>NW_026536091.1:0-495714 GCF_028551555.1 Melozone crissalis | reverse complement strand
GCTGCACGGAGGTCTGCCGAGTGTTTTGCAAGAAGAGAAAGAAAGTTGTCCAAAACAGCTTGCAATCGAATGTTCATGTGAATAGAAAAGTCAGGAGAGTGGGTCAGGTTCTGTTTTCTCTCAGTTGGCAAGCTGCGCACACAATCGCAGTGTTGTACAGCTTGTTTCATCACCTTTGCGAAGTTGCCGCTATCTCCGGCCTCCGGGAGACGAAGAAGCTGCTTCTTCGCGCAAAGACGATTCTGCCGCTCACAGTGCTCTGCGGTGTGCGCCTTCTGACGAAAGAGGGCCAGGGAGCTGTGCTTTGGCTCTGCAGAGAACCGTACCTTCGTCTTTAGCCTCTCTTCTCGTCTACATCTTAGCAAAAGCTTTTCCACTCTGTCTGGCAAGGGAGAAACTGTGCCAGCACAAAAAACATCTCCCATCGTGTGCTAGAGGCTGCACGGAGGTCTGCCGAGTGTTTTGCAAGAAGAGAAAGAAAGTTGTCCAAAACAGCTTGCAATCGAATGTTCATGTTAATAGAAAAGGCAGGAGAGTGGTCAGGTACTGTTTTCTCTCAGTTGGAAAGCTGCGCACACAATCGCAGTGTTTGTACAGCTTGTTTCATCACCTTGCGAAGTTGCCCGCTCTCTTCCGGCTCCCGGAGACCGAGAAGCTGGCTTCTTCGCCGAAAGACGATTCTGCCGCTCACAGTGCTCTGCGGTGTGCGCCTTCTGCCGAAAGAGGCCAGGGAGCGGTGCTTAGCTCTGCAGAGCACCGTACGTTCGTCTTTAGCCTCTCTTCTCGTCTACATCTTAGCAAAAAGCTTTTCCACTCTGTCTGGCAAGGAGAAACTGTGCCAGCACAGAAAACATCTCCCTTCGTGTTCTAGAGGCTGCACGGAGGTCTGCCGAGTGTTTTGCAAGAAGGAGAAAGAAAGTTGTCCAAAACAGCTTGCAATCGAATGTTCATGTGAATAGAAAAGGCAGGAGAGTGGTCAGGTACTGTTTTCTCTCAGTTGACGAGCTGCGCACACAATCGCAGTGTTGTACAGCTAGTTTCATCACCTTTGCGAAGTTGCCGCTCTGTCCGGCTCCCGGAGACGAAGAAGCTGCTTCTTCGCGCAAAGACGATTCTGCTGCTCACAGTGCTCTGCGGTGTGCGCCTTCTGCCGAAAGAGGCCCGGGAGCGGTGCTTAGCTCTGCAGAGCACCGTACCTTCGTCTTTAGCCTCTCTTCTCGTCTACATCTTAGCAAAAGCTTTTCCACTCTGTCTGGCAAGGAGAAACTTTGCCAGCACAGAAAACATCTCCCATCGTGTTCTAGAGGCTGCACGGAGGTCTGCCGAGTGTTTTGCAAGAAGAGAAAGAAAGTTGTCCAAAACAGCTTGCAATCGAATGTTCATGTGAATAGAAAAGGCAGGAGAGTGGTCAGGTACTGTTTTCTCTCAGGTGGCAAGCTGCGCACACAATCGCAGTGTTGTACAGCTTGTTTCATCACCTTTGCCAAGTTGCCGCTCTGTCCGGCTCCAGGACACCAAGAAGCTGCTTCTTCGCGCAAAGACGATTCTGCCGCTCACAGTGCTCTGCACTGTGTGTCTTCTGCCGAAAGGACACCAGGGAGCGGTGCATAGCTCTGCACTGCACCGTTACAACACTTCGTCTTTAGCCTCTCTTCTCGTCTACATCTTAGCAAAAAGCTTTTCCACTCTGTCTGGCAAGGAGAAACTGTGCCAGCACAGAAAACATCTCCCATTGTGTTCTAGAGGCTGCACGGAGGTCTGCCGAGTGTTTTGCAAGAAGAGAAAGAAAGTTGTTCAAAACAGCTTGCAATCGAATGTTCATGTGAATAGAAAAGGCAGGAGAGTGGTCAGGTTCTGTTTTCTCTTAGTTGGCAAGCTGCACACACAATCGCAGTGTTGTACAGCTTGTTTCATCACCTTTGCGAAGTTGCCGCTCTCTCCGGCTCCCGGAGACGAAGAAGCTGCTTCTTCGCGCAAAGACGATTCTGCCGCTCACAGTGCTCTGCGGTGTGCGCCTTCTGCCGAAACACGTCCGGAGCGGTGCTTAGCTCTGCAGAGAACCGTACCTTCGTCTTTAGCCTCTCTTCTCGTCTACATCTTAGCAAAAAGCTTTTCCACTCTGTCTGGCAAGGAGAAACTGTGCCAGCACAGAAAACATCCCTCCCCATCGCTCGTTCTAGAGACTGCACGGAGGTCTGCCGAGTGTTTTGCAAGAAGAGAAAGAAAGTTGTCCAAAACAGCTTGCAATCGAATGTTCATGTGAATAGAAAAGGCAGGAGAGTGGTCGGGTACTGTTTTCTCTCAGTTGGCAAGCTGCGCACACAATCGCAGTGTTGTACAGCTTGTTTCATCACCTTTGCGAAGCTGCCGCTATCTCCGGCTCCGGGAGAAGAAGAAGCTGCTTCTTCGCGCAAAGACGATTCTGCCGCTCACCAGTGCTCTGCGGTGTGCGCCTTCTGCCGATAGAGCCCAGGGAGCGGTGCTTAGCTCTGCAGAGCACCGTACCTTCGTCTTTAGCCTCTCTTCTCGTCTACATCTTTGCAAAAAGCTTTTCCACTCTGTCTGGCAAGGAGAAACTGTGCCAGCACAGAAAACATCTCCCATCGTGTTCTAGAGGCTGCACGGAGGTCTGCCGAGTGTTTTGCAAGAAGAGAAAGAAAGTTGTCCAAAACAGCTTGCAATCAAATGTTCATGTGAATAGAAAAGGCAGGAGAGTGGTCAGGTACTGTTTTCTCTCAGTTGGCAAGCTGCGCACACAATCGCAGTGTTGTACAGCTAGTTTCATCACCTTTGCGAAGTTGCCGCTCTCTCCGGCTCCCGGAGACGAAGAAGCGGCTTCTTCGCGCAAAGACGATTCTGCCGCTCATAGTGCTCTGCACTGTGTGTCTTCTGCCGAAAAACACCAGGGAGCGGAGCATAGCTCTGCAGAGCACCTTACTTTCGTCTTTAGCCTCTCTTCTCGTCTACATCTTAGCAAAAAGCTTTTCCACTCTGTCTGGCAAGGAGAAACTGTGCCAGCACAGAAAACATCTCCCATCGTGTTCTAGAGGCTGCACGGAGGTCTGCCGAGTGTTTTGCAAGAAGAGAAAGAAAGTTGTCCAAAACAGCTTGCAATCGAATGTTCATGTGATTAGAAAAGGCAGGAGAGGGGTCAGGTACTGTTTTCTCTCAGTTGGCAAGCTGCGCACACAATCGCAGTCTTGTACAGCTTGTTTCATCACCTTTGCGAAGTTGCCGCTCTCTCCGGCTCCCGGAGACGAAGAAGCTGCTTCTTCGCGCAAAGACGATTCTGCCGCTCACAGTGCTCTGCGGTGTGCGCCTTCTGCCGAAAGAGGCGAGGGAGCGGTGCTTAGCTCTGCAGAGCACCGTACCTTTGTCTTTAGCCTCTCTTCTCGTCTACATCTTAGCAAAAAGCTTTTCCACTCTGTCTGGCAAGGAGAAACTGTGCCAGCACAGAAAACATCTCCCATCGTGTTCTAGAGGCTGCACGGAGGTCTGCCGAGTGTTTTGCAAGAAGAGAAAGAAAGTTGTCCAAAACATCTTGCAATCGAATGTTCATGTGAATAGAAAAGGCAGGAGAGTGGTCAGGTTCTGTTTTCTCTCAGTTGGCAAGCTGCGCACACAATCGCAGTGTTGTACAGCTTGTTTCATCACCTTTGCGAAGCTGCCGCTCTCTCGGCTCCCGGAGACGAAGAAGCTGCTTCTTCGCGCAAAGACGATTCTGCCGCTCATAGTGCTCTGCACTGTGTGCCTTCTGCCGAAAGAGGTCCGGGAGCGGTGCTTAGCTCTGCAGAGCACCGTACCTTCGTCTTTAGCCTCTCTTCTCGTCTACATCTTAGCAAAAAGCTTTCCCACTCTGTCTGGCAAGGAGAAACTGTGCCAGCACAGAAAACATCTCCCATCGTGTTCTAGAGGCTGCACGGAGGTCTGCCGAGTGTTTTGCAAGAAGAGAAAGAAAGTTGTCCAAAACAGCTTGCAATCGAATGTTCATGTGAATAGAAAAGGCAGGAGAGGGGTCAGGTACTGTTTTCTCTCAGTTGGCAAGCTGCGCACACAATCGCAGTCTTGTACAGCTTGTTTCATCACCTTTGCGAAGTTGCCGCTCTCTCCGGCTCCCCGGAGACGAAGAAGCTGCTTCTTCGCGCAAAGACGATTCTGCCGCTCACAGTGCTCTGCGGTGTGCGTCTTCTGCCGAAAGAAGTCCGGGAGCGGTGCTTAGCTCTGCAGAGCACCGTACCTTTGTCTTTAGCCTCTCTTCTCGTCTACATCTTAGCAAAAAGCTTTTCCACTCTGTCTGGCAAGGAGAAACTGTGCCAGCACAGAAAACATCTCCCATCGTGTTCTAGAGGCTGCACGGAGGTCTGCCGAGTGTTTTGCAAGAAGAGAAAGAAAGTTGTCCAAAACAGCTTGCAATCGAATGTTCATGTGAACAGAAAAGGCAGGAGAGTGGTCAGGTTCTGTTTTCTCTCAGTTGGCAAGCTGCGCACACAATCGCAGTGTTGTACAGCTTGTTTCATCACCTTTGCGAAGTTGCCGCTCTCTCCGCCTCCGGGAGACGAAGAAGCTGCTTCTTCGCGCAAAGACGATTCTGCCGCTCACAGTGCTCTGCGGTGTGCGCCTTCTGCCGAAAGAGGCCAGGGAGCGGTGCTTAGCTCTGCAGAGAACCGTACCTTCGTCTTTAGCCTCTCTTCTCGTCTACATCTTAGCAAAAAGCTTTTCCACTCTGTCTGGCAAGGAGAAACTGTGCCAGCACAGAAAACATCTTCCATCGTGTTCTAGAGGCTGCACGGAGGTCTGCCGAGTGTTTTGCCAGAAAACAAAGAAAGTTGTCCAAAACAGCTTGCAATCGAATGTTCATGTGAATAGAAAAGGCAGGAGAGTGGTCAGGTACTGCTTTCTCTCAGTTGGCAAGCTGCGCACCACAATCGCAGTGTTGTACAGCTTGTTTCATCACCTTTGCGAAGCTGCCGCTCTCTCCGGCTCCCGGAGACGAAGAAGCTGCTTCTTCGCGCAAAGACGATTCTGCCGCTCATAGTGCTCTGCACTGTGTGCCTTCTGCCGTAAGAGGTCCGGGAGCGGTGCTTAGCTCTGCAGAGCACCGTACCTTCGTCTTTAGCCTCTCTTCTCGTCTACATCTTAGCAAAAAGCTTTCCCACTCTGTCTGGCAAGGAGAAACTGTGCCAGCACAGAAAACATCTCCCTTCGTGTTCTAGAGGCTGCACGGAGGTCTGCCGAGTGTTTTGCAAGAAGAGGAAGAAAGTTGTCCAAAACAGCTTGCAATCGAATGTTCATGTGAATAGAAAAGGAAGGAGAGTGGTCAGGTACTGTTTTCTCTCAGTTGGCAAGCTGCGCACACAATCGCAGTCTTGTACAGCTTGTTTCATCACCTTTCCCAAGTTGCCGCTCTCTCCGGCTCCCGGAGACGAAGAAGCTGCTTCTTCGCGCAAAGACGATTCTGCCGCTCACAGTGCTCTGCGGTGTGCGCCTTCTGCCGAAAGAGGTACGGGAGCGGTGCTTAGCTCTGCAGAGCACCGTACCTCCGTCTTTAGCCTCTCTTCTCGTCTACATCTTAGCAAAAAGCTTTTCCACTCTGTCTGGAAAGGAAAAACTTTGCCAGCACAGAAAACATCTCCCATCGTGTTCTAGAGGCTGCACGGAGGTCTGCCGAGTGTTTTGCAAGAAGAGAAAGAAAGTTGTCCAAAACAGCTTGCAATCGAATGTTCATGTGAATAGAAAAGGCAGGAGAGTGGTCAGGTTCTGTTTTCTCTCAGTTGGCAAGCTGCGCACACAATCGCAGTGTTGTAGAGCTTGTTTCATCACCTTTGCGAAGCTGCCGCTCTCTCCGGCTCCCGGAGACGAAGAAGCTGCTTCTTCGCGCAAAGACGATTCTGCCGCTCACAGTGCTCTGCGGTGTGCGCCTTCTGCCGAAAGAGGTCCGGGAGCGGTGCTTAGCTCTGCAGAGCACCGTACCTTCGTCTTTAGCCTCTCTTCTCGTCTACATCTTCGCAAAAAGCTTTTCAACTCTGTCTGGCTAGGAGAAACTGTGCCAGCACAAAAAACATCTCCCATCGTGTTCTAGAGTCTGCACGGAGGTCTGCCGAGTGTTTTGCAAGAAGAGAAAGAAAGTTGTTCAAAACAGCTTGCAATCGAATGTTCATGTTAATAGAAAAGGCAGGAGAGTGGTCAGGTACTGTTTTCTCTCAGTTGCCAAGCTGCGCACACAATCGCAGTGTTATACAGCTTGTTTCATCACCTTTGCGAAGTTGCCGCTCTCTCCGGCTCCCGGAGACGAAGAAGCTACTTCTTCGCGCAAAGACGATTCTGCCGCTCACAGTGCTCTGCGGTGTGCGCCTTCTGCAGAAAGAGGCCAGGGAGCGGTGCTTCGGTCTGCAGAGCACCGTACCTTCGTCTTTAGCCTCTCTTCTCGTCTACATCTTAGCAAAAAGCTTTTCCACTATGTCTGGCAAGGAGAAACTGTGCCAGCACAAAAAACATCTCCCATTGTGTTCTAGAGGCTGCACGAAGGTCTGCCGAGTGTTTTGCAAGAAGAGAAAGAAAGTTGTCCAAAACAGCTTGCAATCGAATGTTCATGTGAATAGAAAAGGCAGGAGAGTGGTCAGGTACTGTTTTCTCTCAGTTGGCAAGCTGCGCACACACTCGCAGTCTTGTACAGCTTGTTTCATCACCTTTGCGAAGTTGCCGCTCTCTCCGGCTCCCGGAGACGAAGAAGCTGCTTCTTCGCGCAAAGACGATTCTGCCGCTCACAGTGCTCTGCGGTGTGCGCCTTCTGCCGAAAGAGGCCAGGGAGCGGTGCTTAGCTCTGCACTGCACCGTACCTTCGTCTTTAGCCTCTCTTCTCGTCTACATCTTAGCAAAAACCTTTTCCACTCTGTCTGGCAAGGAGAAACTGTGCCAGCACAGAAAACATCTCCCATCGTGTTCTAGAGGCTGCACGGAGGTCTGCCGAGTGTTTTGCAAGAAGAGAAAGAAAGTTGTCCAAAACAGCTTGCAATCGAATGTTCATGTGAATAGAAAAGGCAGGAGAGTGGTCAGGTACTGTTTTCTCTCAGTTGGCAAGCTGCGCACACAATCGCAGTGTTGTACAGCTTGTTTCATCACCTTTGCGAAGCTGCCGCTCTCTCCGGCTCCCGGAGACGAAGAAGCTGCTTCTTCGCGCAAAGACGATTCTGCTGCTCACAGTGCTCTGCGGTGTGTGTCTTCTGCCGAAAGAGACCAGGGAGCGGTGCTTAGCTCTACAGAGCACCGTACCTTCGTCTTTAGCCTCTCTTCTCGTCTACATCTTAGCAAAAAGCTTTTCCACTCTGTCTGGCAAGGAGAAACTGTGCCAGCACAAAAAACATCTCCCTTCGTGTTCTAGAGGGTGCACGGAGGTCTGCCGAGTGTTTTGCAAGAAGAGAAAGAAAGTTGTCCAAAACAGCTTACAATCGAATGTTCATGTTAATAGAAAAGGCAGGAGAGTGGTCAGGTACTGTTTTCTCTCAGTTGCCAAGCTGCGCACACAATCGCAGTGTTATACAGCTTGTTTCATCACCTTTGCGAAGTTGCCGCTCTCTCCGGCTCCCGGAGACGAAGAAGCTACTTCTTCGCGCAAAGACGATTCTGCCGCTCACAGTGCTCTGCGGTGTGCGGCTTCTGCCGAAAGAGATCCGGGAGCGGTGCTTAGCTCTGCAGAGCACCGTACCTTCGTCTTTAGCCTCTCTTCTCGTCTACATCTTAGCAAAAAGCTTTTCCACTATGTCTGGCAAGGAGAAACTGTGCCAGCACAAAAACCATCTCCCATCGTGTTCTAGAGGCTGCACGGAGGTCTGCCGAGTGTTTTGCAAGAAGAGAAAGAAAGTTGTCCAAAACAGCTTGCAATCGAATGTTCATGTGAATAGAAAAGGCAGGAGAGTGGTCAGGTACTGTTTTCTCTCAGTTGGCAAGCTGCGCACACACTCGCAGTCTTGTACAGCTTGTTTCATCACCTTTGCGAAGCTGCCGCTCTCTCCGGCTCCCGGAGACGAAGAAGCTGCTTCTTCGCGCAAAGACGATTCTGCCGCTCACAGTGCTCTGCGGTGTGCGCCTTCTGCCGAAAGAGGCCAGGGAGCGGTGCTTAGCTCTGCACTGCACCGTACCTTCGTCTTTAGCCTCTCTTCTCGTCTACATCTTAGCAAAAAGCTTTTCCACTCTGTCTGGCAAGGAGAAACTGTGCCAGCACAGAAAACATCTCCCATCGTGTTCTAGAGGCTGCACGGAGGTCTGCCGAGTGTTTTGCAAGAAGAGAAAGAAAGTTGTCCAAAACAGCTTGCAATCGAATGTTCATGTGAATAGAAAAGGCAGGAGAGTGGTCAGGTACTGTTTTCTCTCAGTTGGCAAGCTGCGCATACAATCGCAGTGTTGTACAGCTTGTTTCATCACCTTTGCGAAGCTGCCGCTCTCTCCGGCTACCGGAGACGAAGAAGCTGATTCTTCGCGCAAAGACGATTCTGCCGCTCACAGTGCTCTGCGGTGTGTGTCTTCTGCCGAAAGAGACCAGGGAGCGGTGCTTAGCTCTACAGAGCACCGTACCTTCGTCTTTAGCCTCTCTTCTCGTCTACATCTTAGCAAAAAGCTTTTCCACTCTGTCTGGCAAGGAGAAACTGTGCCAGCACAAAAAACATCTCCCTTCGTGTTCTAGAGGCTGCACGGAGGTCTGCCGAGTGTTTTGCAAGAAGAGAAAGAAAGTTGTCCAAAACAGCTTGCAATCGAATGTTCATGTGAATAGAAAAGGCAGGAGAGTGGTCAGGTACTGTTTTCTCTCAGTTGGCAAGCTGCGCACACAATCGCAGTGTTGTAGAGCTTGTTTCATCACCTTTGCCAAGTTGCCGCTCTCTCCGGCTCCCGGAGACGAAGAAGCTGCTTCTTCGCGCAAAGACGATTCTGACGCTCACAGTGCTCTGCGGTGTGCGCCTTCTGCCGAAAGAGGCCCGGGAGCGGTGCTTAGCTCTGCAGAGCACCGTACCTTCGTCTTTAGCCTCTCTTCTCGTCTCCATCTCAGCAAAACGCTTTTCCAATCTGTCTGGCAAGGAAAAACTTTGCCAGCACAGAAAACATCTCCCATCGTGTTCTAGAGGCTGCACGGAGGTCTGCCGAGTGTTTTGCAAGAAGAGAAAGAAAGTTGTCCAAAACAGCTTGCAATCGAATGTTCATGTGAATAGAAAAGGCAGGAGAGTGGTCAGGTACTGTTTTCTCTCAGTTGGCAAGCTGCGCACACAATCGCAGTGTTGTACAGCTTGTTTCATCACCTTTGCGAAGTTGCCGCTCTCTCCGGCTCCCGGAGACGAAGAAGCTGCTTCTTCGCGCAAAGACGATTCTGCCGCTCACAGTGCTCTGCGGTGTGCGCCTTCTGCCGAAAGAGATCCGGGAGCGGTGCTTAGCTCTGCAGAGCACCGTACCTTCGTCTTTAGCCTCTCTTCTCGTCTACATCTTAGCAAAAACCTTTTCCACTCTGTCTGGCAAGGAGAAACTGTTCCAGCACAGAAAACATCTCCCATCGTGTTCTAGAGACTGCACGGAGGTCTGCCGAGTGTTTTGCAAGAAGAGAAAGAAAGTTGTCCAAAACAGCTTGCAATCGAATGTTCATGTGAATAGAAAAGGCAGGAGAGTGGTCAGGTACTGTTTTCTCTCAGGTGGCAAGCTGCGCACACAATCGCAGTGTTATACAGCTTGTTTCATCACCTTTGCGAAGTTGCCGCTCTCTCCGGCTCCAGGAGACGAAGAAGCTGCTTCTTCGCGCAAAGACGATTCTGCCGCTCACATTCCTCTGCGGTGTGCGGCTTCTGCCGAAAAAGATCCGGGAGCGGTGCTTAGCTCTGCAGAGCACCGTACCTTCCTCTTTAGCCTCTCTTCTCGTCTACATCTTAGCAAAAAGCTTTTCCACTATGTCTGGCAAGGAGAAACTGTGCCAGCACAGAAAACATCTCCAATCGTGTTCTAGAGGCTGCACGGAGGTCTGCCGAGTGTTTTGCAAGAAGAGAAAGAAAGTTGTCCAAAACAGCTTGCAATCGAATGTTCATGTGAATAGAAAAGGCAGGAGAGGGGTCAGGTTCTGTTTTCTCTCAGTTGGAAAGCTGCGCACACAATCGCAGTCTTGTACAGCTTGTTTCATCACCTTTGCGAAGTTGCCGCTCTCTCCGGCTCCCGGAGACGAAGAAGCTGCTTCTTCGCGCAAAGACGATTCTGCCGCTCACAGTGCTCTGCGGTGTGCGCCTTCTGCCGAAAGAGGCCAGGGAGAGGTGCTTAGCTCTGCAGAGCACCGTACCTTCGTCTTTAGCCTCTCTTCTCGTCTACATCTTAGCAAAAAGCTTTTCCACTCTGTCTGGCAAGGAGAAAATGTGCCAGCACAGAAAACATCTCCCTTCGTGTTCTAGAGGCTGCACGGAGGTCTGCCGAGTGTTTTGCAAGAAGAGAAAGAAAGTTGTCCAAAACAGCTTGCAATCGAATGTTCATGTGAATAGAAAAGGCAGGAGAGTGGTCAGGTACTGTTTTCTCTCAGTTGGCAAGCTGCGCACACAATCGCAGTGTTGTACAGCTTGTTTCATCACCTTTGCGAAGCTGCCGCTCTCTCCGGCTCCCGGAGACGAAGAAGCTGCTTCTTCGCGCAAAGACGATTCTGCTGCTCACAGTGATCTGCGGTGCGTGTCTTCTGCCGAAAGAGACCAGGGAGCGGTGCTTAGCTCTGCACTGCACCGTACCTTCGTCTTTAGCCTCTCTTCTCGTCTACATCTTAGCAAAAAGCTTTTCCACTCTGTCTGGCAAGGACAAACTTTGCCAGCACAGAAAACATCTCCCATCGTGTTCTAGAGGCTGCACGGAGGTCTGCCGAGTGTTTTGCAAGAAGAGAAAGAAAGTTGTCCAAAACAGCTTGCAATCGAATGTTCATGTGAATAGAAAAGGCAGGAGAGTGGTCGGGTACTGTTTTCTCTCAGTTGGCAAGCTGCGTACACAATCGCAGTGTTGTACAGCTTGTTTCATCACCTTTGCGAAGTTGCCGCTCTCTCCGGCTCCCGGAGACGAAGAAGCTGCTTCTTCGCGCAAAGACGATTCTGCCGCTCACAGTGCTCTGCGGTGTGCGCCTTCTGCCGAAAGAGGTCCGGGAGCGGTGCTTAGCTCTGCAGAGCACCGTACCTTCGTCTTTAGCCTCTCTTCTCGTCTACATCTTAGCAAAAAGCTTTTCCACTCTGTCTGGCAAGGAGAAACTGTGCCAGCACAGAAAACATCTCCCATCGTGTTCTAGAGGCTGCACGGAGGTCTGCCGAGTGTTTTGCAAGAAGAGAAAGAAAGTTGTCCAAAACAGCTTGCAATCGAATGTTCATGTGAATAGAAAAGGCAGGAGAGTGGTCAGGTACTGTTTTCTCTGAGTTGACGAGCTGCGCACACAATCGCAGTGTTGTACAGCTTGTTTCATCACCTTTGCCAAGCTGCCGCTCTCTCCGGCTCCCGGAGACGAAGAAGCTGCTTCTTCGCGCAAAGACGATTCTGCCGCTCATAGTGCTCTGCACTGTGTGTCTTCTGCCGAAAGAGGCCCGGGAGCGGTGCTTAGCTCTGCAGAGCACCGTACCTTCGTCTTTAGCCTCTCTTCTCGTCTACATCTTAGCAAAAAGCTTTTCCACTCTGTCTGGCAAGGAGAAACTGTGCCAGCACAGAAAACATCTCCCATCGTGTTCTAGAGGCTGCACGGAGGTCTGCCGAGTGTTTTGCAAGAAGAGAAAGAAAGTTGTCCAAAACAGCTTGCAATCGAATGTTCATGTTATTAGAAAAGGCAGGAGAGTGGTCAGGTACTGTTTTCTCTCAGTTGGCAAGCTGCGCACACAATCGCAGTGTTGTACAGCTAGTTTCATCACCTTTGCGAAGTTGCCGCTCTGTCCGGCACCCGGAGACGAAGAAGCTGCTTCTTCGCGCAAAGACGATTCTGCCGCTCACAGTGCTCTGCGGTGTGCGCCTTCTGCCGAAAGAGGTCCGGGAGCGGTGCTTAGCTCTGCAGAGCACCGTACCTTCGTCTTTAGCCTCTCTTCTCGTCTACATCTTAGCAAAAAGCTTTTCCACTCTGTCTGGCAAGGACAAACTTTGCCAGCACAGAAAACATCTCCCATCGTGTTCTAGAGGCTGCACGGAGGTCTGCCGAGTGTTTTGCAAGAAGAGAAAGAAAGTTGTCCAAAACAGCTTGCAATCGAATGTTCATGTGAATAGAAAAGGCAGGAGAGTGGTCAGGTACTGTTTTCTCTCAGGTGGCAAGCTGCGCACACAATCGCAGTGTTGTACAGCTTGTTTCATCACCTTTGCGAAGTTGCCGCTCTCTGTGGCTCGGGGAGACGAAGAAGCTGCTTCTTCGCGCAAAGACGATTCTGCCGCTCACAGTGCTCTGCACTGTGTGTCTTCTGCCGAAAGACACCAGGGAGCGGCGCATAGCTCTGCACTGCACCGTACCTTCGTCTTTAGCCTCTCTTCTCGTCTACATCTTAGCAAAAATCTTTTCCACTCTCTCTGGCAAGGAGAAACTTTGCCAGCACAGAAAACATCTCCCATTGTGTTCTAGAGGCTGCACGGAGGTCTGCCGAGTGTTTTGCAAGAAGAGAAAGAAAGTTGTCCAAAACAGCTTGCAATCGAATGTTCATGTGAATAGAAAAGGCAGGAGAGTGGTCAGGTTCTGTTTTCTCTCAGTTGGGAAGCTGCGCACACAATCGCAGTGTTGTACAGCTTGTTTCATCACCTTTGCGAAGCTGCCGCTCTCTACGGCTTCCAGAGACGAAGAAGCTGCTTCTTCGCGCAAAGACGATTCTGCCGCTCACAGTGCTCTGCGGTGTGCGCCTTCTGCCGAAAGAGATCCGGGAGCGGTGCTTAGCTCTGCAGAGCACCGTACCTTCGTCTTTAGCCTCTCTTCTCGTCTCCATCTTAGCAAAACGCTTTTCCACTCTGTCTGGCAAGGAGAAACTGTGCCAGCACAGAAAACATCTCCAATCGTGTTCTAGAGGCTGCACGGAGGTCTGCCGAGTGTTTTGCAAGAAGAGAAAGAAAGTTGTCCAAAACAGCTTGCAATCGAATGTTCATGTGAATAGAAAAGGCAGGAGAGTGGTCAGGTACTGTTTTCTCTCAGTTGGCAAGCTGCGCACACAATCGCAGTGTTGTACAGCTTGTTTCATCACCTTTGCGAAGCTGCCGCTCTCTCCGGCTCCGGGAGAGAAGAAGCGGCTTCTTCGCGCAAAGACGATTCTGCCGCTCATAGTGCTCTGCACTGTGTGCCTTCTGCCGAAAGACACCAGGGAGCGGCGCTTACCTCTGCACTGCACCGTACCTTCGTCTTTAGCCTCTCTTCTAGCTTACATCTTAGCAAAAAGCTTTTCCACTCTGTCTGGCAAGGACAAACTGTGCCAGCACAGAAAACATCTCCCTTCGTGTTCTAGAGGCTGCACGGAGGTCTGCCGAGTGTTTTGCAAGAAGAGAAAGAAAGTTGTCCAAAACAGCTTGCAATCGAATGTTCATGTGAATAGAAAAGGCAGGAGAGTGGTCAGGTTCTGTTTTCTCTCAGTTGGCAAGCTGCGCACACAATCGCAGTGTTGTACAGCTTGTTTCATCACCTTTGCGAAGTTGCCGCTCTCTCCGGCTCCCGGAGACGAAGAAGCTGCTTCTTCGCGCAAAGACGATTCTGCCGCTCACAGTGCTCTGCAGTGTGCGCCTTCTGCCGAAAGAGGCCCGGGTGCGGTGCTTAGCTCTGCAGAGCACCGTACGTTCGTCTTTAGCCTCTCTTCTCGTCTACATCTTAGCAAAAAGCTTTTCCACTCTGTCTGGCAAGGAGAAACTGTTCCAGCACAGAAAACATCTCCCTTCGTGTTCTAGAGGCTGCACGGAGGTCTGCCGAGTGTTTTGCAAGAAGAGAAAGAAAGTTGTCCAAAACAGCTTGCAATCGAATGTTCATGTGATTAGAAAAGGCAGGAGAGTGGTCAGGTACTGTTTTCTCTCAGTTGGCAAGCTGCGCACACAATCGCAGTCTTGTACAGCTTGTTTCATCACCTTTCCCAAGTTGCCGCACTCTCCGGCTCCCGGAGACGAAGAAGCTGCTTCTTCGCGCAAAGACGATTCTGCCGCTCACAGTGCTCTGCGGTGTGCGCCTTCTGCCGAAAGAGGTACGGGAGCGGTGCTTAGCTCTGCAGAGCACCGTACCTCCGTCTTTAGCCTCTCTTCTCGTCTACATCTTAGCAAAAAGCTTTTCTACTCTGTCTGGAAAGGAAAAACTTTGCCAGCACAGAAAACATCTCCCATCGTGTGCTAGAGGCTGCACGGAGGTCTGCCGAGTGTTTTGCAAGAAGAGAAAGAAAGTTGTCCAAAACAGCTTGCAATCGAATGTTCATGTGAATAGAAAAGGCAGGAGAGTGGTCGGGTACTGTTTTCTCTCAGTTGGCAAGCTGCGCACACAATCGCAGTGTTGTACAGCTTGTTTCATCACCTTTGCGAAGTTGCCGCTCTCTCCGGCTCCCGGAGACGAAGAAGCTGCTTCTTCGCGCAAAGACGATTCTGACGCTCACAGTGCTCTGCGGTGTGCGTCTTCTGCCGAAAGAGGTCAGGGAGCGGTGCTTAGCTCTGCAGAGCACCGTACCTTTGTCTTTAGCCTCTCTTCTCGTCTACATCTTAGCAAAAAGCTTTTCCACTCTGTCTGGCAAGGAGAAACTGTGCCAGCACAGAAAACATCTCCCATCGTGTTCTAGAGGCTGCACGGAGGTCTGCCGAGTGTTTTGCAAGAAGAGAAAGAAAGTTGTCCAAAACAGCTTGCAATCGAATGTTCATGTGAATAGAAAAGGCAGGAGAGTGGTCAGGTTCTGTTTTCTCTCAGTTGGCAAGCTGCGCACACAATCGCAGTGTTGTACAGCTTGTTTCATCACCTTTGCGAAGTTGCCGCTATCTCCGTCTCCGGGAGACGAAGAAGCTGCTTCTTCGCGCAAAGACGATTCTGCCGCTCACAGTGCTCTGCGGTGTGCGCCTTCTGCCGAAAGAGGCCAGGGAGCTGTGCTTGGCTCTGCAGAGAACCGTACCTTCGTCTTTAGCCTCTCTTCTCGTCTACATCTTAGCAAAAAGCTTTTCCACTCTGTCTGGCAAGGAGAAACTGTGCCAGCACAGAAAACATCTCCCATCGTGTTCTAGAGGCTGCACGGAGGTCTGCCGAGTGTTTTGCCAGAAAACAAAGAAAGTTGTCCAAAACAGCTTGCAATCGAATGTTCATGTGAATAGAAAAGGCAGGAGAGTGGTCAGGTACTGTTTTCTCTCAGTTGGCAAGCTGCGCACACAATCGCAGTCTTGTACAGCTTGTTTCATAACCTTTGCGAAGCTGCCGCTCTCTCCGGCTCCCGGAGACGAAGAAGCTGCTTCTTCGCGCAAAGACGATTCTGCCGCTCACAGTGCTCTGCGGTGTGCGCCTTCTGCCGAAAGAGGCCAGGGAGCAGTGCTTAGCTCTGCAGAGCACCGTATCTTCGTCTTTAGCCTCTCTTCTCGTCTACATCTTAGCAAACATCTTTTCCACTCTGTCTGGAAAGGAAAAACTTTGCCAGCACAGAAAACATCTCCCATCGTGTGCTAGAGGCTGCACGGAGGTCTGCCGAGTGTTTTGCAAGAAGAGAAAGAAAGTTGTCCAAAACAGCTTGCAATCGAATGTTCATGTGAATAGAAAAGGCCGGAGAGTGGTCAGGTACTGTTTTCTCTCACTTGGCAAGCTGCGCACACAATCGCAGTGTTGTAGAGCTTGTTTCATCACCTTTGCGAAGCTGCCGCACTCTCCGGCTCCCGGAGACGAAGAAGCTGCTTCTTCGCGCAATGACGATTCTGCCGCTCACAGTGCTCTGCGGTGTGCGCCTTCTGCCGAAAGAGGTCCGGGAGCGGTGCTTAGCTCTGCAGAGCACCGTACCTTCGTCTTTAGCCTCTCTTCTCGTCTACATCTTAGCAAAAAGCTTTTCCACTCTGTCTGGCTAGGAGAAACTGTGCCAGCACAAAAAACATCTCCCATCGTGTTCTAGAGGCTGCACGGAGGTCTGCCGAGTGTTTTGCAAGAAGAGAAAGAAAGTTGTCCAAAACAGCTTGCAATCGAATGTTCATGTGAATAGAAAAGGCAGGAGAGTGGTCAGGTACTGTTTTCTCTCCGTTGCCAAGCTGCGCACACAATCGCAGTCTTGTACAGCTTGTTTCATCACCTTTGCGAAGTTGCCGCTCTCTCCGGCTCCCGGAGACGAAGAAGCTGCTTCTTCGCGCAAAGACGATTCTGCCGCTCACAGTGCTCTGCGGTGTGCGCCTTCTGCCGAAAGAGGCCCGGGTGCGGTGCTTAGCTCTGCAGAGCACCGTACGTTCGTCTTTAGCCTCTCTTCTCGTCTACATCTTAGCAAAAAGCTTTTCCACTCTGTCTGGCAAGGAGAAACTGTGCCAGCACAGAAAACATCTCCCATCGTGTTCTAGAGGCTGCACGGAGGTCTGCCGAGTGTTTTGCAAGAAGAGAAAGAAAGTTGTCCAAAACAGCTTGCAATCGAATGTTCATGTGAATAGAAAAGGCAGGAGAGTGGTCAGGTACTGTTTTCTCTCAGTTGGCAAGCTGCGCACACAATCGCAGTCTTGTACAGCTTGTTTCATCACCTTTGCGAAGTTGCCCCTCTCTCCGGCTCCGGGAGACGAAGAAGCTGCTTCTTCGCGCAAAGACGATTCTGCCGCTCACAGTGCTCTGCGGTGTGCGCCTTCTGCCGAAAGAGGCCAGGGAGCGCTGCTTAGCTCTGCAGAGCACCGTACCTTCGTCTTTAGCCTCTCTTCTCGTCTACATCTTAGCAAAAAGCTTTTCCACTCTGTCTGGCAAGGAGAAACTGTGCCAGCACAGAAAACATCTCCCATCGTGTTCTAGAGGCTGCACGGAGGTCTGCCGAGTGTTTTGCAAGAAGAGAAAGAAAGTTGTCCAAAACAGCTTGCAATCGAATGTTCATGTGATTAGAAAAGGCAGGAGAGTGGTCAGGTACTGTTTTCTCTCAGTTGGCAAGCTGCGCACACAATCGCAGTGTTGTACAGCTTGTTTCATCACCTTTGCGAAGTTGCCGCTCTCTCCGGCTCCCGGAGACGAAGAAGCTGCTTCTTCGCGCAAAGACGATTCTGCCGCTCACAGTGCTCTGCGGTGTGCGCCTTCTGCCGAAAGAGGTCCGGGAGCGGTGCTTAGCTCTGCAGAGCACCGTACCTTCGTCTTTAGCCTCTCTTCTCGTCTACATCTTAGCAAAAAGCTTTTCCACTCTGTCCGGCAAGGAGAAACTGTTCCAGCACAGAAAACATCTCCCTTCGTGTTCTAGAGGCTGCACGGAGGTCTGCCGAGTGTTTTGCAAGAAGAGAAAGAAAGTTGTCCAAAACAGCTTGCAATCGAATGTTCATGTGAATAGAAAAGGCAGGAGAGTGGTCAGGTTCTGTTTTCTCTCACTTGGCAAGCTGCGCACACAATCGCAGTGTTGTAGAGCTTGTTTCATCACCTTTGCGAAGCTGCCGCTCTCTCCGGCTCCCGGAGACCAAGAAGCTGCTTATTCGCTCAATGACGATTCTGCCGCTCACAGTGCTCTGCGGTGTGCGCCTTCTGCCGAAAGAGGTCCGGGAGCAGTGCTTAGCTCTGCAGAGCACCGTACCTTCGTCTTTAGCCTCTCTTCTCGTCTACATCTTAGCAAAAAGCTTTTCCACTCTGTCTGGCTAGGAGAAACTGTGCCAGCACAAAAAACATCTCCCATCGTGTTCTAGAGTCTGCACGGAGGTCTGCCGAGTGTTTTGCAAGAAGAGAAAGAAAGTTGTCCAAAACAGCTTGCAATCGAATGTTCATGTTAATAGAAAAGGCAGGAGAGTGGTCAGGTTCTGTTTTCTCTCAGTTGGCAAGCTGCGCACACAATCGCAGTGTTATACAGCTTGTTTCATCACCTTTGCGAAGTTGCCACTCTCTCCGGCTCCCGGAGACGAAGAAGCTACTTCTTCGCGCAAAGACGATTCTGCCGCTCACAGTGCTCTGCGGTGTGCGGCTTCTGCCGAAAGAGACCAGGGAGCGGTGCTTCGCTCTGCAGAGCACCGTACCTTCGTCTTTAGCCTCTCTTCTCGTCTACATCTTAGCAAAAAGCTTTTCCACTATGTCTGGCAAGGAGAAACTGTGCCAGCACAAAAAACATCTCCAATCGTGTTCTAGAGGCTGCACGGAGGTCTGCCGAGTGTTTTGCAAGAAGAGAAAGAAAGTTGTCCAAAACAGCTTGCAATCGAATGTTCATGTGAATAGAAAAGGCAGGAGAGTGGTCAGGTACTGTTTTCTCTCAGTTGGCAAGCTGCGCACACAATCGCAGTGTTGTACAGCTTGTTTCATCACCTTTGCGAAGTTGCCGCTATCTCCGTCTCCGGGAGACGAAGAAGCTGCTTCTTCGCGCAAAGACGATTCTGCCGCTCACAGTGCTCTGCGGTGTGCGCCTTCTGCCGAAAGAGGCCAGGGAGCTGTGCTTGGCTCTGCAGAGAACCGTACCTTCGTCTTTAGCCTCTCTTCTCGTCTACATCTTAGCAAAAAGCTTTTCCACTCTGTCTGGCAAGGAGAAACTGTGCCAGCACAGAAAACATCTCCCATCGTGTTCTAGAGGCTGCACGGAGGTCTGCCGAGTGTTTTGCCAGAAAACAAAGAAAGTTGTCCAAAACAGCTTGCAATCGAATGTTCATGTGAATAGAAAAGGCAGGAGAGTGGTCAGGTACTGTTTTCTCTCAGTTGGCAAGCTGCGCACACAATCGCAGTCTTGTACAGCTTGTTTCATAACCTTTGCGAAGCTGCCGCTCTCTCCGGCTCCCGGAGACGAAGAAGCTGCTTCTTCGCGCAAAGACGATTCTGCCGCTCACAGTGCTCTGCGGTGTGCGCCTTCTGCCGAAAGAGGCCAGGGAGCGGTGCTTAGCTCTGCAGAGCACCGTATCTTCGTCTTTAGCCTCTCTTCTCGTCTACATCTTAGCAAACATCTTTTCCACTCTGTCTGGAAAGGAAAAACTTTGCCAGCACAGAAAACATCTCCCATCGTGTGCTAGAGGCTGCACGGAGGTCTGCCGAGTGTTTTGCAAGAAGAGAAAGAAAGTTGTCCAAAACAGCTTGCAATCGAATGTTCATGTGAATAGAAAAGGCCGGAGAGTGGTCAGGTACTGTTTTCTCTCACTTGGCAAGCTGCGCACACAATCGCAGTGTTGTAGAGCTTGTTTCATCACCTTTGCGAAGCTGCCGCACTCTCCGGCTCCCGGAGACGAAGAAGCTGCTTCTTCGCGCAATGACGATTCTGCCGCTCACAGTGCTCTGCGGTGTGCGCCTTCTGCCGAAAGAGGTCCGGGAGCGGTGCTTAGCTCTGCAGAGCACCGTACCTTCGTCTTTAGCCTCTCTTCTCGTCTACATCTTAGCAAAAAGCTTTTCCACTCTGTCTGGCTAGGAGAAACTGTGCCAGCACAAAAAACATCTCCCATCGTGTTCTAGAGGCTGCACGGAGGTCTGCCGAGTGTTTTGCAAGAAGAGAAAGAAAGTTGTCCAAAACAGCTTGCAATCGAATGTTCATGTGAATAGAAAAGGCAGGAGAGTGGTCAGGTACTGTTTTCTCTCCGTTGCCAAGCTGCGCACACAATCGCAGTCTTGTACAGCTTGTTTCATCACCTTTGCGAAGTTGCCGCTCTCTCCGGCTCCCGGAGACGAAGAAGCTGCTTCTTCGCGCAAAGACGATTCTGCCGCTCACAGTGCTCTGCGGTGTGCGCCTTCTGCCGAAAGAGGCCCGGGTGCGGTGCTTAGCTCTGCAGAGCACCGTACGTTCGTCTTTAGCCTCTCTTCTCGTCTACATCTTAGCAAAAAGCTTTTCCACTCTGTCTGGCAAGGAGAAACTGTGCCAGCACAGAAAACATCTCCCATCGTGTTCTAGAGGCTGCACGGAGGTCT
Organism: Melozone crissalis; assembly: GCF_028551555.1. NCBI lineage: Eukaryota > Metazoa > Chordata > Aves > Passeriformes > Passerellidae > Melozone > Melozone crissalis. The sequence goes on along the minus strand of NW_026536091.1, from coordinate 475,763 downwards.
GCCGAGTGTTTTGCAAGAAGAGAAAGAAAGTTGTCCAAAACAGCTTGCAATCGAATGTTCATGTGAATAGAAAAGGCAGGAGAGTGGTCAGGTACTGTTTTCTCTCAGTTGGCAAGCTGCGCACACAATCGCAGTCTTGTACAGCTTGTTTCATCACCTTTGCGAAGTTGCCCCTCTCTCCGGCTCCGGGAGACGAAGAAGCTGCTTCTTCGCGCAAAGACGATTCTGCCGCTCACAGTGCTCTGCGGTGTGCGCCTTCTGCCGAAAGAGGCCAGGGAGCGCTGCTTAGCTCTGCAGAGCACCGTACCTTCGTCTTTAGCCTCTCTTCTCGTCTACATCTTAGCAAAAAGCTTTTCCACTCTGTCTGGCAAGGAGAAACTGTGCCAGCACAGAAAACATCTCCCATCGTGTTCTAGAGGCTGCACGGAGGTCTGCCGAGTGTTTTGCAAGAAGAGAAAGAAAGTTGTCCAAAACAGCTTGCAATCGAATGTTCATGTGATTAGAAAAGGCAGGAGAGTGGTCAGGTACTGTTTTCTCTCAGTTGGCAAGCTGCGCACACAATCGCAGTGTTGTACAGCTTGTTTCATCACCTTTGCGAAGTTGCCGCTCTCTCCGGCTCCCGGAGCCGAAGAAGCTGCTTCTTCGCGCAAAGACGATTCTGCCGCTCACAGTGCTCTGCGGTGTGCACCTTCTGCCGAAAGAGGTCCGGGAGCGGTGCTTAGCTCTGCAGAGCACCGTACCTTCGTCTTTAGCCTCTCTTCTCGTCTACATCTTAGCAAAAAGCTTTTCCACTCTGTCCGGCAAGGAGAAACTGTTCCAGCACAGAAAACATCTCCCTTCGTGTTCTAGAGGCTGCACGGAGGTCTGCCGAGTGTTTTGCAAGAAGAGAAAGAAAGTTGTCCAAAACAGCTTGCAATCGAATGTTCATGTGAATAGAAAAGGCAGGAGAGTGGTCAGGTTCTGTTTTCTCTCACTTGGCAAGCTGCGCACACAATCGCAGTGTTGTAGAGCTTGTTTCATCACCTTTGCGAAGCTGCCGCTCTCTCCGGCTCCCGGAGACGAAGAAGCTGCTTATTCGCTCAATGACGATTCTGCCGCTCACAGTGCTCTGCGGTGTGCGCCTTCTGCCGAAAGAGGTCCGGGAGCAGTGCTTAGCTCTGCAGAGCACCGTACCTTCGTCTTTAGCCTCTCTTCTCGTCTACATCTTAGCAAAAAGCTTTTCCACTCTGTCTGGCTAGGAGAAACTGTGCCAGCACAAAAAACATCTCCCATCGTGTTCTAGAGTCTGCACGGAGGTCTGCCGAGTGTTTTGCAAGAAGAGAAAGAAAGTTGTCCAAAACAGCTTGCAATCGAATGTTCATGTTAATAGAAAAGGCAGGAGAGTGGTCAGGTTCTGTTTTCTCTCAGTTGGCAAGCTGCGCACACAATCGCAGTGTTATACAGCTTGTTTCATCACCTTTGCGAAGTTGCCACTCTCTCCGGCTCCCGGAGACGAAGAAGCTACTTCTTCGCGCAAAGACGATTCTGCCGCTCACAGTGCTCTGCGGTGTGCGGCTTCTGCCGAAAGAGACCAGGGAGCGGTGCTTCGCTCTGCAGAGCACCGTACCTTCGTCTTTAGCCTCTCTTCTCGTCTACATCTTAGCAAAAAGCTTTTCCACTATGTCTGGCAAGGAGAAACTGTGCCAGCACAAAAAACATCTCCAATCGTGTTCTAGAGGCTGCACGGAGGTCTGCCGAGTGTTTTGCAAGAAGAGAAAGAAAGTTGTCCAAAACAGCTTGCAATCGAATGTTCATGTGAATAGAAAAGGCAGGAGAGTGGTCAGGTACTGTTTTCTCTCAGTTGGCAAGCTGCGCACACACTCGCAGTCTTGTACAGCTTGTTTCATCACCTTTCCCAAGTTGCCGCTCTCTCCGGCTCCCGGAGACGAAGAAGCTGCTTCTTCGCGCAAAGACGATTCTGCCGCTCACTGTGCTCTGCGGTGTGCGCCTTCTGCCGAAAGAGACCAGGGAGCGGTGCTTAGCTCTGCACTGCACCGTACCTTCGTCTTTAGCCTCTCTTCTCGTCTCCATCTTAGCAAAACGCTTTTCCACTCTGTCTGGCAAGGAGAAACTGTGCCAGCACAGAAAACATCTCCCATCGTGTTCTAGAGGCTGCACGGAGGTCTGCCGAGTGTTTTGCAAGAAGAGAAAGAAAGTTGTCCAAAACAGCTTGCAATCGAATGTTCATGTGAATAGAAAAGGCAGGAGAGTGGTCAGGTACTGTTTTCTCTCAGTTGGCAAGCTGCGCACACAATCGCAGTGTTGTATAGCTTGTTTCATCACCTTTGCGAAGCTGCCGCTCTCTCCGGCTCCCGGAGACGAAGAAGCTGCTTCTTCGCGCAAAGACGATTCTGCTGCTCACAGTGCTCTGCGGTGTGTGTCTTCTGCCGAAAGAGACCAGGGAGCGGTGCTTAGCTCCACAGAGCACCGTACCTTCGTCTTTAGCCTCTCTTCTCGTCTACATCTTAGCAAAAAGCTTTTCCACTCTGTCTGGCAAGGACAAACTTTGCCAGCACAGAAAACATCTCCCATCGTGTTCTAGAGGCTGCACGGAGGTCTGCCGAGTGTTTTGCAAGAAGAGAAAGAAAGTTGTCCAAAACAGCTTGCAATCGAATGTTCATGTGAATAGAAAAGCAGGAGAGTGGTCAGGTACTGTTTTCTCTCAGTTGGCAAGCTGCGCACACAATCGCAGTGTTGTACAGCTTGTTTCATCACCTTTGCGAAGTTGCCGCTCTCTCCGGCTCCCGGAGACGAAGAAGCTGCTTCTTCGCGCAAAGACGATTCTGCCGCTCACAGTGCTCTGCGGTGTGCGCCTTCTTCCGAAAGAGGCCCGGGAGCTGTGCTTAGCTCTGCAGAGCACCGTACCTTCGTCTTTAGCCTCTCTTCTCGTCTACATCTTAGCAAAAAGCTTTTCCACTCTGTCTGGCAAGGAGAAACTGTTCCAGCACAGAAAACATCTCCCATCGTGTTCTAGAGGCTGCACGGAGGTCTGCCGAGTGTTTTGCAAGAAGAGAAAGAAAGTTGTCCAAAACAGCTTGCAATCGAATGTTCATGTGATTAGAAAAGGCAGGAGAGTGGTCGGGTACTGTTTTCTCTCAGTTGGCAAGCTGCGCACACAATCGCAGTGTTGTACAGCTTGTTTCATCACCTTTGCGAAGGTGCCGCTCTCTCCGGTTCCGGGAGACGAAGAAGCTGCTTCTTCGCGCAAAGACGATTCTGCCGCTCACAGTGCTCTGCGGTGTGCGCCTTCTGCCGAAAGAGATCCGGGAGCGGTGCTTAGCTCTGCAGAGCACCGTACCTTCGTCTTTAGCCTCTCTTCTCGTCTACATCTTAGCAAAAAGCTTTTCCACTCTGTCTGGCAAGGAGAAACTTTGCCAGCACAGAAAACATCTCCCATCGTGTTCTAGAGGCTGCACGGAGGTCTGCCGAGTGTTTTGCAAGAAGAGAAAGAAAGTTGTCCAAAACAGCTTGCAATCGAATGTTCATGTGAATAGAAAAGGAAGGAGAGTGGTCAGGTACTGTTTTCTCTCAGTTGCCAAGCTGCGCACACAATCGCAGTGTTGTACAGCTTGTTTCATCACCTTTGCGAAGTTGCCGCTCTCTCCGGCTCCCGGAGACCAAGAAGCTGCTTCTTCGCGCAAAGACGATTCTGCCGCTCACAGTGCTCTGCGGTGTGCGCCTTCTGCCAAAGAGGCCCGGGAGCGGTGCTTAGCTCTGCAGAGCACCGTACCTTCGTCTTTAGCCTCTCTTCTCGTCTACATCTTAGCAAAAAGCTTTTCCACTCTGTCTGGCAAGGAGAAACTGTGCCAGCACAGAAAACATCTCCCATCGTGTTCTAGAGGCTGCACGGAGGTCTGCCGAGTGTTTTGCAAGAAGAGAAAGAAAGTTGTCCAAAACAGCTTGCAATCGAATGTTCATGTGAATAGAAAAGGCAGGAGAGTGGTCAGGTACTGTTTTCTCTCAGTTGGCAAGCTGCGCACAAAATCGCAGTGTTGTACAGCTTGTTTCATCACCTTTGCGAAGCTGCCGCACTCTCCGGCTCCCGGAGACGAAGAAGCTGCTTCTTCGCGCAAAGACGATTCTGACGCTCACAGTGCTCTGCATTGTGTGTCTTCTGCCGAATGAGACCAGGGAGCGGTGCATAGCTCTGCAGAGCACCTTACCTTCGTCTTTAGCCTCTCTTCTCGTCTACATCTTAGCAAAAAGCTTTTCCACTCTGTCTGGCAAGGAGAAACTGTGCCAGCACAGAAAACATCTCCCATCGTGTTCTAGAGGCTGCACGGAGGTCTGCCGAGTGTTTTGCAAGAAGAGAAAGAAAGTTGTCCAAAACAGCTTGCAATCGCATGTTCATGTGAATAGAAAACGCAGCAGAGTGGTCAGGTACTGCTTTCTCTCAGTTGGCAAGCTGCGCACACAATCGCAGTCTTGTACAGCTTGTTTCATCACCTTTGCGAAGTTGCCGCTCTCTCCGGCTCCCGGAGACGAAGAAGCTGCTTCTTCGCGCAAAGACGATTCTGCCGATCATAGTGCTCTGCACTGTGTGTCTTGTGCCGAAAGAGGCCCGGGAGCGGTGCTTAGCTCTGCAGAGCACCTTACCTTCGTCTTTAGCCTCTCTTCTCGTCTACATCTTAGCAAAAAGCTTTTCCACTCTGTCTGGCAAGGAGAAACTGTGCCAGCACAGAAAACATCTCCCATCGTGTTCTAGAGGCTGCACGGAGGTCTGCCGAGGGTTTTGCAAGAAGAGAAAGAAAGTTGTCCAAAACAGCTTGCAATCGAATGTTCATGTGAATAGAAAAGGCAGGAGAGTGGTCAGGTACTGTTTTCTCTCAGTTGCCAAGCTGCGCACACAATCGCAGTGTTGTACAGCTTGTTTCATCACCTTTGCGAAGTTGCCGCTCTCTCCGGCTCCCGGAGACCAAGAAGCTGCTTCTTCGCGCAAAGACGATTCTGCCGCTCACAGTGCTCTGCGGTATGTGTCTTCTGCCGAAAGAGGCCCGGGAGCGGTGCTTAGCTCTGCAGAGCACCGTACCTTCGTCTTTAGCCTCTCTTCTCGTCTACATCTTAGCAAAAACTTTATCCACTCTGTCTGGCAAGGAGAAACTTTGCCAGCACAGAAAACATCTCCCATCGTGTTCTAGAGGCTGCACGGAGGTCTGCCGAGTGTTTTGCAAGAAGAGAAAGAAAGTTGTCCAAAACAGCTTGCAATCGAATGTTCATGTGAATAGAAAAGGCAGGAGAGTGGTCAGGTTCTGTTTTCTCTCAGTTGGCAAGCTGCGCACACAATCGCAGTGTTGTACAGCTTGTTTCATTACCTTTGCGAAGTTGCCGCTCTCTCCGGCTCCGGGAGACGAAGAAGCTGCTTCTTCGCGCAAAGACGATTCTGCCGCTCACAGTGCTCTGCGGTGTGCGCCTTCTGCCGAAAGAGGCCAGGGAGCGGTGCTTAGCTCTGCAGTGCACCGTACCTTCGTCTTTAGCCTCTCTTCTCGTCTACATCTTAGCAAAAAGCTTTTCCACTCTGTCTGGCTAGGAGAAACTCTTCCAGCACAGAAAACATCTCCCATCGTGTTCTAGAGACTGCACGGAGGTCTGCCGAGTGTTTTGCAAGAAGAGAAAGAAAGTTGTCCAAAACAGCTTGCAATCGAATGTTCATGTGAATAGAAAAGGCAGGAGAGTGGTCAGGTACTGTTTTCTCTCAGGTGGCAAGCTGCGCACACAATCGCAGTGTTATACAGCTTGTTTCATCACCTTTGCGAAGTTGCCGCTCTCTCCGGCTCCAGGAGACGAAGAAGCTGCTTCTTCGCGCAAAGACGATTCTGCCGCTCACATTGTTCTGCGGTGTGCGGCTTCTGCCGAAAAAGATCCGGGAGCGGTGCTTAGCTCTGCAGAGCACCGTACCTTCCTCTTTAGCCTCTCTTCTCGTCTACATCTTAGCAAAAAGCTTTTCCACTATGTCTGGCAAGGAGAAACTGTGCCAGCACAAAAAACATCTCCCATCGTGTTCTAGAGGCTGCACGGAGGTCTGCCGAGTGTTTTGCAAGAAGAGAAAGAAAGTTGTCCAAAACAGCTTGCAATCGAATGTTCATGTGAATAGAAAAGGCAGGAGAGGGGTCAGGTACTGTTTTCTCTCACTTGGCAAGCTGCGCACACAATCGCAGTCTTGTACAGCTTTTTTCATCACCTTTGCGAAGTTGCCGCTCTCTCTGGCTCCCGGAGACGAAGAAGCTGCTTCTTCGCGCAAAGACGATTCTGCCGCTCACAGTGCTCTGCGGTGTGCGCCTTCTGCCGAAAGAGGCCAGGGAGCGGTGCTAAGCTCTGCACTGTACCGTACCTTCGTCTTTAGCCTCTCTTCTCGTCTACATCTTAGCAAAAAGCTTTTCCACTCTGTCTGGCAAGGAGAAACTGTGCCAGCACAGAAAACATCTCCCTTCGTGTTCTAGAGGCTGCACGGAGGTCTGCCGAGTGTTTTGCAAGAAGAGAAAGAAAGTTGTCCAAAACAGCTTGCAATCGAATGTTCATGTGAATAGAAAAGGCAGGAGAGTGGTCAGGTACTGTTTTCTCTCAGTTGGCAAGCTGCGCACACAATCGCAGTGTTGTACAGCTTGTTTCATCACCTTTGCGAAGCTGCCGCTCTCTCCGGCTCCCGGAGACGAAGAAGCTGCTTCTTCGCGCAAAGACGATTCTGCTGCTCACAGTGCTCTGCGGTGTGTGTCTTCTGCCGAAAGAGACCAGGGAGCGGTGCTTAGCTCTACAGAGCACCGTACCTTCGTCTTTAGCCTCTCTTCTCATCTACATCTTAGCAAAAAGCTTTTCCACTCTGTCTGGCAAGGAGAAACTGTGCCAGCACAGAAAACATCTCCCATCGTGTTCTAGAGGCTGCACGGAGGTCTGCCGAGTGTTTTGCAAGAAGAGAAAGAAAGTTGTCCAAAACAGCTTGCAATCGAATGTTCATGTGAATAGAAAAGGCAGGAGAGTGGTCAGGTTCTGTTTTCTCTCAGTTGGCAAGCTGCGCACACAATCGCAGTGTTGTACAGCTTGTTTCATCACCTTTGCGAAGTTGCCGCTCTCTCCGGCTCCCGGAGACGAAGAAGCTGCTTCTTCGCGCAAAGACGATTCTGCCGCTCACAGTGCTCTGCGGTGTGCGCCTTCTGCCGAAAGAGGCCAGGGAGCGGTGCTTAGCTCTGCACTGCACCGTACCTTCGTCTTTAGCCTCTCTTCTCGTCTACATCTTTGCAAAAAGCTTTTCCACTCTGTCTGGCAAGGAGAAACTGTGCCAGCACAGAAAACATCTCCCTTCGTGTTCTAGAGGCTGCACGGAGGTCTGCCGAGTGTTTTGCAAGAAGAGAAAGAAAGTTGTCCAAAACAGCTTGCAATCGAATGTTCATGTGAATAGAAAAGGCAGGAGAGTGGTCAGGTACTGTTTTCTCTCAGTTGGCAAGCTGCGCACACAATCGCAGTGTTGTACAGCTTGTTTCATCATCTTTGCTAAGCTGCCGCTCTCTCCGGCTCCCGGAGACGAAGAAGCTGCTTCTTCGCGCAAAGACGATTCTGCTGCTCACAGTGCTCTGCGGTGTGTGTCTTCTGCCGAAAGAGACCAGGGAGCGGTGCTTAGCTCTACAGAGCACCGTACCTTCGTCTTTAGCCTCTCTTCTCATCTACATCTTAGCAAAAAGCTTTTCCACTCTGTCTGGCAAGGAGAACCTTTGCCAGCACAGAAAACATCTCCCATCGTGTTCTAGAGGCTGCACGGAGGTCTGCCGAGTGTTTTGCAAGAAGAGAAAGAAAGTTGTCCAAAACAGCTTGCAATCGAATGTTCATGTGAATAGAAAAGGCAGGAGAGTGGTCGGGTACTGTTTTCTCTCAGTTGGCAAGCTGCGCACACAATCGCAGTGTTGTACAGCTTGTTTCATCACCTTTGCGAAGTTGCCGCTCTCTCCGGCTCCCGGAGACGAAGAAGCTGCTTCTTCGCGCAAAGACGATTCTGCCGCTCACAGTGCTCTGCGGTGTGCGCCTTCTGCCGAAAGAGGTCCGGGAGCGGTGCTTAGCTCTGCAGAGCACCGTACCTTCGTCTTTAGCCTCTCTTCTCGTCTACATCTTAGCAAAAAGCTTTTCCACTCTGTCTGGCAAGGAGAAATTTTGCCAGCACAGAAAACATCTCCCATCGTGTTCTAGAGGCTGCACGGAGGTCTGCGGAGTGTTTTGCAAGAAAACAAAGAAAGTTGTCCAAAACAGCTTGCAATCGAATGTTCATGTGAATAGAAAAGGCAGGAGAGTGGTCAGGTACTGTTTTCTCTCAGTTGGCAAGCTGCGCACACAATCGCAGTGTTGTACAGCTTGTTTCATCACCTTTGCGAAGTTGCCGCTCTCTCCGGCTCCCGGAGACGAAGAAGCTGCTTCTTCGCGCAAAGACGATTCTGCCGCTCACAGTGCTCTGCGGTGTGCGCCTTCTGCCGAAAGAGGCCAGGGAGCGGTGCTTAGCTCTGCAGAGCACCGTACGTTCGTCTTTAGCCTCTCTTCTCGTCTACATCTTAGCAAAAAGCTTTTCCACTATGTCTGGCAAGGAGAAACTGTGCCAGCACAAAAAACATCTCCCATCGTGTTCTAGAGGCTGCACGGAGGTCTGCCGAGTGTTTTGCAAGAAGAGAAAGAAAGTTGTCCAAAACAGCTTGCAATCGAATGTTCATGTGAATAGAAAAGGCAGGAGAGGGGTCAGGTACTGTTTTCTCTCAGTTGGAAAGCTGCGCACACAATCGCAGTCTTGTACAGCTTGTTTCATCACCTTTGCGAAGTTGCCGCTCTCTCCGGCTCCCGGAGACGAAGAAGCTGCTTCTTCGCGCAAAGACGATTCTGACGCTCACAGTGCTCTGCGGTGTGCGCCTTCTGCCGAAAGAGGCCAGGGAGCGGTGCTTAGCTCTACACTGCACCGTACCTTCGTCTTTAGCCTCTCTTCTCGTCTACATCTTAGCAAAAAGCTTTTCCACTCTGTCTGGCAAGGAGAAACTGTGCCAACACAGAAAACATCTCCCTTCGTGTTCTAGAGGCTGCACGGAGGTCTGCCGAGTGTTTTGCAAGAAGAGAAAGAAAGTTGTCCAAAACAGCTTGCAATCGAATGTTCATGTGAATAGAAAAGGCAGGAGAGTGGTCAGGTACTGTTTTCTCTCAGTTGGCAAGCTGCGCACACAATCGCAGTGTTGTACAGCTTGTTTCATCACCTTTGCGAAGCTGCCGCTCTCTCCGGCTCCCGGAGACGAAGAAGCTGCTTCTTCGCGCAAAGACGATTCTGCTGCTCACAGTGCTCTGCGGTGTGTGTCTTCTGCCGAAAGAGGCCAGGGAGCGGTGCTTAGCTCTACAGAGCACCGTACCTTCGTCTTTAGCCTCTCTTCTCGTCTACATCTTAGCAAAAAGCTTTTCCACTCTGTCAGGCAAGGAGAAACTTTGCCAGCACAGAAAACATCTCCCATCGTGTTCTAGAGGCTGCACGGAGGTCTGCGGAGTGTTTTGCAAGAAAAAAAAGAAAGTTGTCCAAAACAGCTTGCAATCGAATGTTCATGTGAATAGAAAAGGCAGGAGAGTGGTCAGGTACTGTTTTCTCTCAGTTGGCAAGCTGCGCACACAATCGCAGTCTTGTACAGATTGTTTCATCACCTTTGCGAAGTTGCCGCTCTCTCCGGCTCCCGGAGACCAAGAAGCTGCTTCTTCGCGCAAAGACGATTCTGCCGCTCACAGTGCTCTGCGGTGTGCGCCTTCTGCCGAAAGAGGCCAGGGAGCGGTGCTTAGCTCTGCAGAGCACCGTACGTTCGTCTTTAGCCTCTCTTCTCGTCTACATCTTAGCAAAAAGCTTTTCCACTCTGTCTGGCAAGGAGAAACTGTGCCAGCACAGAAAACATCTCCCATCGTGTTCTAGAGGCTGCACGGAGGTCTGCCGAGTGTTTTGCAAGAAGAGAAAGAAAGTTGTCCAAAACAGCTTGCAATCGAATGTTCATGTGAATAGAAAAGGCAGGAGAGTGGTCAGGTACTGTTTTCTCTCAGTTGACGAGCTGCGCACACAATCGCAGTGTTGTACAGCTTGTTTCATCACCTTTGCGAAGCTGCCGCTCTCTCCGGCTCCCGGAGACCAAGAAGCTGCTTCTTCGCGCAAAGACGATTCTGCCGCTCACAGTGCTCTGCGGTATGTGTCTTCTGCCGAAAGAGGCCCGGGAGCGGTGCTTAGCTCTGCAGAGCACCGTACCTTCGTCTTTAGCCTCTCTTCTCGTCTACATCTTAGCAAAAAGCTTTTCCACTCTGTCTGGCTAGGAGAAACTTTGCCAGCACAGAAAACATCTCCCATCGTGTTCTAGAGGCTGCACGGAGGTCTGCCGAGTGTTTTGCAAGAAGAGAAAGAAAGTTGTCCAAAACAGCTTGCAATCGAATGTTCATGTGAATAGAAAAGGCAGGAGAGTGGTCAGGTTCTGTTTTCTCTCAGTTGGCAAGCTGCGCACACAATCGCAGTGTTGTACAGCTTGTTTCATCACCTTTGCGAAGTTGCCGCTCTCTCCGGCTCCGGGAGACGAAGAAGCTGCTTCTTCGCGCAAAGACGATTCTGCCGCTCACAGTGCTCTGCGGTGTGCGCCTTCTGCCGAAAGAGGCCAGGGAGCGGTGCTTAGCTCTGCAGAGAACCGTACCTTCGTCTTTAGCCTCTCTTCTCGTCTACATCTTAGCAAAAAGCTTTTCCACTCTGTCTGGCTAGGAGAAACTGTGCCAGCACAGAAAACATCTCCCATCGTGTTCTAGAGGCTGCACGGAGGTCTGCCGAGTGTTTTGCCAGAAAACAAAGAAAGTTGTCCAAAACAGCTTGCAATCGAATGTTCATGTGAATAGAAAAGGCAGGAGAGTGGTCAGGTACTGTTTTCTCTCAGTTGGCAAGCTGCGCACACAATCGCAGTGTTGTAGAGCTTGTTTCATCACCTTTGCGAAGCTGCCGCTCTCTCCGGCTCCCGGAGACGAAGAAGCTGCTTCTTCGCGCAAAGATGATTCTGCCGCTCACAGTGCTCTGCGGTGTGCGGCTTCTGCCGAAAGAGATCCGGGAGCGGTGCTTTGCTCTGCAGAGCACCGTACCTTCGTCTTTAGCCTCTCTTCTCGTCTACATCTTAGCAAAAAGCTTTTCCACTCTGTCTGGCAAGGAGAAACTGTGCCAGCACAAAAAACATCTCCCATCGTGTTCTAGAGGCTGCACGGAGGTCTGCCGAGTGTTTTGCAAGAAGAGAAAGAAAGTTGTCCAAAACAGCTTGCAATCGAATGTTCATGTGAATAGAAAAGGCAGGAGAGTGGTCAGGTACTGTTTTCTCGCAGTTGGCAAGCTGCGCACACACTCGCAGTCTTGTACAGCTTGTTTCATCACCTTTGCGAAGTTGCCGCTCTCTCCGGCTCCCGGAGACGAAGAAGCTGCTTCTTCGCGCAAAGACGATTCTGCCGCTCACAGTGCTCTGCGGTGTGCGCCTTCTGCCGAAAGAGGCCAGGGAGCGGTGCTTACCTCTGCACTGCACCGTACCTTCGTCTTTAGCCTCTCTTCTCGTCTACATCTTAGCAAAAAGCTTTTCCACTCTGTCTGGCAAGGAGAAACTGTGCCAGCACAGAAAACATCTCCCATCGTGTTCTAGAGGCTGCACGGAGGTCTGCCGAGTGTTTTGCAAGAAGAGAAAGAAAGTTGTCCAAAACAGCTTGCAATCGAATGTTCATGTGAATAGAAAAGGCAGGAGAGTGGTCAGGTACTGTTTTCTGTCCGTTGGCAAGCTGCGCACACAATCGCAGTGTTGTACAGCTTGTTTCATCACCTTTGCGAAGCTGCCGCTCTCTCCGGCTCCCGGAGACGAAGAAGCTGCTTCTTCGCGCAAAGACGATTCTGCTGCTCACAGTGCTCTGCGGTGTGTGTCTTCTGCCGAAAGAGACCAGGGAGCGGTGCTTAGCTCTACAGAGCACCGTACCTTCGTCTTTAGCCTCTCTTCTCGTCTACATCTTAGCAAAAAGCTTTTCCACTCTGTCTGGCAAGGAGAAACTTTGCCAGCACAGAAAACATCTCCCATCGTGTTCTAGAGGCTGCACGGAGGTCTGCCGAGTGTTTTGCAAGAAGAGAAAGAAAGTTGTCCAAAACAGCTTGCAATCGAATGTTCATGTGAATAGAAAAGGCAGGAGAGTGGTCAGGTTCTGTTTTCTCTCAGTTGGCAAGCTGCGCACACAATCGCAGTGTTGTAGAGCTTGTTTCATCACCTTTGCGAAGTTGCCGCTCTCTCCGGCTCCCGGAGACGAAGAAGCTGCTTCTTCGCGCAAAGACGATTCTGCCGCTCACAGTGCTCTGCGGTGTGCGCCTTCTGCCGAAAGAGGCCCGGGAGCGGTGCTTAGCTCTGCACTGCACCGTACCTTCGTCTTTAGCCTCTCTTCTCGTCTACATCTTAGCAAAAAGCTTTTCCACTCTGTCTGGCAAGGAGAAACTTTGCCAGCACAGAAAACATCTCCCATCGTGTTCTAGAGGCTGCACGGAGGTCTGCCGAGTGTTTTGCAAGAAGAGAAAGAAAGTTGTTCAAAACAGCTTGCAATCGAATGTTCATGTGATTAGAAAAGGCAGGAGAGTGGTCAGGTACTGTTTTCTCTCACTTGGCAAGCTGCGCACACAATCGCAGTGTTGTACAGCTTGTTTCATCACCTTTGCGAAGTTGCCGCTCTCTCCGGCTCCCGGAGACCAAGAAGCTGCTTCTTCGCGCAAAGACGATTCTGCCGCTCACAGTGCTCTGCGGTGTGCGCCTTCTGCCGAAAGAGATCCGGGAGCGGTGCTTAGCTCTGCAGAGCACCGTACCTTCGTCTTTAGCCTCTCTTCTCGTCTACATCTTAGCAAAAAGCTTTTCCACTCTGTCTGGCAAGGAGAAACTTTGCCAGCACAGAAAACATCTCCCATCGTGTTCTAGAGGCTGCACGGAGGTCTGCCGAGTGTTTTGCAAGAAGAGAAAGAAAGTTGTCCAAAACAGCTTGCAATCGAATGTTCATGTGAATAGAAAAGGAAGGAGAGTGGTCAGGTACTGTTTTCTCTCTCTTGGCAAGCTGCGCACACAATCGCAGTGTTGTACAGCTTGTTTCATCACCTTTGCGAAGTTGCCGCTCTCTCCGGCTCCCGGAGACGAAGAAGCTGCTTCTTCGCGCAAAGACGATTCTGCCGCTCACAGTGCTCTGCTTTGTGCGCCTTCTGCCAAAGAGGCCAGGGAGCGGTGCTTAGCTCTGCAGAGCACCGTACGTTCGTCTTTAGCCTCTCTTCTCGTCTACATCTTAGCAAAAAGCTTTTCCACTCTGTCTGGCAAGGAGAAACTGTGCCAGCACAGAAAACATCTCCCATCGTGTTCTAGAGGCTGCACGGAGGTCTGCCGAGTGTTTTGCAAGAAGAGAAAGAAAGTTGTCCAAAACAGCTTGCAATCGAATGTTCATGTGAATAGAAAAGGCAGGAGAGTGGTCAGGTACTGTTTTCTCTCAGTTGGCAAGCTGCGCACACAATCGCAGTGTTGTACAGCTTGTTTCATCACCTTTGCGAAGCTGCCGCTCTCTCCGGCTCCCGGAGACGAAGAAGCTGCTTCTTCGCGCAAAGACGATTCTGACGCTCACAGTGCTCTGCACTGTGTGTCTTCTGCCGAATGAGGCCAGGGAGCGGTGCATAGCTCTGCAGAGCACCTTACCTTCGTCTTTAGCCTCTCTTCTCGTCTACATCTTAGCAAAAAGCTTTTCCACTCTGTCTGGCAAGGAGAAACTGTGCCAGCACAGAAAACATCTCCCATCGTGTTCTAGAGGCTGCACGGAGGTCTGCCGAGTGTTTTGCAAGAAGAGAAAGAAAGTTGTCCAAAACAGCTTGCAATCGAATGTTCATGTGAATAGAAAAGGCAGGAGAGTGGTCAGGTACTGCTTTCTCTCAGTTTGCAAGCTGCGCACACAATCGCAGTGTTGTACAGCTTGTTTCATCACCTTTGCGAAGTTGCCGCTCTCTCCGGCTCCGGGAGACGAAGAAGCTGCTTCTTCGCGCAAAGACTATTCTGCCGCTCATAGTGCTCTGCACTGTGTGTCTTCTGCCGAAAGAGGTCCGGGAGCGGTGCTTAGCTCTGCAGAGCACCTTACCTTCGTCTTTAGCCTCTCTTCTCGTCTACATCTTAGCAAAAAGCTTTTCCACTCGGTCTGGCAAGGAGAAACTGTGCCAGCACAGAAAACATCTCCCATCGTGTTCTAGAGGCTGCACGGAGGTCTGCCGAGTGTTTTGCAAGAAGAGAAAGAAAGTTGTCCAAAACAGCTTGCAATCGAATGTTCATGTGATTAGAAAAGGCAGGAGAGTGGTCAGGTACTGTTTTCTCTCAGTTGCCAAGCTGCGCACACAATCGCAGTGTTGTACAGCTTGTTTCATCACCTTTGCGAAGTTGCCGCTCTCTCCGGCTCCCGGAGACGAAGAAGCTGCTTCTTCGCGCAAAGACGATTCTGCCGCTCACAGTGCTCTGCGGTATGTGTCTTCTGCCGAAAGAGGCCCGGGAGCGGTGCTTAGCTCTGCAGAGCACCGTACCTTCGTCTTTAGCCTCTCTTCTCGTCTACATCTTAGCAAAAACTTTATCCACTCTGTCTGGCAAGGAGAAACTTTGCCAGCACAGAAAACATCTCCAACCGTGTTCTAGAGGCTGCACGGAGGTCTGCCGAGTGTTTTGCAAGAAGAGAAAGAAAGTTGTCCAAAACAGCTTGCAATCGAATGTTCATGTGAATAGAAAAGGCAGGAGAGTGGTCAGGTACTGTTTTCTCTCAGTTGGCAAGCTGCGCACACAATCGCAGTCTTGTACAGCTTGTTTCATCACCTTTCCCAAGTTGCCGCTCTCTCCGGCTCCCGGAGACGAAGAAGCTGCTTCTTCGCGCAAAGACGATTCTGCCGCTCACAGTGCTCTGCGGTGTGCGCCTTCTGCCGAAAGAGGCCAGGGAGCGGTGCTTAGCTCTGCAGTGCACCGTACCTTCGTCTTTAGCCTCTCTTCTCGTCTACATCTTAGCAAAAAGCTTTTCCACTCTGTCTGGCTAGGAGAAACTCTTGCAGCACAGAAAACATCTCCCATCGTGTTCTAGAGACTGCACGGAGGTCTGCCGAGTGTTTTGCAAGAAGAGAAAGAAAGTTGTCCAAAACAGCTTGCAATCGAATGTTCATGTGAATAGAAAAGGCAGGAGAGTGGTCAGGTACTGTTTTCTCTCAGGTGGCAAGCTGCGCACACAATCGCAGTGTTATACAGCTTGTTTCATCACCTTTGCGAAGTTGCCGCTCTCTCCGGCTCCAGGAGACGAAGAAGCTGCTTCTTCGCGCAAAGACGATTCTGCCGCTCACATTGTTCTGCGGTGTGCGGCTTCTGCCGAAAAAGATCCGGGAGCGGTGCTTAGCTCTGCAGAGCACCGTACCTTCCTCTTTAGCCTCTCTTCTCGTCTACATCTTAGCAAAAAGCTTTTCCACTCTGTCTGGCAAGGAGAAACTGTGCCAGCACAAAAAACATCTCCCATCGTGTTCTAGAGGCTGCACGGAGGTCTGCCGAGTGTTTTGCAAGAAGAGAAAGAAAGTTGTCCAAAACAGCTTGCAATCGAATGTTCATGTGAATAGAAAAGGCAGGAGAGGGGTCAGGTACTGTTTTCTCTCACTTGGCAAGCTGCGCACACAATCGCAGTCTTGTACAGCTTTTTTCATCACCTTTGCGAAGTTGCCGCTCTCTCCGGCTCCCGGAGACGAAGAAGCTGCTTCTTCGCGCAAAGACGATTCTGCCGCTCACAGTGCTCTGCGGTGTGCGCCTTCTGCCGAAAGAGGCCAGGGAGCGGTGCTTAGCTCTGCACTGTACCGTACCTTCGTCTTTAGCCTCTCTTCTCGTCTACATCTTAGCAAAAAGCTTTTCCACTCTGTCTGGCAAGGAGAAACTGTGCCAGCACAGAAAACATCTCCCTTCGTGTTCTAGAGGCTGCACGGAGGTCTGCCGAGTGTTTTGCAAGAAGAGAAAGAAAGTTGTCCAAAACAGCTTGCAATCGAATGTTCATGTGAATAGAAAAGGCAGGAGAGTGGTCAGGTACTGTTTTCTCTCAGTTGGCAAGCTGCGCACACAATCGCAGTGTTGTACAGCTTGTTTCATCACCTTTGCGAAGCTGCCGCTCTCTCCGGCTCCCGGAGACGAAGAAGCTGCTTCTTCGCGCAAAGACGATTCTGCTGCTCACAGTGCTCTGCGGTGTGTGTCTTCTGCCGAAAGAGACCAGGGAGCGGTGCTTAGCTCTACAGAGCACCGTACCTTCGTCTTTAGCCTCTCTTCTCATCTACATCTTAGCAAAAAGCTTTTCCACTCTGTCTGGCAAGGAGAAACTGTGCCAGCACAGAAAACATCTCCCATCGTGTTCTAGAGGCTGCACGGAGGTCTGCCGAGTGTTTTGCAAGAAGAGAAAGAAAGTTGTCCAAAACAGCTTGCAATCGAATGTTCATGTGAATAGAAAAGGCAGGAGAGTGGTCAGGTTCTGTTTTCTCTCAGTTGGCAAGCTGCGCACACAATCGCAGTGTTGTACAGCTTGTTTCATCACCTTTGCGAAGTTGCCGCTCTCTCCGGCTCCCGGAGACGAAGAAGCTGCTTCTTCGCGCAAAGACGATTCTGCCGCTCACAGTGCTCTGCGGTGTGCGCCTTCTGCCGAAAGAGGCCAGGGAGCGGTGCTTAGCTCTGCACTGCACCGTACCTTCGTCTTTAGCCTCTCTTCTCGTCTACATCTTTGCAAAAAGCTTTTCCACTCTGTCTGGCAAGGAGAAACTGTGCCAGCACAGAAAACATCTCCCTTCGTGTTCTAGAGGCTGCACGGAGGTCTGCCGAGTGTTTTGCAAGAAGAGAAAGAAAGTTGTCCAAAACAGCTTGCAATCGAATGTTCATGTGAATAGAAAAGGCAGGAGAGTGGTCAGGTACTGTTTTCTCTCAGTTGGCAAGCTGCGCACACAATCGCAGTGTTGTACAGCTTGTTTCATCACCTTTGCTAAGCTGCCGCTCTCTCCGGCTCCCGGAGACGAAGAAGCTGCTTCTTCGCGCAAAGACGATTCTGCTGCTCACAGTGCTCTGCGGTATGTGTCTTCTGCCGAAAGAGACCAGGGAGCGGTGCTTAGCTCTACAGAGCACCGTACCTTCGTCTTTAGCCTCTCTTCTCGTCTACATCTTAGCAAAAAGCTTTTCCACTCTGTCTGGCAAGGAGAACCTTTGCCAGCACAGAAAACATCTCCCATCGTGTTCTAGAGGCTGCACGGAGGTCTGCCGAGTGTTTTGCAAGAAGAGAAAGAAAGTTGTCCAAAACAGCTTGCAATCGAATGTTCATGTGAATAGAAAAGGCAGGAGAGTGGTCGGGTACTGTTTTCTCTCAGTTGGCAAGCTGCGCACACAATCGCAGTGTTGTACAGCTTGTTTCATCACCTTTGCGAAGTTGCCGCTCTCTCCGGCTCCCGGAGACGAAGAAGCTGCTTCTTCGCGCAAAGACGATTCTGCCGCTCACAGTGCTCTGCGGTGTGCGCCTTCTGCCGAAAGAGGTCCGGGAGCGGTGCTTAGCTCTGCAGAGCACCGTACCTTCGTCTTTAGCCTCTCTTCTCGTCTACATCTTAGCAAAAAGCTTTTCCACTCTGTCTGGCAAGGAGAAATTTTGCCAGCACAGAAAACATCTCCCATCGTGTTCTAGAGGCTGCACGGAGGTCTGCGGAGTGTTTTGCAAGAAAACAAAGAAAGTTGTCCAAAACAGCTTGCAATCGAATGTTCATGTGAATAGAAAAGGCAGGAGAGTGGTCAGGTACTGTTTTCTCTCAGTTGGCAAGCTGCGCACACAATCGCAGTCTTGTACAGCTTGTTTCATCACCTTTGCGAAGTTGCCGCTCTCTCCGGCTCCCGGAGACGAAGAAGCTGCTTCTTCGCGCAAAGACGATTCTGCCGCTCACAGTGCTCTGCGGTGTGCGCCTTCTGCCGAAAGAGGCCAGGGAGCGGTGCTTAGCTCTGCAGAGCACCGTACGTTCGTCTTTAGCCTCTCTTCTCGTCTACATCTTAGCAAAAAGCTTTTCCACTATGTCTGGCAAGGAGAAACTGTGCCAGCACAAAAAACATCTCCCATCGTGTTCTAGAGGCTGCACGGAGGTCTGCCGAGTGTTTTGCAAGAAGAGAAAGAAAGTTGTCCAAAACAGCTTGCAATCGAATGTTCATGTGAATAGAAAAGGCAGGAGAGGGGTCAGGTACTGTTTTCTCTCAGTTGGAAAGCTGCGCACACAATCGCAGTGTTGTACAGCTTGTTTCATCACCTTTGCCAAGTTGCCGCTCTCTCCGGCTCCCGGAGACGAAGAAGCTGCTTCTTCGCGCAAAGACGATTCTGACGCTCACAGTGCTCTGCGGTGTGCGCCTTCTGCCGAAAGAGGCCAGGGAGCGGTGCTTAGCTCTACACTGCACCGTACCTTCGTCTTTAGCCTCTCTTCTCGTCTACATCTTAGCAAAAAGCTTTTCCACTCTGTCTGGCAAGGAGAAACTGTGCCAACACAGAAAACATCTCCCTTCGTGTTCTAGAGGCTGCACGGAGGTCTGCCGAGTGTTTTGCAAGAAGAGAAAGAAAGTTGTCCAAAACAGCTTGCAATCGAATGTTCATGTGAATAGAAAAGGCAGGAGAGTGGTCAGGTACTGTTTTCTCTCAGTTGGCAAGCTGCGCACACAATCGCAGTGTTGTACAGCTTGTTTCATCACCTTTGCGAAGCTGCCGCTCTCTCCGGCTCCCGGAGACGAAGAAGCTGCTTCTTCGCGCAAAGACGATTCTGCTGCTCACAGTGCTCTGCGGTGTGTGTCTTCTGCCGAAAGAGGCCAGGGAGCGGTGCTTAGCTCTACAGAGCACCGTACCTTCGTCTTTAGCCTCTCTTCTCGTCTACATCTTAGCAAAAAGCTTTTCCACTCTGTCAGGCAAGGAGAAACTTTGCCAGCACAGAAAACATCTCCCATCGTGTTCTAGAGGCTGCACGGAGGTCTGCGGAGTGTTTTGCAAGAAAAAAAAGAAAGTTGTCCAAAACAGCTTGCAATCGAATGTTCATGTGAATAGAAAAGGCAGGAGAGTGGTCAGGTACTGTTTTCTCTCAGTTGGCAAGCTGCGCACACAATCGCAGTCTTGTACAGATTGTTTCATCACCTTTGCGAAGTTGCCGCTCTCTCCGGCTCCCGGAGACCAAGAAGCTGCTTCTTCGCGCAAAGACGATTCTGCCGCTCACAGTGCTCTGCGGTGTGCGCCTTCTGCCGAAAGACGCCAGGGAGCGGTGCTTAGCTCTGCAGAGCACCGTACGTTCGTCTTTAGCCTCTCTTCTCGTCTACATCTTAGCAAAAAGCTTTTCCACTCTGTCTGGCAAGGAGAAACTGTGCCAGCACAGAAAACATCTCCCATCGTGTTCTAGAGGCTGCACGGAGGTCTGCCGAGTGTTTTGCAAGAAGAGAAAGAAAGTTGTCCAAAACAGCTTGCAATCGAATGTTCATGTGAATAGAAAAGGCAGGAGAGTGGTCAGGTACTGTTTTCTCTCAGTTGACGAGCTGCGCACACAATCGCAGTGTTGTACAGCTTGTTTCATCACCTTTGCGAAGCTGCCGCTCTCTCCGGCTCCCGGAGACCAAGAAGCTGCTTCTTCGCGCAAAGACGATTCTGCCGCTCACAGTGCTCTGCGGTATGTGTCTTCTGCCGAAAGAGGCCCGGGAGCGGTGCTTAGCTCTGCAGAGCACCGTACCTTCGTATTTAGCCTCTCTTCTCGTCTACATCTTAGCAAAAAGCTTTTCCACTCTGTCTGGCAAGGAGAAACTTTGCCAGCACAGAAAACATCTCCCATCGTGTTCTAGAGGCTGCACGGAGGTCTGCCGAGTGTTTTGCAAGAAGAGAAAGAAAGTTGTCCAAAACAGCTTGCAATCGAATGTTCATGTGAATAGAAAAGGCAGGAGAGTGGTCAGGTTCTGTTTTCTCTCAGTTGGCAAGCTGCGCACACAATCGCAGTGTTGTACAGCTTGTTTCATCACCTTTGCGAAGTTGCCGCTCTCTCCGGCTCCGGGAGACGAAGAAGCTGCTTCTTCGCGCAAAGACGATTCTGCCGCTCACAGTGCTCTGCGGTGTGCGCCTTCTGCCGAAAGAGGCCAGGGAGCGGTGCTTAGCTCTGCAGAGAACCGTACCTTCGTCTTTAGCCTCTCTTCTCGTCTACATCTTAGCAAAAAGCTTTTCCACTCTGTCTGGCTAGGAGAAACTGTGCCAGCACAGAAAACATCTCCCATCGTGTTCTAGAGGCTGCACGGAGGTCTGCCGAGTGTTTTGCCAGAAAACAAAGAAAGTTGTCCAAAACAGCTTGCAATCGAATGTTCATGTGAATAGAAAAGGCAGGAGAGTGGTCAGGTACTGTTTTCTCTCAGTTGGCAAGCTGCGCACACAATCGCAGTGTTGTAGAGCTTGTTTCATCACCTTTGCGAAGCTGCCGCTCTCTCCGGCTCCCGGAGACGAAGAAGCTGCTTCTTCGCGCAAAGACGATTCTGCCGCTCACAGTGCTCTGCGGTGTGCGCCTTCTGCCGAAAGAGGCCAGGGAGCGGTGCTTACCTCTGCACTGCACCGTACCTTCGTCTTTAGCCTCTCTTCTCGTCTACATCTTAGCAAAAAGCTTTTCCACTCTGTCTGGCAAGGAGAAACTGTGCCAGCACAGAAAACATCTCCCATCGTGTTCTAGAGGCTGCACGGAGGTCTGCCGAGTGTTTTGCAAGAAGAGAAAGAAAGTTGTCCAAAACAGCTTGCAATCGAATGTTCATGTGAATAGAAAAGGCAGGAGAGTGGTCAGGTACTGTTTTCTGTCCGTTGGCAAGCTGCGCACACAATCGCAGTGTTGTACAGCTTGTTTCATCACCTTTGCGAAGCTGCCGCTCTCTCCGGCTCCCGGAGACGAAGAAGCTGCTTCTTCGCGCAAAGACGATTCTGCTGCTCACAGTGCTCTGCGGTGTGTGTCTTCTGCCGAAAGAGACCAGGGAGCGGTGCTTAGCTCTACAGAGCACCGTACCTTCGTCTTTAGCCTCTCTTCTCGTCTACATCTTAGCAAAAAGCTTTTCCACTCTGTCTGGCAAGGAGAAACTTTGCCAGCACAGAAAACATCTCCCATCGTGTTCTAGAGGCTGCACGGAGGTCTGCCGAGTGTTTTGCAAGAAGAGAAAGAAAGTTGTCCAAAACAGCTTGCAATCGAATGTTCATGTGAATAGAAAAGGCAGGAGAGTGGTCAGGTTCTGTTTTCTCTCAGTTGGCAAGCTGCGCACACAATCGCAGTGTTGTACAGCTTGTTTCATCACCTTTGCCAAGTTGCCGCTCTCTCCGGCTCCCGGAGACGAAGAAGCTGCTTCTTCGCGCAAAGACGATTCTGACGCTCACAGTGCTCTGCGGTGTGCGCCTTCTGCCGAAAGAGGCCCGGGAGCGGTGCTTAGCTCTGCACAGCACCGTAACTTCGTCTTTAGCCTCTCTTCTCGTCTACATCTTAGCAAAAAGCTTTTCCACTCTGTCTGGCAAGGAGAAACTTTGCCAGCACAGAAAACATCTCCCATCGTGTTCTAGAGGCTGCACGGAGGTCTGCCGAGTGTTTTGCAAGAAGAGAAAGAAAGTTGTCCAAAACAGCTTGCAATCGAATGTTCATGTGATTAGAAAAGGCAGGAGAGTGGTCAGGTACTGTTTTCTCTCACTTGGCAAGCTGCGCACACAATCGCAGTGTTGTACAGCTTGTTTCATCACCTTTGCGAAGTTGCCGCTCTCTCCGGCTCCCGGAGACCAAGAAGCTGCTTCTTCGCGCAAAGACGATTCTGCCGCTCACAGTGCTCTGCGGTGTGCGCCTTCTGCCGAAAGAGATCCGGGAGCGGTGCTTAGCTCTGCAGAGCACCGTACCTTCGTCTTTAGCCTCTCTTCTCGTCTACATCTTAGCAAAAAGCTTTTCCACTCTGTCTGGCAAGGAGAAACTTTGACAGCACAGAAAACATCTCCCATCGTGTTCTAGAGGCTGCACGGAGGTCTGCCGAGTGTTTTGCAAGAAGAGAAAGAAAGTTGTCCAAAACAGCTTGCAATCGAATGTTCATGTGAATAGAAAAGGAAGGAGAGTGGTCAGGTACTGTTTTCTCTCTCTTGGCAAGCTGCGCACACAATCGCAGTGTTGTACAGCTTGTTTCATCACCTTTGCGAAGTTGCCGCTCTCTCCGGCTCCCGGAGACGAAGAAGCTGCTTCTTCGCGCAAAGACGATTCTGCCGCTCACAGTGCTCTGCTTTGTGCGCCTTCTGCCAAAGAGGCCAGGGAGCGGTGCTTAGCTCTGCAGAGCACCGTACCTTCGTCTTTAGCCTCTCTTCTCGTCTACATCTTAGCAAAAAGCTTTTCCACTCTGTCTGGCAAGGAGAAACTGTGCCAGCACAGAAAACATCTCCCATCGTGTTCTAGAGGCTGCACGGAGGTCTGCCGAGTGTTTTGCAAGAAGAGAAAGAAAGTTGTCCAAAACAGCTTGCAATCGAATGTTCATGTGAATAGAAAAGGCAGGAGAGTGGTCAGGTACTGTTTTCTCTCAGTTGGCAAGCTGCGCACACAATCGCAGTGTTGTACAGCTTGTTTCATCACCTTTGCGAAGCTGCCGCTCTCTCCGGCTCCCGGAGACGAAGAAGCTGCTTCTTCGCGCAAAGACGATTCTGACGCTCACAGTGCTCTGCACTGTGTGTCTTCTGCCGAATGAGGCCAGGGAGCGGTGCATAGCTCTGCAGAGCACCTTACCTTCGTCTTTAGCCTCTCTTCTCGTCTACATCTTAGCAAAAAGCTTTTCCACTCTGTCTGGCAAGGAGAAACTGTGCCAGCACAGAAAACATCTCCCATCGTGTTCTAGAGGCTGCACGGAGGTCTGCCGAGTGTTTTGCAAGAAGAGAAAGAAAGTTGTTCAAAACAGCTTGCAATCGAATGTTCATGTGAATAGAAAAGGCAGGAGAGTGGTCAGGTACTGCTTTCTCTCAGTTTGCAAGCTGCGCACACAATCGCAGTGTTGTACAGCTTGTTTCATCACCTTTGCGAAGTTGCCGCTCTCTCCGGCTCCGGGAGACGAAGAAGCTGCTTCTTCGCGCAAAGACTATTCTGCCGCTCATTGTGCTCTGCACTGTGTGTCTTCTGCCGAAAGAGGTCCGGGAGCGGTGCTTAGCTCTGCAGAGCACCTTACCTTCGTCTTTAGCCTCTCTTCTCGTCTACATCTTAGCAAAAAGCTTTTCCACTCGGTCTGGCAAGGAGAAACTGTGCCAGCACAGAAAACATCTCCCATCGTGTTCTAGAGGCTGCACGGAGGTCTGCCGAGTGTTTTGCAAGAAGAGAAAGAAAGTTGTCCAAAACAGCTTGCAATCGAATGTTCATGTGATTAGAAAAGGCAGGAGAGTGGTCAGGTACTGTTTTCTCTCAGTTGCCAAGCTGCGCACACAATCGCAGTGTTGTACAGCTTGTTTCATCACCTTTGCGAAGTTGCCGCTCTCTCCGGCTCCCGGAGACGAAGAAGCTGCTTCTTCGCGCAAAGACGATTCTGCCGCTCACAGTGCTCTGCGGTATGTGTCTTCTGCCGAAAGAGGCCCGGGAGCGGTGCTTAGCTCTGCAGAGCACCGTACCTTCGTCTTTAGCCTCTCTTCTCGTCTACATCTTAGCAAAAACTTTATCCACTCTGTCTGGCAAGGAGAAACTTTGCCAGCACAGAAAACATCTCCAACTGTGTTCTAGAGGCTGCACGGAGGTCTGCCGAGTGTTTTGCAAGAAGAGAAAGAAAGTTGTCCAAAACAGCTTGCAATCGAATGTTCATGTGAATAGAAAAGGCAGGAGAGTGGTCAGGTACTGTTTTCTCTCAGTTGGCAAGCTGCGCACACAATCGCAGTGTTGTACAGCTTGTTTCATCACCTTTGCGAAGTTGCCGCTCTCTCCGGCTCCCGGAGACGAAGAAGCTGCTTCTTCGCGCAAAGACGATTCTGCCGCTCACAGTGCTCTGCGGTGTGCGCCTTCTGCCGAAAGAGGCCAGGGAGCGGTGCTTAGCTCTGCAGTGCACCGTACCTTCGTCTTTAGCCTCTCTTCTCGTCTACATCTTAGCAAAAAGCTTTTCCACTCTGTCTGGCTAGGAGAAACTCTTGCAGCACAGAAAACATCTCCCATCGTGTTCTAGAGACTGCACGGAGGTCTGCCGAGTGTTTTGCAAGAAGAGAAAGAAAGTTGTCCAAAACAGCTTGCAATCGAATGTTCATGTGAATAGAAAAGGCAGGAGAGTTGTCAGGTACTGTTTTCTCTCAGGTGGCAAGCTGCGCACACAATCGCAGTGTTATACAGCTTGTTTCATCACCTTTGCGAAGTTGCCGCTCTCTCCGGCTCCAGGAGACGAAGAAGCTGCTTCTTCGCGCAAAGACGATTCTGCCGCTCACATTGTTCTGCGGTGTGCGGCTTCTGCCGAAAAAGATCCGGGAGCGGTGCTTAGCTCTGCAGAGCACCGTACCTTCCTCTTTAGCCTCTCTTCTCGTCTACATCTTAGCAAAAAGCTTTTCCACTATGTCTGGCAAGGAGAAACTGTGCCAGCACAAAAAACATCTCCCATCGTGTTCTAGAGGCTGCACGGAGGTCTGCCGAGTGTTTTGCAAGAAGAGAAAGAAAGTTGTCCAAAACAGCTTGCAATCGAATGTTCATGTGAATAGAAAAGGCAGGAGAGGGGTCAGGTACTGTTTTCTCTCACTTGGCAAGCTGCGCACACAATCGCAGTCTTGTACAGCTTTTTTCATCACCTTTGCGAAGTTGCCGCTCTCTCCGGCTCCCGGAGACGAAGAAGCTGCTTCTTCGCGCAAAGACGATTCTGCCGCTCACAGTGCTCTGCGGTGTGCGCCTTCTGCCGAAAGAGGCCAGGGAGCGGTGCTTAGCTCTGCACTGTACTGTACCTTCGTCTTTAGCCTCTCTTCTCGTCTACATCTTAGCAAAAAGCTTTTCCACTCTGTCTGGCAAGGAGAAACTGTGCCAGCACAGAAAACATCTCCCTTCGTGTTCTAGAGGCTGCACGGAGGTCTGCCGAGTGTTTTGCAAGAAGAGAAAGAAAGTTGTCCAAAACAGCTTGCAATCGAATGTTCATGTGAATAGAAAAGGCAGGAGAGTGGTCAGGTACTGTTTTCTCTCAGTTGGCAAGCTGCGCACACAATCGCAGTGTTGTACAGCTTGTTTCATCACCTTTGCGAAGCTGCCGCTCTCTCCGGCTCCCGGAGACGAAGAAGCTGCTTCTTCGCGCAAAGACGATTCTGCTGCTCACAGTGCTCTGCGGGGTGTGTCTTCTGCCGAAAGAGACCAGGGAGCGGTGCTTAGCTCTACAGAGCACCGTACCTTCGTCTTTAGCCTCTCTTCTCATCTACATCTTAGCAAAAAGCTTTTCCACTCTGTCTGGCAAGGAGAAACTGTGCCAGCACAGAAAACATCTCCCATCGTGTTCTAGAGGCTGCACGGAGGTCTGCCGAGTGTTTTGCAAGAAGAGAAAGAAAGTTGTCCAAAACAGCTTGCAATCGAATGTTCATGTGAATAGAAAAGGCAGGAGAGTGGTCGGGTACTGTTTTCTCTCAGTTGGCAAGCTGCGCACACAATCGCAGTGTTGTACAGCTTGTTTCATCACCTTTGCGAAGTTGCCGCTCTCTCCGGCTCCCGGAGACGAAGAAGCTGCTTCTTCGCGCAAAGACGATTCTGCCGCTCACAGTGCTCTGCGGTGTGCGCCTTCTGCCGAAAGAGGCCAGGGAGCGGTGCTTAGCTCTGCACTGCACCGTACCTTCGTCTTTAGCCTCTCTTCTCGTCTACATCTTTGCAAAAAGCTTTTCCACTCTGTCTGGCAAGGAGAAACTGTGCCAGCACAGAAAACATCTCCCTTCGTGTTCTAGAGGCTGCACGGAGGTCTGCCGAGTGTTTTGCAAGAAGAGAAAGAAAGTTGTCCAAAACAGCTTGCAATCGAATGTTCATGTGAATAGAAAAGGCAGGAGAGTGGTCAGGTACTGTTTTCTCTCAGTTGGCAAGCTGCGCACACAATCGCAGTGTTGTACAGCTTGTTTCATCACCTTTGCTAAGCTGCCGCTCTCTCCGGCTCCCGGAGACGAAGAAGCTGCTTCTTCGCGCAAAGACGATTCTGCTGCTCACAGTGCTCTGCGGTGTGTGTCTTCTGCCGAAAGAGACCAGGGAGCGGTGCTTAGCTCTACAGAGCACCGTACCTTCGTCTTTAGCCTCTCTTCTCATCTACATCTTAGCAAAAAGCTTTTCCACTCTGTCTGGCAAGGAGAACCTTTGCCAGCACAGAAAACATCTCCCATCGTGTTCTAGAGGCTGCACGGAGGTCTGCCGAGTGTTTTGCAAGAAGAGAAAGAAAGTTGTCCAAAACAGCTTGCAATCGAATGTTCATGTGAATAGAAAAGGCAGGAGAGTGGTCGGGTACTGTTTTCTCTCAGTTGGCAAGCTGCGCACACAATCGCAGTGTTGTACAGCTTGTTTCATCACCTTTGCGAAGTTGCCGCTCTCTCCGGCTCCCGGAGACGAAGAAGCTGCTTCTTCGCGCAAAGACGATTCTGCCGCTCACAGTGCTCTGCGGTGTGCGCCTTCTGCCGAAAGAGGTCCGGGAGCGGTGCTTAGCTCTGCAGAGCACCGTACCTTCGTCTTTAGCCTCTCTTCTCGTCTACATCTTAGCAAAAAGCTTTTCCACTCTGTCTGGCAAGGAGAAATTTTGCCAGCACAGAAAACATCTCCCATCGTGTTCTAGAGGCTGCACGGAGGTCTGCGGAGTGTTTTGCAAGAAAACAAAGAAAGTTGTCCAAAACAGCTTGCAATCGAATGTTCATGTGAATAGAAAAGGCAGGAGAGTGGTCAGGTACTGTTTTCTCTCAGTTGGCAAGCTGCGCACACAATCGCAGTCTTGTACAGCTTGTTTCATCACCTTTGCGAAGTTGCCGCTCTCTCCGGCTCCCGGAGACGAAGAAGCTGCTTCTTCGCGCAAAGACGATTCTGCCGCTCACAGTGCTCTGCGGTGTGCGCCTTCTGCCGAAAGAGGCCAGGGAGCGGTGCTTAGCTCTGCAGAGCACCGTACGTTCGTCTTTAGCCTCTCTTCTCGTCTACATCTTAGCAAAAAGCTTTTCCACTATGTCTGGCAAGGAGAAACTGTGCCAGCACAAAAAACATCTCCCATCGTGTTCTAGAGGCTGCACGGAGGTCTGCCGAGTGTTTTGCAAGAAGAGAAAGAAAGTTGTCCAAAACAGCTTGCAATCGAATGTTCATGTGAATAGAAAAGGCAGGAGAGGGGTCAGGTTCTGTTTTCTCTCAGTTGGAAAGCTGCGCACACAATCGCAGTCTTGTACAGCTTGTTTCATCACCTTTGCGAAGTTGCCGCTCTCTCCGGCTCCCGGAGACGAAGAAGCTGCTTCTTCGCGCAAAGACGATTCTGACGCTCACAGTGCTCTGCGGTGTGCGCCTTCTGCCGAAAGAGGCCAGGGAGCGGTGCTTAGCTCTACACTGCACCGTACCTTCGTCTTTAGCCTCTCTTCTCGTCTACATCTTAGCAAAAAGCTTTTCCACTCTGTCTGGCAAGGAGAAACTGTGCCAACACAGAAAACATCTCCCTTCGTGTTCTAGAGGCTGCACGGAGGTCTGCCGAGTGTTTTGCAAGAAGAGAAAGAAAGTTGTCCAAAACAGCTTGCAATCGAATGTTCATGTGAATAGAAAAGGCAGGAGAGTGGTCAGGTACTGTTTTCTCTCAGTTGGCAAGCTGCGCACACAATCGCAGTGTTGTACAGCTTGTTTCATCACCTTTGCGAAGCTGCCGCTCTCTCCGGCTCCCGGAGACGAAGAAGCTGCTTCTTCGCGCAAAGACGATTCTGCTGCTCACAGTGCTCTGCGGTGTGTGTCTTCTGCCGAAAGAGGCCAGGGAGCGGTGCTTAGCTCTACAGAGCACCGTACCTTCGTCTTTAGCCTCTCTTCTCGTCTACATCTTAGCAAAAAGCTTTTCCACTCTGTCTGGCTAGGAGAAACTCTTGCAGCACAGAAAACATCTCCCATCGTGTTCTAGAGACTGCACGGAGGTCTGCCGAGTGTTTTGCAAGAAGAGAAAGAAAGTTGTCCAAAACAGCTTGCAATCGAATGTTCATGTGAATAGAAAAGGCAGGAGAGTTGTCAGGTACTGTTTTCTCTCAGGTGGCAAGCTGCGCACACAATCGCAGTGTTATACAGCTTGTTTCATCACCTTTGCGAAGTTGCCGCTCTCTCCGGCTCCAGGAGACGAAGAAGCTGCTTCTTCGCGCAAAGACGATTCTGCCGCTCACATTGTTCTGCGGTGTGCGGCTTCTGCCGAAAAAGATCCGGGAGCGGTGCTTAGCTCTGCAGAGCACCGTACCTTCCTCTTTAGCCTCTCTTCTCGTCTACATCTTAGCAAAAAGCTTTTCCACTATGTCTGGCAAGGAGAAACTGTGCCAGCACAAAAAACATCTCCCATCGTGTTCTAGAGGCTGCACGGAGGTCTGCCGAGTGTTTTGCAAGAAGAGAAAGAAAGTTGTCCAAAACAGCTTGCAATCGAATGTTCATGTGAATAGAAAAGGCAGGAGAGGGGTCAGGTACTGTTTTCTCTCACTTGGCAAGCTGCGCACACAATCGCAGTCTTGTACAGCTTTTTTCATCACCTTTGCGAAGTTGCCGCTCTCTCCGGCTCCCGGAGACGAAGAAGCTGCTTCTTCGCGCAAAGACGATTCTGCCGCTCACAGTGCTCTGCGGTGTGCGCCTTCTGCCGAAAGAGGCCAGGGAGCGGTGCTTAGCTCTGCACTGTACTGTACCTTCGTCTTTAGCCTCTCTTCTCGTCTACATCTTAGCAAAAAGCTTTTCCACTCTGTCTGGCAAGGAGAAACTGTGCCAGCACAGAAAACATCTCCCTTCGTGTTCTAGAGGCTGCACGGAGGTCTGCCGAGTGTTTTGCAAGAAGAGAAAGAAAGTTGTCCAAAACAGCTTGCAATCGAATGTTCATGTGAATAGAAAAGGCAGGAGAGTGGTCAGGTACTGTTTTCTCTCAGTTGGCAAGCTGCGCACACAATCGCAGTGTTGTACAGCTTGTTTCATCACCTTTGCGAAGCTGCCGCTCTCTCCGGCTCCCGGAGACGAAGAAGCTGCTTCTTCGCGCAAAGACGATTCTGCTGCTCACAGTGCTCTGCGGGGTGTGTCTTCTGCCGAAAGAGACCAGGGAGCGGTGCTTAGCTCTACAGAGCACCGTACCTTCGTCTTTAGCCTCTCTTCTCATCTACATCTTAGCAAAAAGCTTTTCCACTCTGTCTGGCAAGGAGAAACTGTGCCAGCACAGAAAACATCTCCCATCGTGTTCTAGAGGCTGCACGGAGGTCTGCCGAGTGTTTTGCAAGAAGAGAAAGAAAGTTGTCCAAAACAGCTTGCAATCGAATGTTCATGTGAATAGAAAAGGCAGGAGAGTGGTCGGGTACTGTTTTCTCTCAGTTGGCAAGCTGCGCACACAATCGCAGTGTTGTACAGCTTGTTTCATCACCTTTGCGAAGTTGCCGCTCTCTCCGGCTCCCGGAGACGAAGAAGCTGCTTCTTCGCGCAAAGACGATTCTGCCGCTCACAGTGCTCTGCGGTGTGCGCCTTCTGCCGAAAGAGGCCAGGGAGCGGTGCTTAGCTCTGCACTGCACCGTACCTTCGTCTTTAGCCTCTCTTCTCGTCTACATCTTTGCAAAAAGCTTTTCCACTCTGTCTGGCAAGGAGAAACTGTGCCAGCACAGAAAACATCTCCCTTCGTGTTCTAGAGGCTGCACGGAGGTCTGCCGAGTGTTTTGCAAGAAGAGAAAGAAAGTTGTCCAAAACAGCTTGCAATCGAATGTTCATGTGAATAGAAAAGGCAGGAGAGTGGTCAGGTACTGTTTTCTCTCAGTTGGCAAGCTGCGCACACAATCGCAGTGTTGTACAGCTTGTTTCATCACCTTTGCTAAGCTGCCGCTCTCTCCGGCTCCCGGAGACGAAGAAGCTGCTTCTTCGCGCAAAGACGATTCTGCTGCTCACAGTGCTCTGCGGTGTGTGTCTTCTGCCGAAAGAGACCAGGGAGCGGTGCTTAGCTCTACAGAGCACCGTACCTTCGTCTTTAGCCTCTCTTCTCATCTACATCTTAGCAAAAAGCTTTTCCACTCTGTCTGGCAAGGAGAACCTTTGCCAGCACAGAAAACATCTCCCATCGTGTTCTAGAGGCTGCACGGAGGTCTGCCGAGTGTTTTGCAAGAAGAGAAAGAAAGTTGTCCAAAACAGCTTGCAATCGAATGTTCATGTGAATAGAAAAGGCAGGAGAGTGGTCGGGTACTGTTTTCTCTCAGTTGGCAAGCTGCGCACACAATCGCAGTGTTGTACAGCTTGTTTCATCACCTTTGCGAAGTTGCCGCTCTCTCCGGCTCCCGGAGACGAAGAAGCTGCTTCTTCGCGCAAAGACGATTCTGCCGCTCACAGTGCTCTGCGGTGTGCGCCTTCTGCCGAAAGAGGTCCGGGAGCGGTGCTTAGCTCTGCAGAGCACCGTACCTTCGTCTTTAGCCTCTCTTCTCGTCTACATCTTAGCAAAAAGCTTTTCCACTCTGTCTGGCAAGGAGAAATTTTGCCAGCACAGAAAACATCTCCCATCGTGTTCTAGAGGCTGCACGGAGGTCTGCGGAGTGTTTTGCAAGAAAACAAAGAAAGTTGTCCAAAACAGCTTGCAATCGAATGTTCATGTGAATAGAAAAGGCAGGAGAGTGGTCAGGTACTGTTTTCTCTCAGTTGGCAAGCTGCGCACACAATCGCAGTCTTGTACAGCTTGTTTCATCACCTTTGCGAAGTTGCCGCTCTCTCCGGCTCCCGGAGACGAAGAAGCTGCTTCTTCGCGCAAAGACGATTCTGCCGCTCACAGTGCTCTGCGGTGTGCGCCTTCTGCCGAAAGAGGCCAGGGAGCGGTGCTTAGCTCTGCAGAGCACCGTACGTTCGTCTTTAGCCTCTCTTCTCGTCTACATCTTAGCAAAAAGCTTTTCCACTATGTCTGGCAAGGAGAAACTGTGCCAGCACAAAAAACATCTCCCATCGTGTTCTAGAGGCTGCACGGAGGTCTGCCGAGTGTTTTGCAAGAAGAGAAAGAAAGTTGTCCAAAACAGCTTGCAATCGAATGTTCATGTGAATAGAAAAGGCAGGAGAGGGGTCAGGTTCTGTTTTCTCTCAGTTGGAAAGCTGCGCACACAATCGCAGTCTTGTACAGCTTGTTTCATCACCTTTGCGAAGTTGCCGCTCTCTCCGGCTCCCGGAGACGAAGAAGCTGCTTCTTCGCGCAAAGACGATTCTGACGCTCACAGTGCTCTGCGGTGTGCGCCTTCTGCCGAAAGAGGCCAGGGAGCGGTGCTTAGCTCTACACTGCACCGTACCTTCGTCTTTAGCCTCTCTTCTCGTCTACATCTTAGCAAAAAGCTTTTCCACTCTGTCTGGCAAGGAGAAACTGTGCCAACACAGAAAACATCTCCCTTCGTGTTCTAGAGGCTGCACGGAGGTCTGCCGAGTGTTTTGCAAGAAGAGAAAGAAAGTTGTCCAAAACAGCTTGCAATCGAATGTTCATGTGAATAGAAAAGGCAGGAGAGTGGTCAGGTACTGTTTTCTCTCAGTTGGCAAGCTGCGCACACAATCGCAGTGTTGTACAGCTTGTTTCATCACCTTTGCGAAGCTGCCGCTCTCTCCGGCTCCCGGAGACGAAGAAGCTGCTTCTTCGCGCAAAGACGATTCTGCTGCTCACAGTGCTCTGCGGTGTGTGTCTTCTGCCGAAAGAGGCCAGGGAGCGGTGCTTAGCTCTACAGAGCACCGTACCTTCGTCTTTAGCCTCTCTTCTCGTCTACATCTTAGCAAAAAGCTTTTCCACTCTGTCAGGCAAGGAGAAACTTTGCCAGCACAGAAAACATCTCCCATCGTGTTCTAGAGGCTGCACGGAGGTCTGCGGAGTGTTTTGCAAGAAAAAAAAGAAAGTTGTCCAAAACAGCTTGCAATCGAATGTTCATGTGAATAGAAAAGGCAGGAGAGTGGTCAGGTACTGTTTTCTCTCAGTTGGCAAGCTGCGCACACAATCGCAGTCTTGTACAGATTGTTTCATCACCTTTGCGAAGTTGCCGCTCTCTCCGGCTCCCGGAGACCAAGAAGCTGCTTCTTCGCGCAAAGACGATTCTGCCGCTCACAGTGCTCTGCGGTGTGCGCCTTCTGCCGAAAGAGGCCAGGGAGCGGTGCTTAGCTCTGCAGAGCACCGTACGTTCGTCTTTAGCCTCTCTTCTCGTCTACATCTTAGCAAAAAGCTTTTCCACTCTGTCTGGCAAGGAGAAACTGTGCCAGCACAGAAAACATCTCCCATCGTGTTCTAGAGGCTGCACGGAGGTCTGCCGAGTGTTTTGCAAGAAGAGAAAGAAAGTTGTCCAAAAAAGCTTGCAATCGAATGTTCATGTGAATAGAAAAGGCAGGAGAGTGGTCAGGTACTGTTTTCTCTCAGTTGACGAGCTGCGCACACAATCGCAGTGTTGTACAGCTTGTTTCATCACCTTTGCGAAGCTGCCGCTCTCTCCGGCTCCCGGAGACGAAGAAGCTGCTTCTTCGCGCAAAGACGATTCTGCCGCTCATAGTGCTCTGCACTGTGTGTCTTCTGCCGAAAGAGGCCCGGGAGCGGTGCTTAGCTCTGCAGAGCACCGTACCTTCGTCTTTAGCCTCTCTTCTCGTCTACATCTTAGCAAAAAGCTTTTCCACTCTGTCTGGCAAGGAGAAACTGTGCCAGCACAGAAAACATCTCCCATCGTGTTCTAGAGGCTGCACGGAGGTCTGCCGACTCTTTTGCAAGAAGAGAAAGAAAGTTGTCCAAAACAGCTTGCAATCGAATGTTCATGTGAATAGAAAAGGCAGGAGAGTGGTCAGGTTCTGTTTTCTCTCAGTTGGGAAGCTGCGCACACAATCGCAGTGTTGTACAGCTTGTTTCATCACCTTGCGAAGTTGCCGCTCTCTCCGGCTCCCGGAGACGAAGAAGCTGCTTCTTCGCGCAAAGACGATTCTGCCGCTCACAGTGCTCTGCGGTGTGCGCCTTCTGCCGAAAGAGGTCCGGGAGCGGTGCTTAGCTCTGCAGAGCACCGTACCTTCGTCTTTAGCCTCTCTTCTCGTCTCCATCTTAGCAAAACGCTTTTCCACTCTGTCTGGCAAGGAGAAACTGTGCCAGCACAGAAAACATCTCCCATCGTGTTCTAGAGGCTGCACGGAGGTCTGCCGACTGTTTTGCAAGAAGAGAAAGAAAGTTGTCCAAAACAGCTTGCAATCGAATGTTCATGTGATTAGAAAAGGCAGGAGAGTGGTCAGGTACTGTTTTCTCTCAGGTGGCAAGCTGCGCACACAATCGCAGTGTTGTACAGCTTGTTTCATCACCTTTGCGAAGTTGCCGCTCTCTCCGGCTCCTGGAGACCAAGAAGCTGCTTCTTCGCGCAAAGACGATTCTGCCGCTCACAGTGCTCTGCGGTGTGCGCCTTCTGCCGAAAGAGGTCCGTGAGCGGTGCTTAGCTCTGCAGAGCACCGTACCTTCGTCTTTAGCCTCTCTTCTCGTCTACATCTTAGCAAAAAGCTTTTCCACTCTGTCTGGCAAGGAGAAACTGTGCCAGCACAGAAAACATCTCCCATCGTGTTCTAGAGGCTGCACGGAGGTCTGCCGAGTGTTTTGCAAGAAGAGAAAGAAAGTTGTCCAAAACAGCTTGCAATCGAATGTTCATGTGAATAGAAAAGGCAGGAGAGTGGTCAGGTTCTGTTTTCTCTCAGTTGGCAAGCTGCGCACACAATCGCAGTCTTGTACAGCTTGTTTCATCACCTTTGCGAAGCTGCCGCTCTCTCCGGCTCCGGGAGAAGAAGAAGCTGCTTCTTGGCGCAAAGACGATTCTGCCGCTCACAGTGCTCTGCGGTGTGCGCCTTCTGCCGATAGAGCCCAGGGAGCGGTGCTTAGCTCTGCAGAGCACCGTACCTTCGTCTTTAGCCTCTCTTCTCGTCTCCATCTTAGCAAAACGCTTTTCCACTCTGTCTGGCAAGGAGAAACTGTGCCAGCACAGAAAACATCTCCCATCGTGTTCTAGAGGCTGCACGGAGGTCTGCCGAGTGTTTTGCAAGAAGAGAAAGAAAGTTGTCCAAAACAGCTTGTAATCAAATGTTCATGTGAATAGAAAAGTCAGGAGAGTGGTCAGGTACTGTTTTCTCTCAGTTGGCAAGCTGCGCACACAATCGCAGTGTTGTACAGCTAGTTTCATCACCTTTGCGAAGTTGCCGCTCTCTCCGGCTCCCGGAGACGAAGAAGCGGCTTCTTCGCGCAAAGACGATTCTGCCGCTCATAGTGCTCTGCACTGTGTGTCTTCTGCCGAAAGACATCAGGGAGCGGAGCATAGCTCTGCAGAGCACCTTACCTTCGTCTTTAGCCTCTCTTCTCGTCTACATCTTAGCAAAAAGCTTTTCCACTCTGTCTGGCAAGGAGAAACTGTGCCAGCACAGAAAACATCTCCCATCGTGTTCTAGAGGCTGCACGGAGGTCTGCCGAGTGTTTTGCAAGAAGAGAAAGAAAGTTGTCCAAAACAGCTTGCAATCGAATGTTCATGTGAATAGAAAAGGCAGGAGATTGGTCAGGTACTGTTTTCTCTCAGTTGGCAAGCCGAGCACACAATCGCAGTCTTGTACAGCTTGTTTCATCACCTTTGCGAAGTTGCCGCTCTCTCCGGCTCCCGGAGACGAAGAAGCTGCTTCTTCGCGCAAAGACGATTCTGCCGCTCACAGTGCTCTGCGGTGTGCGTCTTCTGCCGAAAGAGGTCCGGGAGCGGTGCTTAGCTCTGCAGAGCACCGTACCTTTGTCTTTAGCCTCTCTTCTCGTCTACATCTTAGCAAAAAGCTTTTCCACTCTGTCTGGCAAGGAGAAACTGTGCCAGCACAGAAAACATCTCCCATCGTGTTCTAGAGGCTGCACGGAGGTCTGCCGAGTGTTTTGCAAGAAGAGAAAGAAAGTTGTCCAAAACAGCTTGCAATCGAATGTTCATGTGAATAGAAAAGGCAGGAGAGTGGTCAGGTTCTGTTTTCTCTCAGTTGGCAAGCTGCGCACACAATCGCAGTGTTGTACAGCTTGTTTCATCACCTTTGCGAAGTTGCCGCTCTCTCCGGCTCCGGGAGACGAAGAAGCTGCTTCTTCGCGCAAAGACGATTCTGCTGCTCACAGTGCTCTGCGGTGTGCGCCTTCTGCCGAAAGAGGCCAGGGAGCGGTGCTTAGCTCTGCGGAGAACCGTACCTTCGTCTTTAGCCTCTCTTCTCGTCTACATCTTAGCAAAAAGCTTTTCCACTCTGTCTGGCAAGGAGAAACTGTGCCAGCACAGAAAACATCTCCCATCGTGTTCTAGAGGCTGCACGGAGGTCTGCCGAGTGTTTTGCAAGAAGAGAAAGAAAGTTGTCCAAAACAGCTTGCAATCGAATGTTCATGTGAATAGAAAAGGCAGGAGAGTGGTCAGGTACTGTTTTCTCTCAGTTGGCAAGCTGCGCACACAATCGCAGTGTTGTACAGCTTGTTTCATCACCTTTGCGAAGCTGCCGCTCTCTCCGGCTCCCGGAGACGAAGAAGCTGCTTCTTCGCGCAAAGACGATTCTGCCGCTCACTGTGCTCTGCACTGTGTGTCTTCTGCCGAAAGAGGTCCGGGAGCGGTGCTTAGCTCTGCAGAGCACCGTACCTTCGTCTTTAGCCTCTCTTCTCGTCTACATCTTAGCAAAAAGCTTTTCCACTCTGTCTGGCAAGGAGAAACTGTGCCAGCACAGAAAACATCTCCCATCGTGTTCTAGAGGCTGCACGGAGGTCTGCCGAGTGTTTTGCAAGAAGAGAAAGAAAGTTGTCCAAAACAGCTTGCAATCGAATGTTCATGTGAATAGAAAAGGCAGGAGAGTGGTCAGGTACTGTTTTCTCTCAGTTGGCAAGCTGCGCACACACTCGCAGTCTTGTACAGCTTGTTTCATCACCTTTGCGAAGTTGCCGCTCTCTCCGGCTCCCGGAGACGAAGAAGCTGCTTCTTCGCGCAAAGACGATTCTGCCGCTCACAGTGCTCTGCGGTGTGCGCCTTCTGCCGAAAGAGGCCAGGGAGCGGTGCTTAGCTCTGCAGAGCACCGTACCTTCGTCTTTAGCCTCTCTTCTCGTCTACATCTTAGCAAAAAGCTTTTCCACTCTGTCTGGCAAGGAGAAACTGTGCCAGCACAGAAAACATCTCCCATCGTGTTCTAGAGGCTGCACGGAGGTCTGCCGAGTGTTTTGCAAGAAGAGAAAGAAAGTTGTCCATAACAGCTTGCAATCGAATGTTCATGTGAATAGAAAAGGCAGGAGAGTGGTCAGGTACTGTTTTCTCTCAGTTGGCAAGCTGCGCACACAATCGCAGTGTTGTACAGCTTGTTTCATCACCTTTGCGAAGTTGCCGCTCTCTCCGGCTCCCGGAGACGAAGAAGCTGCTTCTTCGCGCAAAGACGATTCTGCTGCTCACAGTGCTCTGCGGTGTGTGTCTTCTGCCGAAAGAGACCAGGGAGCGGTGCTTAGCTCTACAGAGCACCGTACCTTCGTCTTTAGCCTCTCTTCTCGTCTACATCTTAGCAAAAAGCTTTTCCACTCTGTCTGGCAAGGAGAAACTTTGCCAGCACAGAAAACATCTCCCATCGTGTTCTAGAGGCTGCACGGAGGTCTGCCGAGTGTTTTGCAAGAAGAGAAAGAAAGTTGTCCAAAACAGCTTGCAATCGAATGTTCATGTGAATAGAAAAGGCAGGAGAGTGGTCAGGTACTGTTTTCTCTCAGTTGGCAAGCTGCGCACACACTCGCAGTCTTGTACAGCTTGTTTCATCACCTTTGCGAAGTTGCCGCTCTCTCCGGCTCCGGGAGACGAAGAAGCTGCTTCTTCGCGCAAAGACGATTCTGCCGCTCACAGTGCTCTGCGGTGTGCGCCTTCTGCCGAAAGAGGCCAGGGAGCGGTGCTTAGCTCTGCAGTGCACCGTACCTTCGTCTTTAGCCTCTCTTCTCGTCTACATCTTAGCAAAAAGCTTTTCCACTCTGTCTGGCAAGGAGAAACTGTGCCAGCACAGAAAACATCTCCCATCGTGTTCTAGAGGCTGCACGGAGGTCTGCCGAGTGTTTTGCAAGAAGAGAAAGAAAGTAGTCCATAACAGCTTGCAATCGAATGTTCATGTGAATAGAAAAGGCAGGAGAGTGGTCAGGTAATGTTTTCTCTCCGTTGGCAAGCTGCGCACACAATCGCAGTGTTGTACAGCTTGTTTCATCACCTTTGCGAAGTTGCCGCTCTCTCCGGCTCCCGGAGACGAAGAAGCTGCTTCTTCGCGCAAAGACGATTCTGCTGCTCACAGTGCTCTGCGGTGTGTGTCTTCTGCCGAAAGAGACCAGGGAGCGGTGCTTAGCTCTACAGAGCACCGTACCTTCGTCTTTAGCCTCTCTTCCTGTCTACATCTTAGCAAAAAGCTTTTCCACTCTGTCTGGCAAGGACAAACTTTGCCAGCACAGAAAACATCTCCCATCGTGTTCTAGAGGCTGCACGGAGGTCGGCCGAGTGTTTTGCAAGAAGAGAAAGAAAGTTGTCCAAAACAGCTTGCAATCGAATGTTCATGTGAATAGAAAAGGCAGGAGAGTGGTCAGGTACTGTTTTCTCTCAGTTGGCAAGCTGCGCACACAATCGCAGTGTTGTAGAGCTTGTTTCATCACCTTTGC
Organism: Melozone crissalis; assembly: GCF_028551555.1. Taxonomy (NCBI): domain Eukaryota; kingdom Metazoa; phylum Chordata; class Aves; order Passeriformes; family Passerellidae; genus Melozone; species Melozone crissalis. The sequence continues at coordinate 437,934 of NW_026536091.1, read as the reverse complement.
CAAGTTGCCGCTCTCTCCGGCTCCCGGAGACGAAGAAGCTGCTTCTTCGCGCAAAGACGATTCTGACGCTCACAGTGCTCTGCGGTGTGCGCCTTCTGCCGAAAGAGGCCCGGGAGCGGTGCTTAGCTCTGCAGAGCACCGTACCTTCGTCTTTAGCCTCTCTTCTCGTCTACATCTTAGCAAAAAGCTTTTCCACTCTGTCTGGCAAGGAGAAACTGTGCCAGCACAGAAAACATCTCCCATCGTGTTCAAGAGGCTGCACGGAGGTCTGCCGAGTGTTTTGCAAGAAGAGAAAGAAAGTTGTCCAAAACAGCTTGCAATCGAATGTTCATGTGAATAGAAAAGGCAGGAGAGTGGTCAGGTTCTGTTTTCTCTCAGTTGGGAAGCTGCGCACACAATCGCAGTGTTGTACAGCTTGTTTCATCACCTTGCGAAGTTGCCGCACTCTCCGGCTCCCGGAGACGAAGAAGCTGCTTCTTCGCGCAAAGACGATTCTGCCGCTCACAGTGCTCTGCGGTGTGCGCCTTCTGCCGAAAGAGGTCCGGGAGCGGTGCTTAGCTCTGCAGAGCACCGTACCTTCGTCTTTAGCCTCTCTTCTCGTCTCCATCTTAGCAAAACGCTTTTCCACTCTGTCTGGCAAGGAGAAACTGTGCCAGCACAGAAAACATCTCCCATCGTGTTCTAGAGGCTGCACGGAGGTCTGCCGAGTGTTTTGCAAGAAGAGAAAGAAAGTTGTCCAAAACAGCTTGCAATCGAATGTTCATGTGAATAGAAAAGGCAGGAGAGTGGTCAGGTACTGTTTTCTCTCAGGTGGCAAGCTGCGCACACAATCGCAGTGTTGTACAGCTTGTTTCATCACCTTTGCCAAGTTGCCGCTCTCTCCGGCTCCTGGAGACCAAGAAGCTGCTTCTTCGCGCAAAGACGATTCTGCCGCTCACAGTGCTCTGCGGTGTGCGCCTTCTGCCGAAAGAGGTCCGTGAGCGGTGCTTAGCTCTGCAGAGCACCGTACCTTCGTCTTTAGCCTCTCTTCTCGTCTACATCTTAGCAAAAAGCTTTTCCACTCTGTCTGGCAAGGAGAAACTGTGCCAGCACAGAAAACATCTCCCATCGTGCTCTAGAGACTGCACGGAGGTCTGCCGAGTGTTTTGCAAGAAGAGAAAGAAAGTTGTCCAAAACAGCTTGCAATCGAATGTTCATGTGAATAGAAAAGGCAGGAGAGTGGTCAGGTACTGTTTTCTCTCAGTTGGCAAGCTGCGCACACAATCGCAGTCTTGTACAGCTTGTTTCATCAACTTTGCGAAGCTGCCGCTCTCTCCGGCTCCGGGAGAAGAAGAAGCTGCTTCTTCGCGCAAAGACGATTCTGCCGCTCACAGTGCTCTGCGGTGTGCGCCTTCTGCCGATAGAGCCCAGGGAGCGGTGCTTAGCTCTGCAGAGCACCGTACCTTCGTCTTTAGCCTCTCTTCTCGTCTCCATCTTAGCAAAACGCTTTTCCACTCTGTCTGGCAAGGAGAAACTGTGCCAGCACAGAAAACATCTCCCATCGTGTTCTAGAGGCTGCACGGATGTCTGCCGACTGTTTTGCAAGAAGAGAAAGAAAGTTGTCCAAAACTGCTTGCAATCGAATGTTCATGTGAATAGAAAAGGCAGGAGAGTGGTCAGGTACTATTTTCTCTCAGGTGGCAAGCTGCGCACACAATCGCAGTGTTGTACAGCTTGTTTCATCACCTTTGCCAAGTTGCCGCTCTCTCCGGCTCCTGGAGACCAAGAAGCTGCTTCTTCGCGCAAAGACGATTCTGCCGCTCACAGTGCTCTGCGGTGTGCGCCTTCTGCCGAAAGAGGTCCGTGAGCGGTGCTTAGCTCTGCAGAGCACCGTACCTTCGTCTTTAGCCTCTCTTCTCGTCTACATCTTAGCAAAAAGCTTTTCCACTCTGTCTGGCAAGGAGAAACTGTGCCAGCACAGAAAACATCTCCCATCGTGCTCTAGAGACTGCACGGAGGTCTGCCGAGTGTTTTGCAAGAAGAGAAAGAAAGTTGTCCAAAACAGCTTGCAATCGAATGTTCATGTGAATAGAAAAGGCAGGAGAGTGGTCAGGTACTGTTTTCTCTCAGTTGGCAAGCTGCGCACACAATCGCAGTGTTGTACAGCTTGTTTCATCACCTTTGCGAAGCTGCCGCTCTCTCCGGCTCCGGGAGAAGAAGAAGCTGCTTCTTCGCGCAAAGACGATTCTGCCGCTCACAGTGCTCTGCGGTGTGCGCCTTCTGCCGATAGAGCCCAGGGAGCGGTGCTTAGCTCTGCAGAGCACCGTACCTTCGTCTTTAGCCTCTCTTCTCGTCTACATCTTTGCAAAAAGCTTTTCCACTCTGTCTGGCAAGGAGAAACTGTGCCAGCACAGAAAACATCTCCCATCGTGTTCTAGAGGCTGCACGGAGGTCTGCCGAGTGTTTTGCAAGAAGAGAAAGAAAGTTGTCCAAAACAGCTTGCAATCAATTGTTCATGTGAATAGAAAAGGAAGGAGAGTGGTCAGGTACTGTTTTCTCTCAGTTGGCAAGCTGCGCACACAATCGCAGTGTTGTACAGCTAGTTTCATCACCTTTGCGAAGTTGCCGCTCTCTCCGGCTCCCGGAGACGAAGAAGCGGCTTCTTCGCGCAAAGACGATTCTGCCGCTCATAGTGCTCTGCACTGTGTGTCTTCTGCCGAAAGACACCAGGGAGCGGAGCATAGCTCTGCAGAGCACCTTACCTTCGTCTTTAGCCTCTCTTCTCGTCTACATCTTAGCAAAAAGCTTTTCCACTCTGTCTGGCAAGGAGAAACTGTGCCAGCACAGAAAACATCTCCCATCGTGTTCTAGAGGCTGCACGGAGGTCTGCCTAGTGTTTTGCAAGAAGAGAAAGAAAGTTGTCCAAAACAGCTTGCAATCGAATGTTCATGTGAATAGAAAAGGCAGGAGAGTGGTCAGGTACTGTTTTCTCTCAGTTGGCAAGCCGAGCACCCAATCGCAGTCTTGTACAGCTTGTTTCATCACCTTTGCGAAGTTGCCGCTCTCTCCGGCTCCCGGAGACGAAGAAGCTGCTTCTTCGCGCAAAGACGATTCTGCCGCTCACAGTGCTCTGCGGTGTGCGTCTTCTGCCGAAAGAGGTCCGGGAGCGGTGCTTAGCTCTGCAGAGCACCGTACCTTCGTCTTTAGCCTCTCTTCTCGTCTACATCTTAGCAAAAAGCTTTTCCACTCTGTCTGGCAAGGAGAAACTGTGCTAGCACAGAAAACATCTCCCATTGTGTTCTAGAGGCTGCACGGAGGTCTGCCGAGTGTTTTGCAAGAAGAGAAAGAAAGTTGTCCAAAACAGCTTGCAATCGAATGTTCATGTGAATAGAAAAGGCGGGAGAGTGGTCAGGTTCTGTCTTCTCTCAGTTGGCAAGCTGCGCACACAATCGCAGTGTTGTACAGCTTGTTTCATCACCTTTGCGAAGTTGCCGCTCTCTCCGGCTCCGGGAGACGAAGAAGCTGCTTCTTCGCGCAAAGACGATTCTGCTGCTCACAGTGCTATGCGGTGTGCGCCTTCTGCCGAAAGACACCAGGGAGCGGAGCATAGCTCTGCAGAGCACCTTACCTTCGTCTTTAGCCTCTCTTCTCGTCTACATCTTAGCAAAAAGCTTTTCCACTCTGTCTGGCAAGGACAAACTGTGCCAGCACAGAAAACATCTCCCATCGTGTTCTAGAGGCTGCACGGAGGTCTGCCGAGTGTTTTGCAAGAAGAGAAAGAAAGTTGTCCAAAAGAGCTTGCAATCGAATGTTCATGTGAATAGAAAAGGCAGGAGAGTGGTCAGGTACTGTTTTCTCTCAGTTGGCAAGCTGCGCACACAATCGCAGTGTTGTACAGCTTGTTTCATCACCTTTGCGAAGCTGCCGCTCTCTCCGGCTCCCGGAGACGAAGAAGCTGCTTCTTTGCGCAAAGACGATTCTGCCGCTCATAGTGCTCTGCACTGTGTGTCTTCTGCCGAAAGAGGCCAGGGAGCGGTGCTTAGCTCTGCACTGCACCGTACCTTCGTCTTTAGCCTCTCTTCTCGTCTACATCTTAGCAAAAAGCTTTTCCACTCTGTCTGGCAAGGAGAAACTGTGCCAGCACAGAAAACATCTCCCATCGTGTTCTAGAGGCTGCACGGAGGTCTGCCGAGTGTTTTGCAAGAAGAGAAAGAAAGTTGTCCATAACAGCTTGCAATCGAATGTTCATGTGACTAGAAAAGGCAGGAGAGTGGTCAGGTACTGTTTTCTCTCAGTTGGCAAGCTGCGCACACAATCGCAGTGTTGTACAGCTTGTTTCATCACCTTTGCGAAGTTGCCGCTCTCTCCGGCTCCCGGAGACCAAGAAGCTGCTTCTTCGCGCAGACGATTCTGCTGCTCACAGTGCTCTGCGGTGTGTGTCTTCTGCCGAAAGAGACCAGGGAGCGGTGCTTAGCTCTACAGAGCACCGTACCTTCGTCTTTAGCCTCTCTTCCCGTCTACATCTTAGCAAAAAGATTTTCCACTCTGTCTGGCAAGGACAAATTTGCCAGCACAGAAAACATCTCCCATCGTGTTCTAGAGGCTGCACGGAGGTCGGCCGAGTGTTTTGCAAGAAGAGAAAGAAAGTTGTCCAAAACAGCTTGCAATCGAATGTTCATGTGAATAGAAAAGGCAGGAGAGTGGTCAGGTACTGTTTTCTCTCAGTTGGCAAGCTGCGCACACAATCGCAGTGTTGTAGAGCTTGTTTCATCACCTTTGCCAAGTTGCCGCTCTCTCCGGCTCCCGGAGACGAAGAAGCTGCTTCTTCGCGCAAAGACGATTCTGACGCTCACAGTGCTCTGCGGTGTGCGCCTTCTGCCGAAAGAGGCCCGGGAGCGGTGCTTAGCTCTGCAGAGCACCGTACCTTCGTCTTTAGCCTCTCTTCTCGTCTACATCTTAGCAAAAAGCTTTTCCACTCTGTCTGGCAAGGAGAAACTGTGCCAGCACAGAAAACATCTCCCATCGTGTTCTAGAGGCTGCACGGAGGTCTGCCGAGTGTTTTGCAAGAAGAGAAAGAAAGTTGTCCAAAACAGCTTGCAATCGAATGTTCATGTGAATAGAAAAGGCAGGAGAGTGGTCAGGTACTGTTTTCTCTCAGTTGGCAAGCTGCGCACACAATCGCAGTGTTGTACAGCTTGTTTCATCACCTTGCGAAGTTGCCGCACTCTCCGGCTCCCGGAGACGAAGAAGCTGCTTCTTCGCGCAAAGACGATTCTGCCGCTCACAGTGCTCTGCGGTGTGCGCCTTCTGCCGAAAGAGGTCCGGGAGCGGTGCTTAGCTCTGCAGAGCACCGTACCTTCGTCTTTAGCCTCTCTTCTCGTCTCCATCTTAGCAAAACGCTTTTCCACTCTGTCTGGCAAGGAGAAACTGTGCCAGCACAGAAAACATCTCCCATCGTGTTCTAGAGGCTGCACGGAGGTCTGCCGAGTGTTTTGCAAGAAGAGAAAGAAAGTTGTCCAAAACAGCTTGCAATCGAATGTTCATGTGAATAGAAAAGGCAGGAGAGTGGTCAGGTACTGTTTTCTCTCAGGTGGCAAGCTGCGCACACAATCGCAGTGTTGTACAGCTTGTTTCATCACCTTTGCCAAGTTGCCGCTCTCTCCGGCTCCTGGAGACCAAGAAGCTGCTTCTTCGCGCAAAGACGATTCTGCCGCTCACAGTGCTCTGCGGTGTGCGCCTTCTGCCGAAAGAGGTCCGTGAGCGGTGCTTAGCTCTGCAGAGCACCGTACCTTCGTCTTTAGCCTCTCTTCTCGTCTACATCTTAGCAAAAAGCTTTTCCACTCTGTCTGGCAAGGAGAAACTGTGCCAGCACAGAAAACATCTCCCATCGTGCTCTAGAGACTGCACGGAGGTCTGCCGAGTGTTTTGCAAGAAGAGAAAGAAAGTTGTCCAAAACAGCTTGCAATCGAATGTTCATGTGAATAGAAAAGGCAGGAGAGTGGTCAGGTACTGTTTTCTCTCAGTTGGCAAGCTGCGCACACAATCGCAGTGTTGTACAGCTTGTTTCATCACCTTTGCGAAGCTGCCGCTCTCTCCGGCTCCGGGAGAAGAAGAAGCTGCTTCTTCGCGCAAAGACGATTCTGCCGCTCACAGTGCTCTGCGGTGTGCGCCTTCTGCCGATAGAGCCCAGGGAGCGGTGCTTAGCTCTGCAGAGCACCGTACCTTCGTCTTTAGCCTCTCTTCTCGTCTACATCTTTGCAAAAAGCTTTTCCACTCTGTCTGGCAAGGAGAAACTGTGCCAGCACAGAAAACATCTCCCATCGTGTTCTAGAGGCTGCACGGAGGTCTGCCGAGTGTTTTGCAAGAAGAGAAAGAAAGTTGTCCAAAACAGCTTGCAATCAATTGTTCATGTGAATAGAAAAGGAAGGAGAGTGGTCAGGTACTGTTTTCTCTCAGTTGGCAAGCTGCGCACACAATCGCAGTGTTGTACAGCTAGTTTCATCACCTTTGCGAAGTTGCCGCTCTCTCCGGCTCCCGGAGACGAAGAAGCGGCTTCTTCGCGCAAAGACGATTCTGCCGCTCATAGTGCTCTGCACTGTGTGTCTTCTGCCGAAAGACACCAGGGAGCGGAGCATAGCTCTGCAGAGCACCTTACCTTCGTCTTTAGCCTCTCTTCTCGTCTACATCTTAGCAAAAAGCTTTTCCACTCTGTCTGGCAAGGAGAAACTGTGCCAGCACAGAAAACATCTCCCATCGTGTTCTAGAGGCTGCACGGAGGTCTGCCGAGTGTTTTGCAAGAAGAGAAAGAAAGTTGTCCAAAACAGCTTGCAATCGAATGTTCATGTGAATAGAAAAGGCAGGAGAGTGGTCAGGTACTGTTTTCTCTCAGTTGGCAAGCCGAGCACACAATCGCAGTCTTGTACAGCTTGTTTCATCACCTTTGCGAAGTTGCCGCTCTCTCCGGCTCCCGGAGACGAAGAAGCTGCTTCTTCGCGCAAAGACGATTCTGCCGCTCACAGTGCTCTGCGGTGTGCGTCTTCTGCCGAAAGAGGTCCGGGAGCGGTGCTTACCTCTGCAGAGCACCGTACCTTCGTCTTTAGCCTCTCTTCTCGTCTACATCTTAGCAAAAAGCTTTTCCACTCTGTCTGGCAAGGAGAAACTGTGCCAGCACAGAAAACATCTCCCATCGTGTTCTAGAGGCTGCACGGAGGTCTGCCGAGTGTTTTGCAAGAAGAGAAAGAAAGTTGTCCAAAACAGCTTGCAATCGAATGTTCATGTGAATAGAAAAGTCGGGAGAGTGGTCAGGTTCTGTTTTCTCTCAGTTGGCAAGCTGCGCACACAATCGCAGTGTTGTACAGCTTGTTTCATCACCTTTGCGAAGTTGCCGCTCTCTCCGGCTCCGGGAGACGAAGAAGCTGCTTCTTCGCGCAAAGACGATTCTGCTGCTCACAGTGCTCTGCGGTGTGCGCCTTCTGCCGAAAGACACCAGGGAGCGGAGCATAGCTCTGCAGAGCACCTTACCTTCGTCTTTAGCCTCTCTTCTCGTCTACATCTTAGCAAAAAGCTTTTCCACTCTGTCTGGCAAGGACAAACTGTGCCAGCACAGAAAACATCTCCCATCGTGTTCTAGAGGCTGCACGGAGGTCTGCCGAGTGTTTTGCAAGAAGAGAAAGAAAGTTGTCCAAAACAGCTTGCAATCGAATGTTCATGTGAATAGAAAAGGCAGGAGAGTGGTCAGGTACTGTTTTCTCTCAGTTGGCAAGCTGCGCACACAATCGCAGTGTTGTCCAGCTTGTTTCATCACCTTTGCGAAGCTGCCGCTCTCTCCGGCTCCCGGAGACGAAGAAGCTGCTTCTTCGCGCAAAGACGATTCTGCCGCTCATAGTGCTCTGCACTGTGTGTCTTCTGCCGAAAGAGGTCCGGGAGCGGTGCTTACCTCTGCAGAGTACCGTACCTTCGTCTTTAGCCTCTCTTCTCGTCTACATCTTAGCAAAAAGTTTTCCACTCTGTCTGGCAAGGAGAAACTGTGCCAGCACAGAAAACATCTCCCATCGTGTTCTAGAGGCTGCACGGAGGTCTGCCGAGTGTTTTGCAAGAAGAGAAAGAAAGTTGTCAAAAACAGCTTGCAATCGAATGTTCATGTGAATAGAAAAGGAAGGAGAGTGGTCAGGTACTGTTTTCTCTCTCTTGGAAAGCTGCGCACACAATCGCAGTCTTGTACAGCTTGTTTCATCACCTTTCCCAAGTTGCCGCTCTCTCCGGCTCCCGGAGACGAAGAAGCTGCTTCTTCGCGCAAAGACGATTCTGCCGCTCACAGTGCTCTGCGGTGTGCGCCTTCTGCCGAAAGAGGTACGGGAGCGGTGCTTAGCTCTGCAGAGCACCGTACCTCCGTCTTTAGCCTCTCTTCTCGTCTACATCTTAGCAAAAAGCTTTTCCACTCTGTCTGGAAAGGAAAAACTTTGCCAGCACAGAAAACATCTCCCATTGTGTGCTAGAGGCTGCACGGAGGTCTGCCGAGTGTTTTGCAAGAAGAGAAAGAAAGTTGTCCAAAACAGATTGCAATCGAATGTTCATGTGAATAGAAAAGGCAGGAGAGTGGTCAGGTACTGTTTTCTCTCACTTGGCAAGCTGCGCACACAATCGCATTGTTGTAGAGCTTGTTTCATCACCTTTGCGAAGCTGCCGCTCTCTCCGGCTCCCGGAGACGAAGAAGCTGCTTCTTCGTGCAATGACGATTCTGCCGCTCATAGTGCTCTGCGGTGTGCGCCTTCTGCCGAAAGAGGTCCGGGAGCGGTGCTTAGCTCTGCAGAGCACCGTACCTTCGTCTTTAGCCTCTCTTCTCGTCTACATCTTAGCAAAAAGCTTTTCCACTCTGTCTGGCTAGGAGAAACTGTGCCAGCACAGAAAACATCTCCCATCGTGTTCTAGAGGCTGCACGGAGGTCTGCCGAGTGTTTTGCAAGAAGAGAAAGAAAGTTGTTCAAAAGAGCTTGCAATCGAATGTTCATGTGAATAGAAAAGGCAGGAGAGTGGTCAGGTACTGTTTTCTCTCAGTTGACAAACTGCGCACACAATCGCAGTGTTATACAGCTTGTTTCATCACCTTTGCGAAGTTGCCGCTCTCTCCGGCTCCCGGAGACGAAGAAGCTACTTCTTCACGCAAAGACGATTCTGCCGCTCACAGTGCTCTGCGGTGTGCGGCTTCTGCCTAAAGAGATCCGGGAGCGGTGCTTCGCTCTGCAGAGCACCGTACCTTCGTCTTTAGCCTCTCTTCTCGTCTACATCTTAGCAAAAAGCTTTTCCACTATGTCTGGCAAGGAGAAACTTTGCCAGCACAGAAAACATCTCCCATCGTGTTCTAGAGGCTGCACGGAGGTCTGCCGAGTGTTTTGCAAGAAGAGAAAGAAAGTTGTCCAAAACAGCTTGCAATCGAATGTTCATGTGAATAGAAAAGGCAGGAGAGTGGTCGGGTACTGTTTTCTCTCAGTTGGCAAGCTGCGCACACAATCGCAGTGTTGTAGAGCTTGTTTCATCACCTTTGCGAAGTTGCCGCTCTCTCCGGCTCCGGGAGACGAAGAAGCTGCTTCTTCGCGCAAAGACGATTCTGCCGCTCACAGTGCTCTGCGGTGTGCGCCTTCTGCCGAAAGAGATCCGGGAGCGGTGCTTAGCTCTGCAGAGCACCGTACCTTCGTCTTTAGCCTCTCTTCTCGTCTACATCTTAGCAAAAAGCTTTTCCACTCTGTCTGGCAAGGAGAAACTTTGCCAGAACAGAAAACATCTCCCATCGTGTTCTATAGGCTGCACGGAGGTCTGCCGAGTGTTTTGAAAGAAGAGAAAGAAAGTTGTCCAAAACAGCTTGCAATCGAATGTTCATGTGAATAGAAAAGGCAGGAGAGTGGTCAGGTTCTGTTTTCTCTCAGTTGGCAAGCTGCGCACACAATCGCAGTGTTATACAGCTTGTTTTATCACCTTTGCGAAGTTGCCGCTCTCTCCGGCTCCGGGAGACGAAGAAGCTGCTTCTTCGCACAAAGACGATTCTGCTGCTCGCAGTGCTCTGCGGTGTGCGCCTTCTGCCGAAAGAGGCCAGGGAGCGGTGCTTAGCTCTGCAGAGAACCGTACCTTCGTCTTTAGCCTCTCTTCTCGTCTACATCTTAGCAAAAAGCTTTTCCACTCTGTCTGGCAAGGAGAAACTGTGCCAGCACAGAAAACATCTCCCATCGTGTTCTAGAGGCTGCACGGAGGTCTGCCGAGTGTTTTGCAAGAAGAGAAAGAAAGTTGTCCAAAACAGCTTGCAATCGAATGTTCATGTCAATAGAAAAGGCAGGAGAGTGGTCAGGTACTGTTTTCTCTCAGTTGGCAAGCTGCGCACACAATCGCAGTGTTGTACAGCTTGTTTCATCACCTTTGCGAAGCTGCCGCTCTCTCCGGCTCCCGGAGACGAAGAAGCTGCTTCTTCGCGCAAAGACGATTCTGACGCTCATAGTGCTCTGCACTGTGTGTCTTCTGCCGAAAGAGGTCCGGGAGCGGTGCTTACCTCTGCAGAGCACCGTACCTTCGTCTTTAGCCTCTCTTCTCGTCTACATCTTAGCAAAAAGCTTTTCCACTCTGTCTGACAAGGAGAAACTGTGCCAGCACAGAAAACATCTCCCATCGTGTTCTAGAGGCTGCACGGAGGTCTGCCGAGTGTTTTGCAAGAAGAGAAAGAAAGTTGTCCAAAACAGCTTGCAATCGAATGTTCATGTGAATAGAAAAGGCAGGAGAGTGGTCAGGTACTGTTTTCTCTCAGTTGGCAAGCTGCGCACACACTCGCAGTCTTGTACAGCTTGTTTCATCACCTTTGCGAAGTTGCCGCTCTCTCCGGCTCCCGGAGACGAAGAAGCTGCTTCTTCGCGCAAAGACGATTCTGCCGCTCACAGTGCTCTGCGGTGTGCGCCTTCTGCCGAAAGAGGCCAGGGAGCGGTGCTTAGCTCTGCACTGCACCGTACCTTCGTCTTTAGCCTCTCTTCTCGTCTACATCTTAGCAAAAAGCTTTTCCACTCTGTCTGGCAAGGAGAAACTGTGCCAGCACAGAAAACATCTCCCATCGTGTTCTAGAGGCTGCACGGAGGTCTGCCGAGTGTTTTGCAAGAAGAGAAAGAAAGTTGTCCATAACAGCTTGCAATCGAATGTTCATGTGAATAGAAAAGGCAGGAGAGTGGTCAGGTAATGTTTTCTCTCAGTTGGCAAGCTGCGCACACAATCGCAGTGTTGTACAGCTTGTTTCATCACCTTTGCGAAGTTGCCGCTCTCTCCGGCTCCCGGAGACCAAGAAGCTGCTTCTTCGCGCAAAGACGATTCTGCTGCTCACAGTGCTCTGCAGTGTGTGTCTTCTGCCGAAAGTGACCAGGGAGCGGTGCTTAGCTCTACAGAGCACCGTACCTTCGTCTTTAGCCTCTCTTCTCGTCTACATCTTAGCAAAAAGCTTTTCCACTCTGTCTGGCAAGGAGAAACTTTGCCAGCACAGAAAACATCTCCCATCGTGTTCTAGAGGCTGCACGGAGGTCTGCCGAGTGTTTTGCAAGAAGAGAAAGAAAGTTGTCCAAAACAGCTTGCAATCGAATGTTCATGTGAATAGAAAAGGCAGGAGAGTGGTCAGGTACTGTTTTCTCTCAGTTGGCAAGCTGCGCACACAATCGCAGTCTTGTACAGCTTGTTTCATCACCTTTGCCAAGTTGCCGCTCTCTCCGGCTCCCGGAGACGAAGAAGCTGCTTCTTCGCGCAAAGACGATTCTGACGCTCACAGTGCTCTGCGGTGTGCGCCTTCTGCCAAAAGAGGCCCGGGAGCGGTGCTTAGCTCTGCAGAGCACCGTACCCTCGTCTTTAGCCTCTCTTCTCGTCTACATCTTAGCAAAACGCTTTTCCACTCTGTCTGGCAAGGAGAAACTGTGCCAGCACAGAAAACATCTCCCATCGTGTTCTAGAGGCTGCACGGAGGTCTGCCGAGTGTTTTGCAAGAAGAGAAAGAAAGTTGTCCAAAACAGCTTGCAATCAATTGTTCATGTGAATAGAAAAGGAAGGAGAGTGGTCAGGTACTGTTTTCTCTCAGTTGGCAAGCTGCGCACACAATCACAGTGTTGTACAGCTAGTTTCATCACCTTTGCGAAGTTGCCGCTCTCTCCGGCTCCCGGAGACGAAGAAGCGGCTTCTTCGCGCAAAGACGATTCTGCCGCTCATAGTGCTCTGCACTGTGTGTCTTCTGCCGAAAGACACCAGGGAGCGGAGCATAGCTCTGCAGAGCACCTTACCTTCGTCTTTAGCCTCTCTTCTCGTCTACATCTTAGCAAAAAGCTTTTCCACTCTGTCTGGCAAGGAGAAACTGTGCCAGCACAGAAAACATCTCCCATCGTGTTCTAGAGGCTGCACGGAGGTCTGCCGAGTGTTTTGCAAGAAGAGAAAGAAAGTTGTCCAAAACAGCTTGCAATCGAATGTTCATGTGAATAGAAAAGGCAGGAGAGTGGTCAGGTACTGTTTTCTCTCAGTTGGCAAGCCGAGCACACAATCGCAGTCTTGTACAGCTTGTTTCATCACCTTTGCCAAGTTGCCGCTCTCTCCGGCTCCCGGAGACGAAGAAGCTGCTTCTTCGCGCAAAGACGATTCTGCCGCTCACAGTGCTCTGCGGTGTGCGTCTTCTGCCGAAAGAGGTCCGGGAGCGGTGCTTACCTCTGCAGAGCACCGTACCTTCGTCTTTAGCCTCTCTTCTCGTCTACATCTTAGCAAAAAGCTTTTCCACTCTGTCTGGCAAGGACAAACTGTGCCAGCACAGAAAACATCTCCCATCGTGTTCTAGAGGCTGCACGGAGGTCTGCCGAGTGTTTTGCAAGAAGAGAAAGAAAGTTGTCCAAAACAGCTTGCAATCGAATGTTCATGTGAATAGAAAAGGCAGGAGAGTGGTCAGGTACTGTTTTCTCTCAGTTGGCAAGCTGCGCACACAATCGCAGTGTTGTCCAGCTTGTTTCATCACCTTTGCGAAGCTGCCGCTCTCTCCGGCTCCCGGAGACGAAGAAGCTGCTTCTTCGCGCAAAGACGATTCTGCCGCTCATAGTGCTCTGCACTGTGTGTCTTCTGCCGAAAGAGGTCCGGGAGCGGTGCTTACCTCTGCAGAGTACCGTACCTTCGTCTTTAGCCTCTCTTCTCGTCTACATCTTAGCAAAAAGTTTTCCACTCTGTCTGGCAAGGAGAAACTGTGCCAGCACAGAAAACATCTCCCATCGTGTTCTAGAGGCTGCACGGAGGTCTGCCGAGTGTTTTGCAAGAAGAGAAAGAAAGTTGTCAAAAACAGCTTGCAATCGAATGTTCATGTGAATAGAAAAGGAAGGAGAGTGGTCAGGTACTGTTTTCTCTCTCTTGGAAAGCTGCGCACACAATCGCAGTCTTGTACAGCTTGTTTCATCCCCTTTCCCAAGTTGCCGCTCTCTCCGGCTCCCGGAGACGAAGAAGCTGCTTCTTCGCGCAAAGACGATTCTGCCGCTCACAGTGCTCTGCGGTGTGCGCCTTCTGCCGAAAGAGGTACGGGAGCGGTGCTTAGCTCTGCAGAGCACCGTACCTCCGTCTTTAGCCTCTCTTCTCGTCTACATCTTAGCAAAAATCTTTTCCACTCTGTCTGGAAAGGAAAAACTTTGCCAGCACAGAAAACATCTCCCATTGTGTGCTAGAGGCTGCACGGAGGTCTGCCGAGTGTTTTGCAAGAAGAGAAAGAAAGTTGTCCAAAACAGATTGCAATCGAATGTTCATGTGAATAGAAAAGGCAGGAGAGTGGTCAGGTACTGTTTTCTCTCACTTGGCAAGCTGCGCACACAATCGCATTGTTGTAGAGCTTGTTTCATCACCTTTGCGAAGCTGCCGCTCTCTCCGGCTCCCGGAGACGAAGAAGCTGCTTCTTCGTGCAATGACGATTCTGCCGCTCATAGTGCTCTGCGGTGTGCGCCTTCTGCCGAAAGAGGTCCGGGAGCGGTGCTTAGCTCTGCAGAGCACCGTACCTTCGTCTTTAGCCTCTCTTCTCGTCTACATCTTAGCAAAAAGCTTTTCCACTCTGTCTGGCTAGGAGAAACTGTGCCAGCACAGAAAACATCTCCCATCGTGTTCTAGAGGCTGCACGGAGGTCTGCCGAGTGTTTTGCAAGAAGAGAAAGAAAGTTGTTCAAAAGAGCTTGCAATCGAATGTTCATGTTAATAGAAAAGGCAGGAGAGTGGTCAGGTACTGTTTTCTCTCAGTTGACAAACTGCGCACACAATCGCAGTGTTATACAGCTTGTTTCATCACCTTTGCGAAGTTGCCGCTCTCTCCGGCTCCCGGAGACGAAGAAGCTACTTCTTCGCGCAAAGACGATTCTGCCGCTCACAGTGCTCTGCGGTGTGCGGCTTCTGCCTAAAGAGATCCGGGAGCGGTGCTTCGCTCTGCAGAGCACCGTACCTTCGTCTTTAGCCTCTCTTCTCGTCTACATCTTAGCAAAAAGCTTTTCCACTATGTCTGGCAAGGAGAAACTTTGCCAGCACAGAAAACATCTCCCATCGTGTTCTAGAGGCTGCACGGAGGTCTGCCGAGTGTTTTGCAAGAAGAGAAAGAAAGTTGTCCAAAACAGCTTGCAATCGAATGTTCATGTGAATAGAAAAGGCAGGAGAGTGGTCGGGTACTGTTTTCTCTCAGTTGGCAAGCTGCGCACACAATCGCAGTGTTGTAGAGCTTGTTTCATCACCTTTGCGAAGTTGCCGCTCTCTCCGGCTCCGGGAGACGAAGAAGCTGCTTCTTCGCGCAAAGACGATTCTGCCGCTCACAGTGCTCTGCGGTGTGCGCCTTCTGCCGAAAGAGATCCGGGAGCGGTGCTTAGCTCTGCAGAGCACCGTACCTTCGTCTTTAGCCTCTCTTCTCGTCTACATCTTAGCAAAAAGCTTTTCCACTCTGTCTGGCAAGGAGAAACTTTGCCAGAACAGAAAACATCTCCCATCGTGTTCTATAGGCTGCACGGAGGTCTGCCGAGTGTTTTGAAAGAAGAGAAAGAAAGTTGTCCAAAACAGCTTGCAATCGAATGTTCATGTGAATAGAAAAGGCAGGAGAGTGGTCAGGTTCTGTTTTCTCTCAGTTGGCAAGCTGCGCACACAATCGCAGTGTTATACAGCTTGTTTTATCACCTTTGCGAAGTTGCCGCTCTCTCCGGCTCCGGGAGACGAAGAAGCTGCTTCTTCGCACAAAGACGATTCTGCTGCTCGCAGTGCTCTGCGGTGTGCGCCTTCTGCCGAAAGAGGCCAGGGAGCGGTGCTTAGCTCTGCAGAGAACCGTACCTTCGTCTTTAGCCTCTCTTCTCGTCTACATCTTAGCAAAAAGCTTTTCCACTCTGTCTGGCAAGGAGAAACTGTGCCAGCACAGAAAACATCTCCCATCGTGTTCTAGAGGCTGCACGGAGGTCTGCCGAGTGTTTTGCAAGAAGAGAAAGAAAGTTGTCCAAAACAGCTTGCAATCGAATGTTCATGTCAATAGAAAAGGCAGGAGAGTGGTCAGGTACTGTTTTCTCTCAGTTGGCAAGCCGAGCACACAATCGCAGTCTTGTACAGCTTGTTTCATCACCTTTGCCAAGTTGCCGCTCTCTCCGGCTCCCGGAGACGAAGAAGCTGCTTCTTCGCGCAAAGACGATTCTGCCGCTCACAGTGCTCTGCGGTGTGCGTCTTCTGCCGAAAGAGGTCCGGGAGCGGTGCTTACCTCTGCAGAGCACCGTACCTTCGTCTTTAGCCTCTCTTCTCGTCTACATCTTAGCAAAAAGCTTTTCCACTCTGTCTGGCAAGGAGAAACTGTGCCAGCACAGAAAACATCTCCCATCGTGTTCTAGAGGCTGCACGGAGGTCTGCCGAGTGTTTTGCAAGAAGAGAAAGAAAGTTGTCCAAAACAGCTTGCAATCGAATGTTCATGTGAATAGAAAAGGCAGGAGAGTGGTCAGGTACTGTTTTCTCTCAGTTGGCAAGCCGAGCACACAATCGCAGTCTTGTACAGCTTGTTTCATCACCTTTGCGAAGTTGCCACTCTCTCCGGCTCCCGGAGACGAAGAAGCTGCTTCTTCGCGCAAAGACGATTCTGCCGCTCACAGTGCTCTGCGGTGTGCGTCTTCTGCCGAAAGAGGCCAGGGAGCGGTGCTTAGCTCTGCAGAGAACCGTACCTTCGTCTTTAGCCTCTCTTCTCGTCTACATCTTAGCAAAAAGCTTTTCCACTCTGTCTGGCAAGGAGAAACTGTGCCAGCACAGAAAACATCTCCCATCGTGTTCTAGAGGCTGCACGGAGGTCTGCCGAGTGTTTTGCAAGAAGAGAAAGAAAGTTGTCCAAAACAGCTTGCAATCGAATGTTCATGTGAATAGAAAAGGCAGGAGAGTGGTCAGGTACTGTTTTCTCTCAGTTGGCAAGCTGCGCACACAATCGCAGTGTTGTACAGCTTGTTTCATCACCTTTGCGAAGTTGCCGCTCTCTCCGGCTCCCGGAGACGAAGAAGCTGCTTCTTCGCGCAAAGACGATTCTGCCGCTCACAGTGCTCTGCGGTGTGCGTCTTCTGCCGAAAGAGGCCAGGGAGCGGTGCTTAGCTCTGCAGAGAACCGTACCTTCGTCTTTACCCTCTCTTCTCGTCTACATCTTAGCAAAAAGCTTTTCCACTCTGTCTGGCAAGGAGAAACTGTGCCAGCACAGAAAACATCTCCCATCGTGTTCTAGAGGCTGCACGGAGGTCTGCCGAGTGTTTTGCAAGAAGAGAAAGAAAGTTGTCCATAACAGCTTGCAATCGAATGTTCATGTGAATAGAAAAGGCAGGAGAGTGGTCAGGTACTGTTTTCTCGCAGTTGGCAAGCTGCGCACACAATCGCAGTGTTGTACAGATTGTTTCATCACCTTTGCGAAGTTGCCGCTCTCTCCGGCTCCCGGAGACCAAGAAGCTGCTTCTTCGCGCAAAGACGATTCTGCTGCTCACAGTGCTCTGCAGTGTGTGTCTTCTGCCGAAAGTGACCAGGGAGCGGTGCTTAGCTCTACAGAGCACCGTACCTTCGTCTTTAGCCTCTCTTCTCGTCTACATCTTAGCAAAAAGCTTTTCCACTCTGTCTGGCAAGGAGAAACTTTGCCAGCACAGAAAACATCTCCCATCGTGTTCTAGAGGCTGCACGGAGGTCTGCCGAGTGTTTTGCAAGAAGAGAAAGAAAGTTGTCCAAAACAGCTTGCAATCGAATGTTCATGTGAATAGAAAAGGCAGGAGAGTGGTCAGGTACTGTTTTCTCTCAGTTGGCAAGCTGCGCACACAATCGCAGTCTTGTACAGCTTGTTTCATCACCTTTGCCAAGTTGCCGCTCTCTCCGGCTCCCGGAGACGAAGAAGCTGCTTCTTCGCGCAAAGACGATTCTGACGCTCACAGTGCTCTGCGGTGTGCGCCTTCTGCCAAAAGAGGCCCGGGAGCGGTGCTTAGCTCTGCAGAGCACCGTACCTTCGTCTTTAGCCTCTCTTCTCGTCTACATCTTAGCAAAAAGCTTTTCCACTCTGTCTGGCAAGGAGAAACTGTGCCAGCACAGAAAACATCTCCCATCGTGTTCTAGAGGCTGCACGGAGGTCTGCCGAGTGTTTTGCAAGAAGAGAAAGAAAGTTGTCCAAAACAGCTTGCAATCGAATGTTCATGTGAATAGAAAAGGCAGGAGAGTGGTCAGGTTCTGTTTTCTCTCAGTTGGCAAGCTGCGCACACAATCGCAGTGTTGTACAGCTTGTTTCATCACCTTTGCCAAGTTGCCGCTCTCTCCGGCTCCCGGAGACGAAGAAGCTGCTTCTTCGCGCAAAGACGATTCTGCCGCTCACAGTGCTCTGCGGTGTGCGCCTTCTGCCGAAAGAGGTCCGGGAGCGGTGCTTAGCTCTGCAGAGCACCGTACCTTCGTCTTTAGCCTCTCTTCTCGTCTCCATCTTAGCAAAACGCTTTTCCACTCTGTCTGGCGAGGAGAAACTGTGCCAGCACAGAAAACATCTCCCTTCGTGTTCTAGAGGCTGCACGGAGGTCTGCCGACTGTTTTGCAAGAAGAGAAAGAAAGTTGTCCAAAACAGCTTGCAATCGAATGTTCATGTGAATAGAAAAGGCAGGAGAGTGGTCAGGTACTGTTTTCTCTCAGGTGGCAAGCTGCGCACACAATCGCAGTGTTGTACAGCTTGTTTCATCACCTTTGCCAAGTTGCCGCTCTCTCCGGCTCCTGGAGACCAAGAAGCTGCTTCTTCGCGCAAAGACGATTCTGCCGCTCACAGTGCTCTGCGGTGTGCGCCTTCTGCCGAAAGAGGTCCGTGAGCGGTGCTTAGCTCTGCAGAGCACCGTACCTTCGTCTTTAGCCTCTCTTCTCGTCTACATCTTAGCAAAAAGCTTTTCCACTCTGTCTGGCAAGGAGAAACTGTGCCAGCACAGAAAACATCTCCCATCGTGCTCTGGAGACTGCACGGAGGTCTGCCGAGTGTTTTGCAAGAAGAGAAAGAAAGTTGTCCAAAACAGCTTGCAATCGAATGTTCATGTGAATAGAAAAGGCAGGAGAGTGGTCAGGTACTGTTTTCTCTCAGTTGGCAAGCTGCGCACACAATCGCAGTCTTGTACAGCTTGTTTCATCACCTTTGCGAAGCTGCCGCTCTCTCCGGCTCCGGGAGAAGAAGAAGCTGCTTCTTCGCGCAAAGACCATTCTGCCGCTCACAGTGCTCTGCGGTGTGCGCCTTCTGCCGATAGAGCCCAGGGAGCGGTGCTTAGCTCTGCAGAGCACCGTACCTTCGTCTTTAGCCTCTCTTCTCGTCTACATCTTTGCAAAAAGCTTTTCCACTCTGTCTGGCAAGGAGAAACTGTGCCAGCACAGAAAACATCTCCCATCGTGTTCTAGAGGCTGCACGGAGGTCTGCCGAGTGTTTTGCAAGAAGAGAAAGAAAGTTGTCCAAAACAGCTTGCAATCAATTGTTCATGTGAATAGAAAAGGAAGGAGAGTGGTCAGGTACTGTTTTCTCTCAGTTGGCAAGCTGCGCACACAATCACAGTGTTGTACAGCTAGTTTCATCACCTTTGCGAAGTTGCCGCTCTCTCCGGCTCCCGGAGACGAAGAAGCGGCTTCTTCGCGCAAAGACGATTCTGCCGCTCATAGTGCTCTGCACTGTGTGTCTTCTGCCGAAAGACACCAGGGAGCGGAGCATAGCTCTGCAGAGCACCTTACCTTCGTCTTTAGCCTCTCTTCTCGTCTACATCTTAGCAAAAAGCTTTTCCACTCTGTCTGGCAAGGAGAAACTGTGCCAGCACAGAAAACATCTCCCATCGTGTTCTAGAGGCTGCACGGAGGTCTGCCGAGTGTTTTGCAAGAAGAGAAAGAAAGTTGTCCAAAACAGCTTGCAATCGAATGTTCATGTGAATAGAAAAGGCAGGAGAGTGGTCAGGTACTGTTTTCTCTCAGTTGGCAAGCCGAGCACACAATCGCAGTCTTGTACAGCTTGTTTCATCACCTTTGCCAAGTTGCCGCTCTCTCCGGCTCCCGGAGACGAAGAAGCTGCTTCTTCGCGCAAAGACGATTCTGCCGCTCACAGTGTTCTGCGGTGTGCGTCTTCTGCCGAAAGAGGTCCGGGAGCGGTGCTTACCTCTGCAGAGCACCGTACCTTCGTCTTTAGCCTCTCTTCTCGTCTACATCTTAGCAAAAAGCTTTTCCACTCTGTCTGGCAAGGAGAAACTGTGCCAGCACAGAAAACATCTCCCATCGTGTTCTAGAGGCTGCACGGAGGTCTGCCGAGTGTTTTGCAAGAAGAGAAAGAAAGTTGTCCAAAACAGCTTGCAATCGAATGTTCATGTGAATAGAAAAGGCAGGAGAGTGGTCAGGTACTGTTTTCTCTCAGTTGGCAAGCCGAGCACACAATCGCAGTCTTGTACAGCTTGTTTCATCACCTTTGCGAAGTTGCCACTCTCTCCGGCTCCCGGAGACGAAGAAGCTGCTTCTTCGCGCAAAGACGATTCTGCCGCTCACAGTGCTCTGCGGTGTGCGTCTTCTGCCGAAAGAGGCCAGGGAGCGGTGCTTAGCTCTGCAGAGAACCGTACCTTCGTCTTTAGCCTCTCTTCTCGTCTACATCTTAGCAAAAAGCTTTTCCACTCTGTCTGGCAAGGAGAAACTGTGCCAGCACAGAAAACATCTCCCATCGTGTTCTAGAGGCTGCACGGAGGTCTGCCGAGTGTTTTGCAAGAAGAGAAAGAAAGTTGTCCAAAACAGCTTGCAATCGAATGTTCATGTGAATAGAAAAGGCAGGAGAGTGGTCAGGTACTGATTTCTCTCAGTTGGCAAGCTGCGCACACAATCGCAGTGTTGTACAGCTTGTTTCATCACCTTTGCGAAGTTGCCGCTCTCTCCGGCTCCCGGAGACGAAGAAGCTGCTTCTTCGCGCAAAGACGATTCTGCCGCTCACAGTGCTCTGCGGTGTGCGTCTTCTGCCGAAAGAGGCCAGGGAGCGGTGCTTAGCTCTGCAGAGAACCGTACCTTCGTCTTTAGCCTCTCTTCTCGTCTACATCTTAGCAAAAAGCTTTTCCACTCTGTCTGGCAAGGAGAAACTGTGCCAGCACAGAAAACATCTCCCATCGTGTTCTAGAGGCTGCACGGAGGTCTGCCGAGTGTTTTGCAAGAAGAGAAAGAAAGTTGTCCAAAACAGCTTGCAATCGAATGTTCATGTGAATAGAAAAGGCAGGAGAGTGGTCAGGTACTGTTTTCTCTCAGTTGGCAAGCTGCGCACACAATCGCAGTGTTGTACAGCTTGTTTCATCACCTTTGCGAAGCTGCCGCTCTCTCCGGCTCCCGGAGACGAAGAAGCTGCTTCTTCGCGCAAAGACGATTCTGCCGCTCATAGTGCTCTGCACTGTGTGTCTTCTGCCGAAAGAGGTCCGGGAGCGGTGCTTAGCTCTGCAGAGCACCGTACCTTCGTCTTTAGCCTCTCTTCTCGTCTACATCTTAGCAAAAAGCTTTTCCACTCTGTCTGGCAAGGAGAAACTGTGCCAGCACAGAAAACATCTCCCATCGTGCTCTGGAGACTGCACGGAGGTCTGCCGAGTGTTTTGCAAGAAGAGAAAGAAAGTTGTCCAAAACAGCTTGCAATCGAATGTTCATGTGAATAGAAAAGGCAGGAGAGTGGTCAGGTACTGTTTTCTCTCAGTTGGCAAGCTGCGCACACAATCGCAGTCTTGTACAGCTTGTTTCATCACCTTTGCGAAGCTGCCGCTCTCTCCGGCTCCGGGAGAAGAAGAAGCTGCTTCTTCGCGCAAAGACCATTCTGCCGCTCACAGTGCTCTGCGGTGTGCGCCTTCTGCCGATAGAGCCCAGGGAGCGGTGCTTAGCTCTGCAGAGCACCGTACCTTCGTCTTTAGCCTCTCTTCTCGTCTACATCTTTGCAAAAAGCTTTTCCACTCTGTCTGGCAAGGAGAAACTGTGCCAGCACAGAAAACATCTCCCATCGTGTTCTAGAGGCTGCACGGAGGTCTGCCGAGTGTTTTGCAAGAAGAGAAAGAAAGTTGTCCAAAACAGCTTGCAATCAATTGTTCATGTGAATAGAAAAGGCAGGAGAGTGGTCAGGTACTGTTTTCTCTCAGTTGGCAAGCTGCGCACACAATCACAGTGTTGTACAGCTAGTTTCATCACCTTTGCGAAGTTGCCGCTCTCTCCGGCTCCCGGAGACGAAGAAGCGGCTTCTTCGCGCAAAGACGATTCTGCCGCTCATAGTGCTCTGCACTGTGTGTCTTCTGCCGAAAGACACCAGGGAGCGGAGCATAGCTCTGCAGAGCACCTTACCTTCGTCTTTAGCCTCTCTTCTCGTCTACATCTTAGCAAAAAGCTTTTCCACTCTGTCTGGCAAGGAGAAACTGTGCCAGCACAGAAAACATCTCCCATCGTGTTCTAGAGGCTGCACGGAGGTCTGCCGAGTGTTTTGCAAGAAGAGAAAGAAAGTTGTCCAAAACAGCTTGCAATCGAATGTTCATGTGAATAGAAAAGGCAGGAGAGTGGTCAGGTACTGTTTTCTCTCAGTTGGCAAGCCGAGCACACAATCGCAGTCTTGTACAGCTTGTTTCATCACCTTTGCCAAGTTGCCGCTCTCTCCGGCTCCCGGAGACGAAGAAGCTGCTTCTTCGCGCAAAGACGATTCTGCCGCTCACAGTGCTCTGCGGTGTGCGTCTTCTGCCGAAAGAGGTCCGGGAGCGGTGCTTACCTCTGCAGAGCACCGTACCTTCGTCTTTAGCCTCTCTTCTCGTCTACATCTTAGCAAAAAGCTTTTCCACTCTGTCTGGCAAGGAGAAACTGTGCCAGCACAGAAAACATCTCCCATCGTGTTCTAGAGGCTGCACGGAGGTCTGCCGAGTGTTTTGCAAGAAGAGAAAGAAAGTTGTCCAAAACAGCTTGCAATCGAATGTTCATGTGAATAGAAAAGGCAGGAGAGTGGTCAGGTACTGTTTTCTCTCAGTTGGCAAGCCGAGCACACAATCGCAGTCTTGTACAGCTTGTTTCATCACCTTTGCGAAGTTGCCACTCTCTCCGGCTCCCGGAGACGAAGAAGCTGCTTCTTCGCGCAAAGACGATTCTGCCGCTCACAGTGCTCTGCGGTGTGCGTCTTCTGCCGAAAGAGGCCAGGGAGCGGTGCTTAGCTCTGCAGAGAACCGTACCTTCGTCTTTAGCCTCTCTTCTCGTCTACATCTTAGCAAAAAGCTTTTCCACTCTGTCTGGCAAGGAGAAACTGTGCCAGCACAGAAAACATCTCCCATCGTGTTCTAGAGGCTGCACGGAGGTCTGCCGAGTGTTTTGCAAGAAGAGAAAGAAAGTTGTCCAAAACAGCTTGCAATCGAATGTTCATGTGAATAGAAAAGGCAGGAGAGTGGTCAGGTACTGTTTTCTCTCAGTTGGCAAGCTGCGCACACAATCGCAGTGTTGTACAGCTTGTTTCATCACCTTTGCGAAGTTGCCGCTCTCTCCGGCTCCCGGAGACGAAGAAGCTGCTTCTTCGCGCAAAGACGATTCTGCCGCTCACAGTGCTCTGCGGTGTGCGTCTTCTGCCGAAAGAGGCCAGGGAGCGGTGCTTAGCTCTGCAGAGAACCGTACCTTCGTCTTTAGCCTCTCTTCTCGTCTACATCTTAGCAAAAAGCTTTTCCACTCTGTCTGGCAAGGAGAAACTGTGCCAGCACAGAAAACATCTCCCATCGTGTTCTAGAGGCTGCACGGAGGTCTGCCGAGTGTTTTGCAAGAAGAGAAAGAAAGTTGTCCAAAACAGCTTGCAATCGAATGTTCATGTGAATAGAAAAGGCAGGAGAGTGGTCAGGTACTGTTTTCTCTCAGTTGGCAAGCTGCGCACACAATCGCAGTGTTGTACAGCTTGTTTCATCACCTTTGCGAAGCTGCCGCTCTCTCCGGCTCCCGGAGACGAAGAAGCTGCTTCTTCGCGCAAAGACGATTCTGCCGCTCATAGTGCTCTGCACTGTGTGTCTTCTGCCGAAAGAGGTCCGGGAGCGGTGCTTAGCTCTGCAGAGCACCGTACCTTCGTCTTTAGCCTCTCTTCTCGTCTACATCTTAGCAAAAAGCTTTTCCACTCTGTCTGGCAAGGAGAAACTGTGCCAGCACAGAAAACATCTCCCATCGTGTTCTAGAGGCTGCACGGAGGTCTGCCGAGTGTTTTGCAAGAAGAGAAAGAAAGTTGTCCAAAACAGCTTGCAATCGAATGTTCATGTGAATAGAAAAGGAAGGAGAGTGGTCAGGTACTGTTTTCTCTCTCTTGGAAAGCTGCGCACACAATCGCAGTCTTGTACAGCTTGTTTCATCACCTTTGCGAAGCTGCCGCTCTCTCCGGCTCCCGGAGACGAAGAAGCTGCTTCTTCGCGCAAAGACGATTCTGCCGCTCACAGTGCTCTGCGGTGTGCGCCTTCTGCCGAAAGAGGTACGGGAGCGGTGCTTAGCTCTGCAGAGCACCGTACCTTCGTCTTTAGCCTCTCTTCTCGTCTACATCTTAGCAAAAAGCTTTTCCACTCTGTCTGGAAAGGAAAAACTTTGCCAGCACAGAAAACATCTCCCATCGTGTGCTAGAGGCTGCACGGAGGTCTGCCGAGTGTTTTGCAAGAAGAGAAAGAAAGTTGTCCAAAACAGCTTGCAATCGAATGTTCATGTGAATAGAAAAGGCAGGAGAGCGGTCAGGTACTGTTTTCTCTCACTTGGCAAGCTGCGCACACAATCGCATTGTTGTAGAGCTTGTTTCATCACCTTTGCGAAGCTGCCGCTCTCTCCGGCTCCCGGAGACGAAGAAGCTGCTTCTTCGCGCAAAGACGATTCTGCCGCTCACAGTGCTCTGCGGTGTGCGCCTTCTGCCGAAAGAGGTCCGGGAGCGGTGCTTAGCTCTGCAGAGCACCGTACCTTCGTCTTTAGCCTCTCTTCTCGTCTACATCTTAGCAAAAAGCTTTTCCACTCTGTCTGGCTAGTTGAAACTGTGCCAGCACAAAAAACATCTCCCATCGTGTTCTAGAGGCTGCACGGAGGTCTGCCGAGTGTTTTGCAAGAAGAGAAAGAAAGTTGTCCAAAACAGCTTGCAATCGAATGTTCATGTTAATAGAAAAGGCAGGAGAGTGGTCAGGTACTGTTTTCTCTCAGTTGAGAAACTGCGCACACAATCGCAGTGTTATACAGCTTGTTTCATCACCTTTGCGAAGTTGCCGCTCTCTCCGGCTCCTGCAGACCAAGAAGCTACTTCTTCGCGCAAAGACGATTCTGACGCTCACAGTGCTCTGCGTTGTGCGGCTTCTGCCTAAAGAGATCCGGGAGCGGTGCTTCGCTCTGCAGTGCACCGTACCTTCGTCTTTAGCCTCTCTTCTCGTCTACATCTTAGCAAAAAGCTTTTCCACTATGTCTGGCAAGGAGAAACTGTGCCAGCACAAAAACATCTCCCATCGTGTTCTAGAGGCTGCACGGAGGTCTGCCGAGTGTTTTGCAAGAAGAGAAAGAAAGTTGTCCAAAACAGCTTGCAATCGAATGTTCATGTGAATAGAAAAGGCAGGAGAGTGGTCAGGTACTGTTTTCTCTCAGTTGGCAAGCTGCGCACACAATCGCAGTGTTGTACAGCTAGTTTCATCACCTTTGCGAAGTTGCCGCTCTCTCCGGCTCCCGGAGACGAAGAAGCTGCTTCTTCGCGCAAAGACGATTCTGACGCTCATAGTGCTCTGCACTGTGTGTCTTCTGCCGAAAGAGGCCCGGGAGCGGTGCTTAGCTCTGCAGAGAACCTTACCTTCGTCTTTAGCCTCTCTTCTCGTCTACATCTTAGCAAAAAGCTTTTCCACTCTGCCAGGCAAGGAGAAACTGTGCCAGCACAGAAAACATCTCCCATCGTGTTCTAGAGGCTGCACGGAGGTCTGCCGAGTGTTTTGCAAGAAGAGAAAGAAAGTTGTCCAAAACAGCTTGCAATCGAATGTTCATGTGAATAGAAAAGGCAGGAGAGTGGTCAGGTACTGTTTTCTCTCACTTGGCAAGCTGCGCACACAATCGCAGTGTTGTACAGCTTGTTTCATCACCTTTGCGAAGCTGCCGCTCTCTCCGGCTCCCGGAGACGAAGAAGCTGCTTCTTCGCACAAAGACGATTCTGCTGCTCACAGTGCTCTGCGGTGTGTGTCTTCTGCCGAAAGAGACCAGGGAGCGGTGCTTAGCACTACAGAGCACCGTACCTTCGTCTTTAGCCTCTCTTCTCGTCTACATCTTAGCAAAAAGCTTTTCCACTCTGTCTGGCAAGGACAATCTTTGCCAGCACAGAAAACATCTCCCATCGTGTTCTAGAGGCTGCACGGAGGTCTGCCGAGTGTTTTGCAAGAAGAGAAAGAAAGTTGTCCAAAACAGCTTGCAATCGAATGTTCATGTGAATAGAAAAGGCAGGAGAGTGGTCAGGTACTGTTTTCTCTCAGTTGGCAAGCTGCGCACACAATCGCAGTGTTGTACAGCTTGTTTCATCACCTTTGCCAAGTTGCCGCTCTCTCCGGCTCCCGGAGACGAAGAAGCTGCTTCTTCGCGCAAAGACGATTCTGACGCTCACAGTGCTCTGCGGTGTGCGCCTTCTGCCGAAAGAGGTCCGGGAGCGGTGCTTAGCTCTGCAGAGCACCGTACCTTCGTCTTTAGCCTCTCTTCTCGTCTACATCTTAGCAAAAAGCTTTTCCACTCTGTCTGGCAAGGAGAAACTTTGCCAGCACAGAAAACATCTCCCATCGTGTTCTAGAGGCTGCACGGAGGTCTGCCGAGTGTTTTGCAAGAAGAGAAAGAAAGTTGTCCAAAACAGCTTGCAATCGAATGTTCATGTGAATAGAAAAGGAAGGAGAGTGGTCAGGTACTGTTTTCTCTCTCTTGGCAAGCTGCGCACACAATCGCAGTGTTGTACAGCTTGTTTCATCACCTTTGCGAAGTTGCCGCTCTCTCCGGCTCCCGGAGACGAAGAAGCTGCTTCTTCGCGCAAAGACGATTCTGCCGCTCACAGTGCTCTGCTTTGTGCGCCTTCTGCCAAAGAGGCCAGGGAGCGGTGCTTAGCTCTGCAGAGCACCGTACCTTCGTCTTTAGCCTCTCTTCTCGTCTACATCTTAGCAAAAAGCTTTTCCACTCTGTCTGGCAAGGAGAAACTGTGCCAGCACAGAAAACATCTCCCATCGTGTTCTAGAGGCTGCACGGAGGTCTGCCGAGTGTTTTGCAAGAAGAGAAAGAAAGTTGTCCAAAACAGCTTGCAATCGAATGTTCATGTGAATAGAAAAGGCAGGAGAGTGGTCAGGTACTGTTTTCTCTCAGTTGGCAAGCTGCGCACACAATCGCAGTGTTGTACAGCTTGTTTCATCACCTTTGCGAAGCTGCCGCTCTCTCCGGCTCCCGGAGACGAAGAAGCTGCTTCTTCGCGCAAAGACGATTCTGACGCTCACAGTGCTCTGCACTGTGTGTCTTCTGCCGAAAGAGGCCAGGGAGCGGTGCATAGCTCTGCAGAGCACCTTACCTTCGTCTTTAGCCTCTCTTCTCGTCTACATCTTAGCAAAAAGCTTTTCCACTCTGTCTGGCAAGGAGAAACTTTTCCAGCACAGAAAACATCTCCCATCGTGTTCTAGAGGCTGCACGGAGGTCTGCCGAGTGTTTTGCAAGAAGAGAAAGAAAGTTGTCCAAAACAGCTTGCAATCGTATGTTCATGTGAATAGAAAAGGCAGGAGAGTGGTCAGGTTCTGTTTTCTCTCAGTTGGCAAGCTGCGCACACAATCGCAGTGTTGTACAGCTTGTTTCATCACCTTTGCCAAGTTGCCGCTCTCTCCGGCTCCCGGAGACGAAGAAGCTGCTTCTTCGCGCAAAGACGATTCTGCCGCTCATAGTGCTCTGCACTGTGTGTCTTCTGCCGAAAGAGGCCCGGGAGCGGTGCTTAGCTCTGAAGAGCACCTTACCTTCGTCTTTAGCCTCTCTTCTCGTCTACATCTTAGCAAAAAGCTTTTCCACTCTGTCTGGCAAGGAGAAACTGTGCCAGCACAGAAAACATCTCCCATCGTGTTCTAGAGGCTGCACGGAGGTCTGCCGAGTGTTTTGCAAGAAGAGAAAGAAAGTTGTCCAAAACAGCTTGCAATCGAATGTTCATGTGATTAGAAAAGGCAGGAGAGTGGTCAGGTACTGTTTTCTCTCTCTTGGCAAGCTGCGCACACAATCGCAGTGTTGTACAGCTTGTTTCATCACCTTTGCGAAGTTGCCGCTCTCTCCGGCTCCCGGAGACGAAGAAGCTGCTTCTTCGCGCAAAGACGATTCTGCCGCTCACAGTGCTCTGCGGTGTGCGCCTTCTGCCGAAAGACGCCCGGGAGCGGTGCTTAGCTCTGCAGAGCACCGTACCTTCGTCTTTAGCCTCTCTTCTCGTCTACATCTTAGCAAAAAGCTTTTCCACTCTGTCTGGCAAGGAGAACCTTTGCCAGCACAGAAAACATCTCCCATCGTGTTCTAGAGGCTGCACGGAGGTCTGCCGAGTGTTTTGCAAGAAAACAAAGAAAGTTGTCCAAAACAGCTTGCAATCGAATGTTCATGTGAATAGAAAAGGCAGGAGAGTGGTCAGGTACTGTTTTCTCTCAGTTGGAAAGCTGCGCACACAATCGCAGTCTTGTACAGCTTGTTTCATCACCTTTGCCAAGATGCCGCTCTATCCGGCTCCTGGAGACCAAGAAGCTGCTTCTTCGCGCAAAGACTATTCTGCCGCTCACAGTGCTCTGCGGAGTGCACCTTCTGCCGAAAGAGGTCCGGGAGCGGTGCCTAGCTCTGCAGAGCACCGTACCTTCGTCTTTAGCCTCTCTTCTCGTCTACATCTTAGCAAAAAGCTTTTCCACTCTGTCTGGCAAGGAGAAACTGTGCCAGCACAAAAATCATCTCCCATCGTGTTCTAGAGGCTGCACGGAGGTCTGCCGAGTGTTTTGCAAGAAGAGAAAGAAAGTTGTCCAAAACAGCTTGCAATCGAATGTTCATGTGATTAGAAAAGGCAGGAGAGTGGTCGGGTACTGTTTTCTCTCAGTTGGCAAGCTGCGCACACAATCGCAGTGTTGTACAGCTTGTTTCATCACCTTTGCGAAGTTGCCGCTCTCTCCGGCTCCGGGAGACGAAGAAGCTGCTTCTTCGCGCAAAGACGATTCTGCCGCTCACAGTGCTCTGCGGTGTGCGCCTTCTGCCGAAAGAGATCCGGGAGCGGTGCTTAGCTCTGCAGAGCACCGTACCTTCGTCTTTAGCCTCTCTTCTCGTCTACATCTAAGCAAAAAGCTTTTCCACTCTGTCTGGCAAGGAGAAACTTTGCCAGCACAGAAAACATCTCCCATCGTGTTCTAGAGGCTGCACGGAGGTCTGCCGAGTGTTTTGCAAGAAGAGAAAGAAAGTTGTCCAAAACAGCTTGCAATCGAATGTTCATGTGAATAGAAAAGGAAGGAGAGTGGTCAGGTACTGTTTTCTCTCTCTTGGCAAGATGCGCACACAATCGCAGTGTTGTACAGCTTGTTTCATCACCTTTGCGAAGTTGCCGCTCTCTCCGGCTCCCGGAGACGAAGAAGCTGCTTCTTCGCGCAAAGACGATTCTGCCGCTCACAGTGCTCTGCTTTGTGCGCCTTCTGCCAAAGAGGCCAGGGAGCGGTGCTTAGCTCTGCAGAGCACCGTACCTTTGTCTTTAGCCTCTCTTCTCGTCTACATCTTAGCAAAAAGCTTTTCCACTCTGTCTGGCAAGGAGAAACTGTGCCAGCACAGAAAACATCTCCCATCGTGTTCTAGAGGCTGCACGGAGGTCTGCCGAGTGTTTTGCAAGAAGAGAAAGAAAGTTGTCCAAAACAGCTTGCAATCGAATGTTCATGTGAATAGAAAAGGCAGGAGAGTGGTCAGGTACTGTTTTCTCTCAGTTGGCAAGCTGCGCACACAATCGCAGTGTTGTACAGCTTGTTTCATCACCTTTGCGAAGCTGCCGCTCTCTCCGGCTCCCGGAGACGAAGAAGCTGCTTCTTCACGCAAAGACGATTCTGACGCTCACAGTGCTCTGCACTGTGTGTCTTCTGCCGAAAGAGGCCAGGGAGCGGTGCATAGCTCTGCAGAGCACCTTACCTTCGTCTTTAGCCTCTCTTCTCGTCTACATCTTAGCAAAAAGCTTTTCCACTCTGTCTGGCAAGGAGAAACTTTGCCAGCACAGAAAACATCTCCCATCGTGTTCTAGAGGCTGCACGGAGGTCTGCCGAGTGTTTTGCAAGAAGAGAAAGAAAGTTGTCCAAAACAGCTTGCAATCGTATGTTCATGTGAATAGAAAAGGCAGGAGAGTGGTCAGGTACTGCTTTCTCTCAGTTGGCAAGCTGCGCACACAATCGCAGTGTTGTACAGCTTGTTTCATCACCTTTGCCAAGTTGCCGCTCTCTCCGGCTCCCGGAGACGAAGAAGCTGCTTCTTCGCGCAAAGACGATTCTGCCGCTCATAGTGCTCTGCACTGTGTGTCTTCTGCCGAAAGAGGCCCGGGAGCGGTGCTTAGCTCTGAAGAGCACCTTACCTTCGTCTTTAGCCTCTCTTCTCGTCTACATCTTAGCAAAAAGCTTTTCCACTATGTCTGGCAAAGAGAAACTGTGCCAGCACAAAAAACATCTCCCATCGTGTTCTAGAGGCTGCACGGAGGTCTGCCGAGTGTTTTGCAAGAAGAGAAAGAAAGTTGTCCAAAACAGCTTGCAATCGAATGTTCATGTGATTAGAAAAGGCAGGAGAGTGGTCAGGTACTGTTTTCTCTCTCTTGGCAAGCTGCGCACACAATCGCAGTGTTGTACAGCTTGTTTCATCACCTTTGCGAAGTTGCCGCTCTCTCCGGCTCCCGGAGACGAAGAAGCTGCTTCTTCGCGCAAAGACGATTCTGCCGCTCACAGTGCTCTGCGGTGTGCGCCTTCTGTCGAAAGACGCCCGGGAGCGGTGCTTAGCTCTGCAGAGCACCGTACCTTCGTCTTTAGCCTCTCTTCTCGTCTACATCTTAGCAAAAAGCTTTTCCACTCTGTCTGGCAAGGAGAACCTTTGCCAGCACAGAAAACATCTCCCATCGTGTTCTAGAGGCTGCACGGAGGTCTGCCGAGTGTTTTGCAAGAAAACAAAGAAAGTTGTCCAAAACAGCTTGCAATCGAATGTTCATGTGAATAGAAAAGGCAGGAGAGTGGTCAGGTACTGTTTTCTCTCAGTTGGCAAGCTGCGCACACAATCGCAGTCTTCTACAGCTTGTTTCATCACCTTTGCCAAGATGCCGCTCTATCCGGCTCCTGGAGACCAAGAAGCTGCTTCTTCGCGCAAAGACTATTCTGCCGCTCACAGTGCTCTGCGGAGTGCACCTTCTGCCGAAAGAGGTCCGGGAGCGGTGCCTAGCTCTGCAGAGCACCGTACCTTCGTCTTTAGCCTCTCTTCTCGTCTACATCTTAGCAAAAACCTTTTCCACTCTGTCTGGCAAGGAGAAACTGTGCCAGCACACAAAACATCTCCCATCGTGTTCTAGAGGCTGCACGGAGGTCTGCCGAGTGTTTTGCAAGAAGAGAAAGAAAGTTGTCCAAAACAGCTTGCAATCGAATGTTCATGTGAATAGAAAAGGCAGGAGAGTGGTCAGGTACTGTTTTCTCTCAGTTGGCAAGCTGCGCACACAATCGCAGTGTTGTACAGCTTGTTTCATCACCTTTGCGAAGTTGCCGCTCTCTCCGGCTCCCGGAGACGAAGAAGCTGCTTCTTCGCGCAAAGACGATTCTGCCGCTCACAGTGCTCTGCGGTGTGCGCCTTCTGCCGAAAGAGGCCAGGGAGCGGTTCTTACCTCTGCACTGCACCGTACCTTCGTCTTTAGCCTCTATTCTAGCTTACATCTTAGCAAAAAGCTTTTCCACTCTGTCTGGCAAGGAGAAACTGTGCCAGCACAGAAAACATCTCCCTTCGTGTTCTAGAGGCTGCACGGAGGTCTGCCGAGTGTTTTGCAAGAAGAGAAAGAAAGTTGTCCAAAACAGCTTGCAATCGAATGTTCAAGTGAATAGAAAAGGCAGGAGAGTGGTCAGGTTCTGTTTTCTCTCAGTTGGGAAGCTGCGCACACAATCGCAGTGTTGTACAGCTTGTTTCATCACCTTTGCGAAGTTGCCGCTCTCTCCGGCTCCCGGAGCCGAAGAAGCTGCTTCTTCGCGCAAAGACGATTCTGCCGCTCACAGTGCTCTGCGGTGTGCGCCTTCTGCCGAAAGAGGCCCGGGTGCGGTGCTTATCTCTGCAGAGCACCGTACCTTCGTCTTTAGCCTCTCTTCTCGTCTACATCTTAGCAAAAAGCTTTTCCACTCTGTCTGGCAAGGAGAAACTGTTCCAGCACAGAAAACATCTCCCATCGTGTGCTAGAGGCTGCACGGAGGTCTGCCGAGTGTTTTGCAAGAAGAGAAAGAAAGTTGTCCAAAACAGCTTGCAATCGAATGTTCATGTGAATAGAAAAGGCAGGAGAGTGGTCAGGTACTGTTTTCTCTCAGTTGGCAAGCTGCGCACACAATCGCAGTGTTGTACAGCTTGTTTCATCACCTTTGCGAAGCTGCCGCTCTCTCCGGCTCCCGGAGACGAAGAAGCTGCTTCTTCGCGCAATGACGATTCTGCCGCTCACAGTGCTCTGCGGTGTGCGCCTTCTGCCGAAAGAGGTCCGGGAGCGGTGCTTAGCTCTGCAGAGCACCGTACCTTCGTCTTTAGCCTCTCTTCTCGTCTACATCTTAGCAAAACCTTTTCCACTCTGTCTGGCTAGGAGAAACTGTGCCAGCACAAAAAACATCTCCCATCGTGTTCTAGAGGCTGCACGGAGGTCTGCCGAGTGTTTTGCAAGAAGAGAAAGAAAGTTGTTCAAAACAGCTTGCAATCGAATGTTCATGTTAATAGAAAAGGCAGGAGAGTGGTCAGGTATTGTTTTCTCTCAGTTGACAAACTGCGCACACAATCGCAGTGTTATACAGCTTGTTTCATCACCTTTGCGAAGTTGCCGCCCTCTCCGGCTCCGGGAGACGAAGAAGCTACTTCTTCGCGCAAAGACGATTCTGCCGCTCACAGTGCTCTGCGGTGTGCGGCTTCTGCCGAACGAGATCCGGGAGCGGTGCTTCGCTCTGCAGAGCACCGTACCTTCGTCTTTAGCCTCTCTTCTCGTCTACATCTTAGCAAAAAGATTTTCCACTATGTCTGGCAAGGAGAAACTGTGCCAGCACAAAAAACATCTCCCATCGTGTTCTAGAGGCTGCACGGAGGTCTGCCGAGTGTTTTGCAAGAAGAGAAAGAAAGTTGTCCAAAACAGCTTGCAATCGAATGTTCATGTGAATAGAAAAGGCAGGAGAGTGGTCAGGTACTGTTTTCTCTCAGTTGGCAAGCAGCGCACACACTCGCAGTCTTGTACAGCTTGTTTCATCACCTTTGCGAAGTTGCCGCTCTCTCCGGCTCCCGGAGACGAAGAAGCTGCTTCTTCGCGCAAAGACGATTCTGCCGCTCACAGTGCTCTGCGGTGTGCGCCTTCTGCCGAAAGAGGCCAGGGAGCGGTGCTTAGCTCTGCACTGCACCGTACCTTCGTCTTTAGCCTCTCTTCTCGTCTACATCTTAGCAAAAAGCTTTTCCACTCTGTCTGGCAAGGAGAAACTGTGCCAGCACAGAAAACATCTCCCATCGTGTTCTAGAGGCTGCACGGAGGTCTGCCGAGTGTTTTGCAAGAAGAGAAAGAAAGTTGTCCAAAACAGCTTGCAATCGAATGTTCATGTGACTAGAAAAGGCAGGAGAGTGGTCAGGTACTGTTTTCTCTCAGTTGGCAAGCTGCGCACACAATCGCAGTGTTGTACAGCTTGTTTCATCACCTTTGCGAAGTTGCCGCTCTCTCCGGCTCCCGGAGACGAAGAAGCTGCTTCTTCGCGCAAAGACGATTCTGCCGCTCACAGTGCTCTGCGGTGTGTGTCTTCTGCCGAAAGAGACCAGGGAGCGGTGCTTAGCTCTACAGAGCACCGTACCTTCGTCTTTAGCCTCTCTTCTCGTCTACATCTTAGGAAAAAGCTTTTCCACTCTGTCTGGCAAGGAGAAACTGTGCCAGCACAGAAAACATCTCCCATCGTGTTCTAGAGGCTGCACGGAGGTCTGCCGAGTGTTTTGCAAGAAGAGAAAGAAAGTTGTCCAAAACAGCTTGCAATCGAATGTTCATGTGAATAGAAAAGGCAGGAGAGTGGTCAGGTACTGTTTTCTCTCAGTTGGCAAGCTGCGCACACAATCGCAGTGTTGTACAGCTTGTTTCATCACCTTTGCCAAGTTGCCGCTCTCTCCGGCTCCCGGAGACGAAGAAGCTGCTTCTTCGTGCAAAGACGATTCTGACGCTCATAGTGCTCTGCACTGTGTGTCTTCTGCCGAAAGAGGCCCGTGAGCGGTGCTTAGCTCTGCAGAGCACCTTACCTTCGTCTTTAGCCTCTCTTCTAGCTTACATCTTAGCAAAAAGCTTTTCCACTCTGTCTGGCAAGGAGAAACTGTGCCAGCACAGAAAACATCTCCCATCGTGTTCTAGAGGCTGCACGGAGGTCTGCCGAGTGTTTTGCAAGAAGAGAAAGAAAGTTGTCCAAAACAGCTTGCAATCGAATGTTCATGTGAATAGAAAAGGCAGGAGAGTGGTCAGGTTCTGTTTTCTCTCAGTTGGCAAGCTGCGCACACAATCGCAGTGTTGTACAGCTTGTTTCATCACCTTTGCGAAGTTGCCGCTATCTCCGGCTCCGGGAGACGAAGAAGCTGCTTCTTCGCGCAAAGACGATTCTGCCGCTCACAGTGCTCTGCGGTGTGCGCCTTCTGCCGAAAGAGGCCAGGGAGCGGTGCTTGGCTCTGCAGAGAACCGTACCTTCGTCTTTAGCCTCTCTTCTCGTCTACATCTTAGCAAAAAGTTTTTCCACTCTGTCTGGCAAGGAGAAACTGTGCCAGCACAGAAAACATCTCCCATCGTGTTCTAGAGGCTCCACGGAGGTCTGCCGAGTGTTTTGCAAGAAGAGAAAGAAAGTTGTCCAAAACAGCTTGCAATCGAATGTTCATGTGAATAGAAAAGGCAGGAGAGTGGTCAGGTACTGTTTTCTCTCAGTTGCCAAGCTGCGCACACAATCGCAGTCTTTTACAGCTTGTTTCATCACCTTTGCGAAGTTGCCGCTCTCTCCGGCTCCCGGAGACGAAGAAGCTGCTTCTTCGCGCAAAGACGATTCTGCCGCTCACAGTGCTCTGCGGTGTGCGCCTTCTGCCGAAAGAGGTCCGGGAGCGGTGCTTAGCTCTGCAGAGCACCGTACCTTCGTCTTTAGCCTCTCTTCTCGTCTACATCTTAGCAAAAAGCTTTTCCACTCTGTCTGGCAAGGAGAAACTGTGCCAGCACAAAAAACATCTCCCATCGTGTTCTAGAGGCTGCACGGAGGTCTTTAGAGTGTTTTGCAAGAAGAGAAAGAAAGTTGTCCAAAACAGCTTCCAATCGAATGTTCATGTGAATAGAAAAGGCAGGAGAGTGGTCAGGTACTGTTTTCTCTCAGTTGGCAAGCTGCGCACACAATCGCAGTGTTGTACAGCTTGCTTCATCACCTTTGCGAAGTTGCCCCTCTCTCCGGCTCCGGGAGACGAAGAAGCTGCTTCTTCGCGCAAAGACGATTCTGCCGCTCACAGTGCTCTGCGGTGTGCGCCTTCTGCCGAAAGAGGCCAGGGAGCGGTGCTTAGCTCTGCAGAGCACTGTACGTTCGTCTTTAGCCTCTCTTCTCGTCTACATCTTAGCAAAAAGCTTTTCCACTCTGTCTGGCAAGGAGAAACTGTGCCAGCACAGAAAACATCTCCCATCGTGTTCTAGAGGCTGCACGGAGGTCTGCCGAGTGTTTTGCAAGAAGAGAAAGAAAGTTGTCCAAAACAGCTTGCAATCGAATGTTCATGTGATTAGAAAAGGCAGGAGAGTGGTCAGGTACTGTTTTCTCTCAGTTGGCAAGCTGCGCACACAATCGCAGTGTTGTACAGCTTGTTTCATCACCTTTGCCAAGTTGCCGCTCTCTCCGGCTCCTGGAGACCAAGAAGCTGCTTCTTCGCGCAAAGACGATTCTGCCGCTCACAGTGCTCTGCGGTGTGCGCCTTCTGCCGAAAGAGGTACGGGAGCGGTGCTTAGCTCTGCAGAGCACCGTACCTTCGTCTTTAGCCTCTCTTCTCGTCTACATCTCAGCAAAAAGCTTTTCCACTCTGTCTGGCAAGGAGAAACTGTGCCAGCACAGAAAACATCTCCCATCGTGCTCTAGAGACTGCACGGAGGTCTGCCGAGTGTTTTGCAAGAAGAGAAAGAAAGTTGTCCAAAACAGCTTGCAATCGAATGTTCATGTGAATAGAAAAGGCAGGAGAGTGGTCAGGTACTGTTTTCTCTCAGTTGGCAAGCTGCGCACACAATCGCAGTCTTGTACTGCTTGTTTCATCACCTTTGCGAAGCTGCCGCTCTCTCCGGCTCCGGGAGAAGAAGAAGCTGCTTCTTCGCGCAAAGACGATTCTGCCGCTCACAGTGCTCTGCGGTGTGCGCCTTCTGCCGATAGAGCCCAGGGAGCGGTGCTTAGCTCTGCAGAGCACCGTACCTTCGTCTTTAGCCTCTCTTCTCGTCTACATCTTTGCAAAAAGCTTTTCCACTCTGTCTGGCAAGGAGAAACTGTGCCAGCACAGAAAACATCTCCCATCGTGTTCTAGAGGCTGCACGGAGGTCTGCCGAGTGTTTTGCAAGAAGAGAAAGAAAGTTGTCCAAAACAGCTTGCAATCGAATGTTCATGTCAATAGAAAAGGCAGGAGAGTGGTCAGGTATTGTTTTCTCTCAGTTGGCAAGCTGCGCACACAATCGCAGTGTTGTACAGCTTGTTTCATCACCTTTGCGAAGTTGCCGCTCTCTCCGGCTCCCGGAGACGAAGAAGCTGCTTCTTCGCGCAAAGACGATTCTGCCGCTCACAGTGCTCTGCGGTGTGCGCCTTCTGCCGAAAGAGGTCCGGGAGCGGTGCTTAGCTCTGCAGAGCACCGTACCTTCGTCTTTAGCCTCTCTTCTCGTCTACATCTTAGCAAAAAGCTTTTCCACTCTGTCTGGCAAGGAGAAACTGTGCCAGCACAGAAAACATCTCCCATCGTGTTCTAGAGGCTGCACGGAGGTCTGCCGAGTGTTTTGCAAGAAGAGAAAGAAAGTTGTCCAAAACAGCTTGCAATCGAATGTTCATGTGAATAGAAAAGGCAGGAGAGTGGTCAGGTACTGTTTTCTCTCAGTTGGCAAGCTGCGCACACAATCGCAGTGTTGTACATCTTGTTTCATCACCTTTGCGAAGTTGCCGCTCTCTCCGGCTCCCGGAGACGAAGAAGCTGCTTCTTCGCGCAAAGACGATTCTGCCGCTCACAGTGCTCTGCGGTGTGCGCCTTCTGCCGAAAGAGGCCCGGGTGCGGTGCTTAGCTCTGCAGAGCACCGTACCTTCGTCTTTAGCCTCTCTTCTCGTCTACATCTTAGCAAAAAGCTTTTCCACTCTGTCTGGCAAGGAGAAACTATTCCAGCACAGAAAACATCTCCCATCGTGTTCTAGAGGCTGCACGGAGGTCTGCCGAGTGTTTTGCAAGAAGAGAAAGAAAGTTGTCCAAAACAGCTTGCAATCGAATGTTCATGTGAATAGAAAAGGCAGGAGAGTGGTCAGGTTCTGTTTTCTCTCCGTTGGCAAGCTGCGCACACAATCGCAGTGTTGTACAGCTTGTTTCATCACCTTTGCGAAGTTGCCGCTCTCTCCGGCTCCGGGAGACGAAGAAGCTGCTTCTTCGCGCAAAGACGATTCTGACGCTCACAGTGCTCTGCGGTGTGCGCCTTCTGCCGAAAGAGGTCCGGGAGCGGTGCTTAGCTCTGCAGAGAACCGTACCTTCGTCTTTAGCCTCTCTTCTCGTCTACATCTTAGCAAAAAGCTTTTCCACTCTGTCTGGCAAGGAGAAACTGTGCCAGCACAGAAAACATCTCCCATCGTGCTGTAGAGGCTGCACGGAGGTCTGCCGAGTGTTTTGCAAGAAGAGAAAGAAAGTTGTCCAAAACAGCTTGCAATCGAATGTTCATGTGAATAGAAAAGGCAGGAGAGTGGTCAGGTACTGTTTTCTCTCAGTTGGCAAGCTGCGCACACAATCGCAGTCTTGTACAGTCTGTTTCATCACCTTGCGAAGTTGCCGCTCTCTCCGGCTCCCGGAGACGAAGAAGCTGCTTCTTCGCGCAAAGACGATTCTGCCGCTCACAGTGCTCTGCGGTGTGCGCCTTCTGCCGAAAGAGGTCCGGGAGCGGTGCTTAGCTCTGCAGAGCACCGTACCTTCGTCTTTAGCCTCTCTTCTCGTCTCCATCTTAGCAAAACGCTTTTCCACTCTGTCTGGCAAGGAGAAACTGTGCCAGCACAGAAAACATCTCCCATCGTGTTCTAGAGGCTGCACGGAGGTCTGCCGACAGTTTTGCAAGAAGAGAAAGAAAGTTGTCCAAAACAGCTTGCAATCGAATGTTCATGTGAATAGAAAAGGCAGGAGAGTGGTCAGGTACTGTTTTCTCTCAGTTGGCAAGCTGCGCACACAATCGCAGTGTTGTACAGCTTGTTTCATCACCTTTGCGAAGCTGCCGCTCTCTCCGGCTCCGGGAGAAGAAGAAGCTGCTTCTTCGCGCAAAGACGATTCTGCCGCTCACAGTGCTCTGCGGTGTGCGCCTTCTGCGATAGAGCCCAGGGAGCGGTGCTTAGCTCTGCAGAGCACCGTACCTTCGTCTTTAGCCTCTCTTCTCGTCTACATCTTTGCAAAAAGCTTTTCCACTCCGTCTGGCAAGGAGAAACTGTGCCAGCACAGAAAACATCTCCCATCGTGTTCTAGAGGCTGCACGGAGGTCTGCCGAGTGTTTTGCAAGAAGAGAAAGAAAGTTGTCCAAAACAGCTTGCAATCGAATGTTCATGTCAATAGAAAAGGCAGGAGAGTGGTCAGGTATTGTTTTCTCTCAGTTGGCAAGCTGCGCACACAATCGCAGTGTTGTACAGCTTGTTTCATCACCTTTGCGAAGTTGCCGCTCTCTCCGGCTCCCGGAGACGAAGAAGCTGCTTCTTCGCGCAAAGACGATTCTGCCGCTCACAGTGCTCTGCGGTGTGCGCCTTCTGCCGAAAGAGGCCAGGGAGCGGTGCTTAGCTCTGCAGAGCACCGTACCTTCGTCTTTAGCCTCTCTTCTCGTCTACATCTTAGCAAAAAGCTTTTCCACTCTGTCTGGCAAGGAGAAACTGTGCCAGCACAGAAAACATCTCCCATCGTGTTCTAGAGGCTGCACGGAGGTCTGCCGAGTGTTTTGCAAGAAGAGAAAGAAAGTTGTCCAAAACAGCTTGCAATCGAATGTTCATGTGAATAGAAAAGGCAGGAGAGTGGTCAGGTACTGTTTTCTCTCAGTTGGCAAGCTGCGCACACAATCGCAGTGTTGTACAGCTTGTTTCATCACCTTTGCCAAGTTGCCGCTCTCTCCGGCTCCCGGAGACGAAGAAGCTGCTTCTTCGCGCAAAGACGATTCTGCCGCTCACAGTGCTCTGCGGTGTGCGCCTTCTGCCGAAAGAGGCCCGGGTGCGGTGCTTAGCTCTGCAGAGCACCGTACCTTCGTCTTTAGCCTCTCTTCTCGTCTACATCTTAGCAAAAAGCTTTTCCACTCTGTCTGGCAAGGAGAAACTATTCCAGCACAGAAAACATCTCCCATCGTGTTCTAGAGGCTGCACGGAGGTCTGCCGAGTGTTTTGCAAGAAGAGAAAGAAAGTTGTCCAAAACAGCTTGCAATCGAATGTTCATGTAAATAGAAAAGGCAGGAGAGTGGTCAGGTTCTGTTTTCTCTCAGTTGGCAAGCTGCGCACACAATCGCAGTGTTGTACAGCTTGTTTCATCACCTTTGCCAAGATGCCGCTCTATCCGGCTCCTGGAGACCAAGAAGCTGCTTCTTCGCGCAAAGACGATTCTGCCGCTCACAGTGCTCTGCGGAGTGCGCCTTCTGCCGAAAGAGGTCCGGGAGCGGTGCTTAGCTCTGCAGAGCACCGTACCTTCGTCTTTAGCCTCTCTTCTCGTCTACATCTTAGCAAAAAGCTTTTCCACTCTGTCTGGCAAGGAGAAACTGTGCCAGCACAGAAAACATCTCCCATCGTGTTCTAGAGGCTGCACGGAGGTCTGCCGAGTGTTTTGCAAGAAGAGAAAGAAAGTTGTCCAAAACAGCTTGCAATCGAATGTTCATGTGATTAGAAAAGGCAGGAGAGTGGTCAGGTACTGTTTTCTCTCAGTTGGCAAGCTGCGCACACAATCGCAGTCTTGTACAGCTTGTTTCATCACCTTTCCCAAGTTGCCGCTCTCTCCGGCTCCCGGAGACGAAGAAGGTGCTTCTTCGCGCAAAGACGATTCTGCCGCTCACAGTGCTCTGCGGTGTGCGCCTTCTGCCGAAAGAGGCCAGGGAGCGGTGCTTAGCTCTGCAGAGCACCGTACCTCCGTCTTTAGCCTCTCTTCTCGTCTACATCTTAGCAAAAAGCTTTTCCACTCTGTCTGGCTAGGAGAAACTGTGCCAGCACAAAAAACATCTCCCATCGTGTTCTAGAGGCTGCACGGAGGTCTGCCGAGTGTTTTGCAAGAAGAGAAAGAAAGTTGTTCAAAACAGCTTGCAATCGAATGTTCATGTGAATAGAAAAGGCAGGAGAGTGGTCAGGTACTGTTTTCTCTCAGTTGACAAACTGCGCACACAATCGCAGTGTTATACAGCTTGTTTCATCACCTTTGCGAAGTTGCAGCTCTCTCCGGCTCCCGGAGACTAAGAAGCTACTTCTTCGCGCAAAGACGATTCTGCCGCTCACAGTGCTCTGCGGAGTGCGCCTTCTGCCGAAAGAGGTCCGGGAGCGGTGCTTAGCTCTGCAGAGCACCGTACCTTCGTCTTTAGCCTCTCTTCTCGTCTACATCTTAGCAAAAAGCTTTTCCACTCTGTCTGGCAAGGAGAAACTATTCCAGCACAGAAAACATCTCCCATCGTGTTCTAGAGGCTGCACGGAGGTCTGCCGAGTGTTTTGCAAGAAGAGAAAGAAAGTTGTCCAAAACAGCTTGCAATCGAATGTTCATGTAAATAGAAAAGGCAGGAGAGTGGTCAGGTTCTGTTTTCTCTCAGTTGGCAAGCTGCGCACACAATCGCAGTGTTGTACAGCTTGTTTCATCACCTTTGCCAAGATGCCGCTCTATCCGGCTCCTGGAGACCAAGAAGCTGCTTCTTCGCGCAAAGACGATTCTGCCGCTCACAGTGCTCTGCGGAGTGCGCCTTCTGCCGAAAGAGGTCCGGGAGCGGTGCTTAGCTCTGCAGAGCACCGTACCTTCGTCTTTAGCCTCTCTTCTCGTCTACATCTTAGCAAAAAGCTTTTCCACTCTGTCTGGCAAGGAGAAACTGTGCCAGCACAGAAAACATCTCCCATCGTGTTCTAGAGGCTGCACGGAGGTCTGCCGAGTGTTTTGCAAGAAGAGAAAGAAAGTTGTCCAAAACAGCTTGCAATCGAATGTTCATGTGATTAGAAAAGGCAGGAGAGTGGTCAGGTACTGCTTTCTCTCAGTTGGCAAGCTGCGCACACAATCGCAGTCTTGTACAGCTTGTTTCATCACCTTTCCCAAGTTGCCGCTCTCTCCGGCTCCCGGAGACGAAGAAGGTGCTTCTTCGCGCAAAGACGATTCTGCCGCTCACAGTGCTCTGCGGTGTGCGCCTTCTGCCGAAAGAGGCCAGGGAGCGGTGCTTAGCTCTGCAGAGCACCGTACCTCCGTCTTTAGCCTCTCTTCTCGTCTACATCTTAGCAAAAAGCTTTTCCACTCTGTCTGGCTAGGAGAAACTGTGCCAGCACAAAAAACATCTCCCATCGTGTTCTAGAGGCTGCACGGAGGTCTGCCGAGTGTTTTGCAAGAAGAGAAAGAAAGTTGTTCAAAACAGCTTGCAATCGAATGTTCATGTGAATAGAAAAGGCAGGAGAGTGGTCAGGTACTGTTTTCTCTCAGTTGACAAACTGCGCACACAATCGCAGTGTTATACAGCTTGTTTCATCACCTTTGCGAAGTTGCCGCTCTCTCCGGCTCCCGGAGACTAAGAAGCTACTTCTTCGCGCAAAGACGATTCTGCCGCTCACAGTGCTCTGCGGTGTGCGGCTTCTCCCGAAAGAGATCCGGCAGCGGTGCTTCGCTCTGCAGAGCACCGTACCTTCGTCTTTAGCGTCTCTTCTCGTCTACATCTTAGCAAAAAGCTTTTCCACTATGTCTGGCAAGGAGAAACTGTGCCAGCACAAAAAACATCTCCCATCGTGTTCTAGAGGCTGCACGGAGGTCTGCCGAGTGTTTTGCAAGAAGAGAAAGAAAGTTGTCCAAAACAGCTTGCAATCGAATGTTCATGTGAATAGAAAAGGCAGGAGAGTGGTCAGGTACTGTTTTCTCTCAGTTGGCAAGCTGCGCACACACTCGCAGTCTTGTACAGCTTGTTTCATCACCTTTGCGAAGTTGCCGCTCTCTCCGGCTCCCGGAGACGAAGAAGCGGCTTCTTCGCGCAAAGACGATTCTGCCGCTCACAGTGCTCTGCGGTGTGCGCCTTCTGCCGAAAGAGACCAGGGAGCGGTGCTTAGCTCTACAGAGCACCGTACCTTCGTCTTTAGCCTCTCTTCTCGTCTACATCTTAGCAAAAATCTTTTCCACTCTGTCTGGCAAGGACAAACTTTGCCAGCACAGAAAACATCTCCCATCGTGTTCTAGAGGCTGCACGGAGGTCTGCCGAGTGTTTTGCAAGAAGAGAAAGAAAGTTGTCCAAAACAGCTTGCAATCGAATGTTCATGTGAATAGAAAAGGAAGGAGAGTGGTCAGGTACTGTTTTCTCTCAGTTGGCAAGCTGCGCACACAATCGCAGTGTTGTACAGCTTGTTTCATCACCTTTGCCAAGTTGCCGCTCTCTCCGGCTCCCGGAGACGAAGAAGCTGCTTCTTCGCGCAAAGACGATTCTGCCGCTCACAGTGCTCTGCGGTGTGCGCCTTCTGCCGAAAGAGGCCCGGGAGCGGTGCTTAGCTCTGCAGAGCACCGTACCTTCGTCTTTAGCCTCTCTTCTCGTCTACATCTTAGCAAAAAGCTTTTCCACTCTGTCTGGCAAGGAGAAACTGTGCCAGCACAGAAAACATCTCCCATCGTGTTCTAGAGGCTGCACGGAGGTCTGCCGAGTGTTTTGCAAGAAGAGAAAGAAAGTTGTCCAAAACAGCTTGCAATCGAATGTTCATGTGATTAGAAAAGGCAGGAGAGTGGTCAGGTACTGTTTTCTCTCAGTTGGCAAGCTGCGCACACAATCGCAGTCTTGTACAGCTTGTTTCATCACCTTTCCCAAGTTGCCGCTCTCTCCGGCTCCCGGAGACGAAGAAGGTGCTTCTTCGCGCAAAGACGATTCTGCCGCTCACAGTGCTCTGCGGTGTGCGCCTTCTGCCGAAAGAGGCCCGGGAGCGGTGCTTAGCTCTGCAGAGCACCGTACCTCCGTCTTTAGCCTCTCTTCTCGTCTACATCTTAGCAAAAAGCTTTTCCACTCTGTCTGGCTAGGAGAAACTGTGCCAGCACAAAAAACATCTCCCATCGTGTTCTAGAGGCTGCACGGAGGTCTGCCGAGTGTTTTGCAAGAAGAGAAAGAAAGTTGTTCAAAACAGCTTGCAATCGAATGTTCATGTGAATAGAAAAGGCAGGAGAGTGGTCAGGTACTGTTTTCTCTCAGTTGACAAACTGCGCACACAATCGCAGTGTTATACAGCTTGTTTCATCACCTTTGCGAAGTTGCCGCTCTCTCCGGCTCCCGGAGACGAAGAAGCTACTTCTTCGCGCAAAGACGATTCTGCCGCTCACAGTGCTCTGCGGTGTGCGGCTTCTCCCGAAAGAGATCCGGGAGCGGTGCTTCGCTCTGCAGAGCACCGTACCTTCGTCTTTAGCGTCTCTTCTCGTCTACATCTTAGCAAAAAGCTTTTCCACTATGTCTGGCAAGGAGAAACTGTGCCAGCACAAAAAACATCTCCCATCGTGTTCTAGAGGCTGCACGGAGGTCTGCCGAGTGTTTTGCAAGAAGAGAAAGAAAGTTGTCCAAAACAGCTTGCAATCGAATGTTCATGTGAATAGAAAAGGCAGGAGAGTGGTCAGGTACTGTTTTCTCTCAGTTGGCAAGCTGCGCACACACTCGCAGTCTTGTACAGCTTGTTTCATCACCTTTGCGAAGTTGCCGCTCTCTCCGGCTCCCGGAGACGAAGAAGCGGCTTCTTCGCGCAAAGACGATTCTGCCGCTCACAGTGCTCTGCGGTGTGCGCCTTCTGCCGAAAGAGACCAGGGAGCGGTGCTTAGCTCTACAGAGCACCGTACCTTCGTCTTTAGCCTCTCTTCTCGTCTACATCTTAGCAAAAATCTTTTCCACTCTGTCTGGCAAGGACAAACTTTGCCAGCACAGAAAACATCTCCCATCGTGTTCTAGAGGCTGCACGGAGGTCTGCCGAGTGTTTTGCAAGAAGAGAAAGAAAGTTGTCCAAAACAGCTTGCAATCGAATGTTCATGTGAATAGAAAAGGAAGGAGAGTGGTCAGGTACTGTTTTCTCTCAGTTGGCAAGCTGCGCACACAATCACAGTGTTGTACAGCTTGTTTCATCACCTTTGCCAAGTTGCCGCTCTCTCCGGCTCCCGGAGACGAAGAAGCTGCTTCTTCGCGCAAAGACGATTCTGCCGCTCACAGTGCTCTGCGGTGTGCGCCTTCTGCCGAAAGAGGCCCGGGAGCGGTGCTTAGCTCTGCAGAGCACCGTACCTTCGTCTTTAGCCTCTCTTCTCGTCTACATCTTAGCAAAAAGCTTTTCCACTCTGTCTGGCAAGGAGAAACTTTGCCAGCACAGAAAACATCTCCCATCGTGTTCTAGAGGCTGCACGGAGGTCTGCCGAGTGTTTTGCAAGAAGAGAAAGAAAGTTGTCCAAAACAGCTTGCAATCGAATGTTCATGTGAATAGAAAAGGAAGGAGAGTGGTCAGGTACTGTTTTCTGTCTCTTGGCAAGCTGCGCACACAATCGCAGTGTTGTACAGCTTGTTTCATCACCTTTGCGAAGTTGCCGCTCTCTCCGGCTCCCGGAGACGAAGAAG
Source organism: Melozone crissalis (assembly GCF_028551555.1). Lineage (NCBI taxonomy): Eukaryota > Metazoa > Chordata > Aves > Passeriformes > Passerellidae > Melozone > Melozone crissalis. The sequence continues at coordinate 393,310 of NW_026536091.1, read as the reverse complement.
CTGCTTCTTCGCGCAAAGACGATTCTGCCGCTCACAGTGCTCTGCTTTGTGCGCCTTCTGCCAAAGAGGCCAGGGAGCGGTGCTTAGCTCTGCAGAGCACCGTACCTTCGTCTTTAGCCTCTCTTCTCGTCTACATCTTAGCAAAAAGCTTTTCCACTCTGTCTGGCAAGGAGAAACTTTGCCAGCACAGAAAACATCTCCCATCGTGTTCTAGAGGCTGCACGGAGGTCTGCCGAGTGTTTTGCAAGAAGAGAAAGAAAGTTGTCCAAAACAGCTTGCAATCGAATGTTCATGTGAATAGAAAAGGCAGGAGAGTGGTCAGGTACTGTTTTCTCTCAGTTGGCAAGCTGCGCACACAATCGCAGTGTTGTACAGCTTGTTTCATCACCTTTGCGAAGCTGCCGCTCTCTCCGGCTCCCGGAGACGAAGAAGCTGCTTCTTCGCGCAATGACGATTCTGACGCTCACAGTGCTCTGCACTGTGTGTCTTCTGCCGAAAGAGGCCAGGGAGCGGTGCATAGCTCTGCAGAGCACCTTACCTTCGTCTTTAGCCTCTCTTCTCGTCTACATCTTAGCAAAAAGCTTTTCCACTCTGTCTGGCAAGGAGAAACTGTGCCAGCACAGAAAACATCTCCCATCGTGTTCTAGAGGCTGCACGGAGGTCTGCCGAGTGTTTTGCAAGAAGAGAAAGAAAGTTGTCCAAAACAGCTTGCAATCGTATGTTCATGTGAATAGAAAAGGCAGGAGAGTGGTCAGGTACTGCTTTCTCTCAGTTGGCAAGCTGCGCACACAATCGCAGTGTTGTACAGCTTGTTTCATCACCTTTGCGAAGTTGCCGCTCACTCCGGCTCCCGGAGACGAAGAAGCTGCTTCTTCGCGCAAAGACGATTCTGACGCTCACAGTGCTCTGCACTGTGTGTCTTCTGCCGAAAGAGGCCCGGGAGCGGTGCTTAGCTCTGCAGAGCACCTTACCTTCGTCTTTAGCCTCTCTTCTCGTCTACATCTTAGCAAAAAGCTTTTCCACTCTGTCTGGCAAGGAGAAACTGTGCCAGCACAGAAAACATCTCCCATCGTGTTCTAGAGGCTGCACGGAGGTCTTCCGAGTGTTTTGCCAGAAAACAAAGAAAGTTGTCCAAAACAGCTTGCAATCGAATGTTCATGTGAATAGAAAAGGCAGGAGAGTGGTCAGGTACTGTTTTCTCTCAGTTGGCAAGCTGCGCACACAATCGCAGTGTTGTACAGCTTGTTTCATCACCTTTGCGAAGTTGCCGCTCTCTCCGGCACCCGGAGACGAAGAAGCTGCTTCTTCGCGCAAAGACGATTCTGCCGCTCACAGTGCTCTGCGGTGTGCGCCTTCTGCCGAAAGAGGTCCGGGAGCGGTGCTTAGCTCTGCAGAGCACCGTACCTTCGTCTTTAGCCTCTCTTCTCGTCTACATCTTAGCAAAAAGCTTTTCCACTCTGTCTGGCAAGGAGAAACTTTGCCAGCACAGAAAACATCTCCCATCGTGTTCTAGAGGCTGCACGGAGGTCTGCCGAGTGTTTTGCAAGAAAACAAAGAAAGTTGTCCAAAACAGCTGGCAATCGAATGTTCATGTGAATAGAAAAGGCAGGAGAGTGGTCAGGTACTGTTTTCTCTCAGTTGGCAAGCTGCGCACACAATCGCAGTCTTGTACAGCTTGTTTCATCACCTTTGCCAAGATGCCGCTCTATCCGGCTCCTGGAGACCAAGAAGCTGCTTCTTCGCGCAAAGACGATTCTGCCGCTCACAGTGCTCTGCGGAGTGCGCCTTCTGCCGAAAGAGGTCCGGGAGCGGTGCTTAGCTCTGCAGAGCACCGTACCTTCGTCTTTAGCCTCTCTTCTCGTCTACATCTTTGCAAAAAGCTTTTCCACTCTGTCTGGCAAGGAGAAACTGTGCCAGCACAAAAAACATCTCCCATCGTGTTCTAGAGGCTGCACGGAGGTCTGCCGAGTGTTTTGCAAGAAGAGAAAGAAAGTTGTCCAAAACAGCTTGCAATCGAATGTTCATGTGAATAGAAAAGGCAGGAGAGTGGTCAGGTATTTTTTTCTCTCAGTTGGCAAGCTGCGCACACAATCGCAGTGTTGTACAGCTTGTTTCATCACCTTTGCGAAGTTGCCGCTCTCTCCGGCTCCCGGAGACGAAGAAGCTGCTTCTTCGCGCAAAGACGATTCTGACGCTCACAGTGCTCTGCGGTGTGCGCCTTCTGCCGAAAGAGGCCAGGGAGCGGTGCTTAGCTCTGCACTGCACCGTACCTTCGTCTTTAGCCTCTCTTCTCGTCTACATCTTAGCAAAAAGCTTTTCCACTCTGTCTGGCAAGGACAAACTGTGCCAGCACAGAAAACATCTCCCTTCGTGTTCTAGAGGCTGCACGGAGGTCTGCCGAGTGTTTTGCAAGAAGAGAAAGAAAGTTGTCCAAAACAGCTTGCAATCGAATGTTCATGTGAATAGAAAAGGCAGGAGAGTGGTCAGGTACTGTTTTCTCTCAGTTGGCAAGCTGCGCACACAATCGCAGTGTTGTACAGCTTGTTTCATCACCTTTCCCAAGTTGCCGCTCTCTCCGGCTCCCGGAGAGGAAGAAGCTGCTTCTTCGCGCAAAGACGATTCTGCAGCTCACAGTGCTCTGCGGTGTGCGCCTTCTGCCGAAAGAGACCCGGGAGCGGTGCTTAGCTCTACAGAGCACCGTACTTTCGTCTTTAGCCTCTCTTCTCGTCTACATCTTAGCAAAAATCTTTTCCACTCTGTCTGGCAAGGACAAACTTTGCCAGCACAGAAAACATCTCCCATCGTGTTCTAGAGGCTGCACAAAGGTCTGCCGAATGTTTTGCAAGAAGAGAAAGAAAGTTGTCCAAAACAGCTTGCAATCGAATGTTCATGTGAATAGAAAAGGAAGGAGAGTGGTCAGGTACTGTTTTCTCTCAGTTGGCAATCTGCGCACACAATCGCAGTGTTGTACAGCTTGTTTCATCACCTTTGCCAAGTTGCCGCTCTCTCCGGCTCCCGGAGACGAAGAAGCTGCTTCTTCGCGCAAAGACGATTCTGACGCTCACAGTGCTCTGCGGTGTGCGCCTTCTGCCGAAAGAGGCCCGGGAGCGGTGCTTAACTCTGCAGAGCACCGTACCTTCGTCTTTAGCCTCTCTTCTCGTCTACATCTTAGCAAAAACCTTTTCCACTCTGTCTGGCAAGGAGAAACTTTGCCAGCACAGAAAACATCTCCCATCGTGTTCTAGAGGCTGCACGGAGGTCTGCCGAGTGTTTTGCAAGAAGAGAAAGAAAGTTGTCCAAAACAGCTTGCAATCGAATGTTCATGTGAATAGAAAAGGAAGGAGAGTGGTCAGGTACTGTTTTCTCTCACTTGGCAAGCTGCGCACACAATCGCAGTGTTGTACAGCTTGTTTCATCACCTTTGCGAAGTTGCCGCTCTCTCCGGCTCCCGGAGACGAAGAAGCTGCTTCTTCGCGCAAAGACGATTCTGCCGCTCACAGTGCTCTGCTTTGTGCGCCTTCTGCCAAAGAGGCCAGGGAGCGGTGCTTAGCTCTGCAGAGCACCGTACCTTCGTCTTTAGCCTCTCTTCTCGTCTACATCTTAGCAAAAACCTTTTCCACTCTGTCTGGCAAGGAGAAACTGTGCCAGCACAGAAAACATCTCCCATCGTGTTCTAGAGGCTGCACGGAGGTCTGCCGAGTGTTTTGCAAGAAGAGAAAGAAAGTTGTCCAAAACAGCTTGCAATCGAATGTTCATGTGAATAGAAAAGGCAGGAGAGTGGTCAGGTACTGTTTTCTCTCCGTTGCCAAGCTGCGCACACAATCGCAGTGTTGTACAGCTTGTTTCATCACCTTTGCGAAGCTGCCGCTCTCTCCGGCTCCCGGAGACGAAGAAGCTGCTTCTTCGCGCAAAGACGATTCTGACGCTCACAGTGCTCTGCACTGTGTGTCTTCTGCCGAAAGAGGCCAGGGAGCGGTGCATAGCTCTGCAGAGCACCTTACCTTCGTCTTTAGCCTCTCTTCTCGTCTACATCTTAGCAAAAAGCTTTTCCACTCTGTCTGGCAAGGAGAAACTTTGCCAGCACAAAAAACATCTCCCATCGTGTTCTAGAGGCTGCACGGAGGTCTGCCGAGTGTTTTGCAAGAAGAGAAAGAAAGTTGTCCAAAACAGCTTGCAATCGTATGTTCATGTGAATAGAAAAGGCAGGAGAGTGGTCAGGTACTGCTTTCTCTCAGTTGGCAAGCTGCGCACACAATCGCAGTGTTGTACAGCTTGTTTCATCACCTTTGCGAAGTTGCCGCTCTCTCCGGCTCCCGGAGACGAAGAAGCTGCTTCTTCGCGCAAAGACGATTCTGCCGCTCATAGTGCTCTGCACTGTGTGTCTTCTGCCGAAAGAGGCCCGGGAGCGGTGCTTAGCTCTGCAGAGCACCTTACCTTCGTCTTTAGCCTCTCTTCTCGTCTACATCTTAGCAAAAAGCTTTTCCACTCTGTCTGGCAAGGAGAAACTGTGCCAGCACAGAAAACATCTCCCATCGTGTTCTAGAGGCTGCACGGAGGTCTGCCGAGTGTTTTGCCAGAAAACAAAGAAAGTTTTCCAAAACAGCTTGCAATCGAATGTTCATGTGATTAGAAAAGGCAGGAGAGTGGTCAGGTTCCGTTTTCTCTCAGTTGGCAAGCTGCGCACACAATCGCAGTGTTGTACAGCTTGTTTCATCACCTTTGCGACGTTGCCGCTCTCTCCGGCTCCGGGAGACGAAGAAGCTGCTTCTTCGCGCAAAGACGATTCTGACGCTCACAGTGCTCTGCGGTGTGCGCCTTCTGCCGAAAGAGGTCCGGGAGCGGTGCTTAGCTCTGCAGAGAACCGTACCTTCGTCTTTAGCCTCTCTTCTCGTCTACATCTTAGCAAAAAGCTTTTCCACTCTGTCTGGCAAGGAGAAACTTTGCCAGCACAGAAAACATCTCCCATCGTGTTGTAGAGGCTGCACGGAGGTCTGCCGAGTGTTTTGCAAGAAGAGAAAGAAAGTTGTCCAAAACAGCTTGCAATCGAATGTTCATGTGAATAGAAAAGGCAGGAGAGTGGTCAGGTACTGTTTTCTCTCAGTTGCCAAGCTGCGCACACAATCGCAGTCTTGTACAGCTTGTTTCATCACCTTTGCGAAGTTGCCGCTCTCTCCGGCTCCCGGAGACGAAGAAGCTGCTTCTTCGCGCAAAGGCGATTCTGCCGCTCACAGTTCTCTGCGGTGTGCGCCTTCTGCCGAAAGAGGTCCGGGAGCGGTGCTTAGCTCTGCAGAGCACCGTACCTTCGTCTTTAGCCTCTCTTCTCGTCTACATCTTAGCAAAAAGCTTTTCCACTCTGTCTGGCAAGGAGAAACTGTGCCAACACAGAAAACATCTCCCATCGTGTTCTAGCGGCTGCACGGTGGTCTGCCGAGTGTTTTGCAAGAAGAGAAAGAAAGTTGTCCAAAACAGCTTCCAATCGAATGTTCATGTGAATAGAAAAGTCAGGAGAGTGGTCAGGTTCTGTTTTCTCTCAGTTGGCAAGCTGCGCACACAATCGCAGTCTTGTACAGCTTGTTTCATCACCTTTGCGAAGTTGCCCCTCTCTCCGGCTCCGGGAGACGAAGAAGCTGCTTCTTCGCGCAAAGACGATTCTGCCGCTCACAGTGCTCTGCGGTGTGCGCCTTCTGCCGAAAGAGGCCAGGGAGCGGTGCTTAGCTCTGCAGAGCACTGTACGTTCGTCTTTAGCCTCTCTTCTCGTCTACATCTTAGCAAAAAGCTTTTCCACTCTGTCTGGCAAGGAGAAACTGTGCCAGCACAGAAAACATCTCCCATCGTGTTCTAGAGGCTGCACGGAGGTCTGCCGAGTGTTTTGCAAGTAGAGAAAGAAAGTTGTCCAAAACAGCTTGCAATCGAATGTTCATGTGAATAGAAAAGGCAGGAGAGTGGTCAGGTACTGTTTTCTCTCCGTTGGCAAACTGCGCACACAATCGCAGTGTTGTACAGCTTGTTTCATCACCTTTGCGAAGTTGCCGTTCTCTCCGGCTCCCGGAGACGAAGAAGCTGCTTCTTCGCGCAAAGACGATTCTGCCGCTCACAGTTCTCTGCGGTGTGCGCCTTCTGCCGAAAGAGGTCCGGGAGCGGTGCTTACCTCTGCAGAGCACCGTACCTTCGTCTTTAGCCTCTCTTCTCGTCTACATCTTAGCAAAAAGCTTTTCCACTCTGTCTGGCAAGGAGAAACTGTGCCAGCACAGAAAACATCTCCCATCGTGTTCTAGAGGCTGCACGGAGGTCTGCCGAGTGTTTTGCAAGAAGAGAAAGAAAGTTGTCCAAAACAGCTTGCAATCGAATGTTCATGTGATTAGAAAAGGCAGGAGAGTGGTCAGGTACTGTTTTCTCTCAGGTGGCAAGCTGCGCACACAATCGCAGTGTTGTAGAGCTTGTTTCATCACCTTTGCCAAGTTGCCGCTCTCTCCGGCTCCCGGAGACGAAGAAGCTGCTTCTTCGCGCAAAGACGATTCTGCCGCTCACAGTGCTCTGCGGTGTGCGCCTTCTGCCGAAAGAGGTCCGGGAGCGGTGCTTAGCTCTGCAGAGCACCGTATCTTCGTCTTTAGCCTCTCTTCTCGTCTACATCTTAGCAAAAAGCTTTTCCACTCTGTCTGGCAAGGAGAAACTTTGCCAGCACAGAAAACATCTCCCTTCGTGTTCTAGAGGCTGCACGGAGGTCTGCCGAGTGTTTTGCAAGAAGAGGAAGAATGTTGTCCAAAACAGCTTGCAATCGAATGTTCATGTGAATAGAAAAGGAAGGAGAGTGGTCAGGTACTGTTTTCTCTCAGTTGACAAACTGCGCACACAATCGCAGTGTTATACAGCTTGTTTCATCACCTTTGCGAAGTTGCCGCTCTCTCCGGCTCCCGGAGACGAAGAAGCTGCTTCTTCGCGCAAAGACGATTCTGCCGCTCACAGTGCTCTGCGGTGTGCGCCTTCTGCCGAAAGAGATCCGGGAGCGGTGCTTTGCTCTGCAGAGCACCGTACCTTCGTCTTTAGCCTCTCTTCTCGTCTACATCTTAGCAAAAAGCTTTTCCACTCTGTCTGGCAAGGAGAAACTGTGCCAGCACAAAAAACATCTCCCATCGTGTTCTAGAGGCTGCACGGAGGTCTGCCGAGTGTTTTGCAAGAAGAGAAAGAAAGTTGTCCAAAACAGCTTGCAATCGAATGTTCATGTGAATAGAAAAGGCAGGAGAGTGGTCAGGTACTGTTTTCTCTCAGTTGGCAAGCTGCGCACACACTCGCAGTCTTGTACAGCTTGTTTCATCACCTTTGCGAAGTTGCCGCTCTCTCCGGCTCCCGGAGACCAAGAAGCTGCTTCTTCGCGCAAAGACGATTCTGCCGCTCACAGTGCTCTGCGGTGTGCGCCTTCTGCCGAAAGAGGCCAGGGAGCGGTTCTTAGCTCTGCACTGCACCGTACCTTCGTCTTTAGCCTCTCTTCTCGTCTACATCTTAGCAAAAAGCTTTTCCACTCTGTCTGGCAAGGAGAAACTGTGCCAGCACAGAAAACATCTCCCATCGTGTTCTAGAGGCTGCACGGAGGTCTGCCGAGTGTTTTGCAAGAAGAGAAAGAAAGTTGTCCAAAACAGCTTGCAATCGAATGTTCATGTGAATAGAAAAGGCAGGAGAGTGGTCAGGTACTGTTTTCTCTCAGTTGGCAAGCTGCGCACACAATCGCAGTCTTGTACAGCTTGTTTCATCACCTTTGCGAAGTTGCCCCTCTCTCCGGCTCCCGGAGACGAAGAAGCTGCTTCTTCGCGCAAAGACGATTCTGCCGCTCACAGTGCTCTGCGGTGTGTGTCTTCTGCCGAAAGAGACCAGGGAGCGGTGCTTAGCTCTACAGAGCACCGTACCTTCGTCTTTAGCCTCTCTTCTCGTCTACATCTTAGCAAAAAGCTTTTCCACTCTGTCTGGCAAGGAGAAACTTTGCCAGCACAGAAAACATCTCCAATCGTGTTCTAGAGGCTGCACGGAGGTCTGCCGAGTGTTTTGCAAGAAGAGAAAGAAAGTTGTCCAAAACAGCTTGCAATCGAATGTTCATGTGAATAGAAAAGGCAGGAGAGTGGTCATGTTCTGTTTTCTCTCAGTTGGCAAGCTGCGCACACAATCGCAGTGTTGTACAGCTTGTTTCATCACCTTTGCCAAGTTGCCGCTCTCTCCGGCTCCCGGAGACGAAGAAGCTGCTTCTTCGTGCAAAGACGATTCTGCCGCTCACAGTGCTCTGCGGTGTGCGCCTTCTGCCGAAAGAGATCCGGGAGCGGTGCTTAGCTCTGCAGAGCACCGTACCTTCGTCTTTAGCCTCTCTTCTCGTCTACATCTTAGCAAAAAGCTTTTCCACTCTGTCTGGCAAGGAGAAACTTTGCCAGCACAGAAAACATCTCCCATCGTGTTCTAGAGGCTGCACGGAGGTCTGCCGAGTGTTTTGCAAGAAGAGAAAGAAAGTTGTCCAAAACAGCTTGCAATCGAATGTTCATGTGATTAGAAAAGGCAGGAGAGTGGTCAGGTATTGTTTTCTCTCAGTTGGCAAACTGCGCACACAATCGCACTGTTGTACAGCTTGTTTCATCTCCTTTGCCAAGTTGCCGCTCTCTCCGGCTCCCGGAGACCAAGAAGCTGCTTCTTCGCGCAAAGACGATTCTGCCGCTCACAGTGCTCTGCGGTGTGCGCCTTCTGCCGAAAGAAATCCGGGAGCGGTGCTTAGCTCTGCAGAGCACCGTACCTTCGTCTTTAGCCTCTCTTCTCGTCTACATCTTAGCAAAAAGCTTTTCCACTCTGTCTGGCAAGGAGAAACTTTGCCAGCACAGAAAACATCTCCCATCGTGTTCTAGAGGCTGCACGGAGGTCTGCCGAGTGTTTTGCAAGAAGAGAAAGAAAGTTGTCCAAAACAGCTTGCAATCGAATGTTCATGTGAATAGAAAAGGCAGGAGAGTGGTCAGGTACTGTTTTCTCTCTCTTGGCAAGCTGCGCACACAATCGCAGTGTTGTACAGCTTGTTTCATCACCTTTGCGAAGTTGCCGCTCTCTCCGGCTCCCGGAGACGAAGAAGCTGCTTCTTCGCGCAAAGACGATTCTGCCGCTCACAGTGCTCTGCTTTGTGCGCCTTCTGCCAAAGAGGCCAGGGAGCGGTGCTTAGCTCTGCAGAGCACCGTACCTTCGTCTTTAGCCTCTCTTCTCGTCTACATCTTAGCAAAAAGCTTTTCCACTCTGTCTGGCAAGGAGAAACTGTGCCAGCACAGAAAACATCTCCCATCGTGTTCTAGAGGCTGCACGGAGGTCTGCCGAGTGTTTTGCAAGAAGAGAAAGAAAGTTGTCCAAAACAGCTTGCAATCGAATGTTCATGTGAATAGAAAAGGCAGGAGAGTGCTCAGGTACTGTTTTCTCTCAGTTGGCAAGCTGCGCACACAATCGCAGTGTTGTACAGCTTGTTTCATCACCTTTGCGAAGCTGCCGCTCTCTCCGGCTCCCGGAGACGAAGAAGCTGCTTCTTCGCGCAAAGACGATTCTGCCGCTCACACTGCTCTGCGGTGTGTGCCTTCTGCCGAAAGAGGCCCGGGAGCGGTGCTTAGCTCTGCAGAGCACCGTACCTTCGTCTTTAGCCTCTCTTCTCGTCTACATCTTAGCAAAAACTTTTCCAGTCTGTCTGGCAAGGAGAAACTTTGCCAGCACAGAAAACATCTCCCATCGTGTTCTAGAGGCTGCACGGAGGTCTGCCGAGTGTTTTGCAAGAAGAGAAAGAAAGTTGTCCAAAACAGCTTGCAATCGAATGTTCATGTGAATAGAAAAGGCAGGAGAGTGGTCAGGTACTGTTTTCTCTCAGGTGGCAAGCTGCGCACACAATCGCAGTGTTATACAGCTTGTTTCATCACCTTTGCGAAGTTGCCGCTCTCTCCGGCTCCAGGAGACGAAGAAGCTGCTTCTTCGCGCAAAGACGATTCTGCCGCTCACATTGTTCTGCGTTGTGCGGCTTCTGCCGAAAAAAGATCCGGGAGCGGTGCTTAGCTCTGCAGAGCACCGTACCTTCCTCTTTAGCCTCTCTTCTCGTCTACATCTTAGCAAAAAGCTTTTCCACTCTGTCTGGCAAGGAGAAACTGTGCCAGCACAAAAATCATCTCCCATCGTGTTCTAGAGGCTGCACGGAGGTCTGCCGAGTGTTTTGCAAGAAGAGAAAGAAAGTTGTCCAAAACAGCTTGCAATCGAATGTTCATGTGAATAGAAAAGGCAGGAGAGTGGTCAGGTACTGTTTTCTCTCAGTTGGAAAGCTGCGCACACAATCGCAGTGTTGTACAGCTTGTTTCATCACCTTTGCGAAGTTGCCGCTCTCTCCGGCTCCCGGAGACGAAGAAGCTGCTTCTTCGCCGAAAGACGATTCTGCCGCTCACAGTGCTCTGCGGTGTGCGCCTTCTGCCGAAAGAGGCCAGGGAGCGGTGCTTAGCTCTGCAGAGCACCGTACCTTCGTCTTTAGCCTCTCTTCTCGTCTACATCTTAGCAAAAAGCTTTTCCACTCTGTCTGGCAAGGAGAAACTTTGCCAGCACAGAAAACATCTCCCATCGTGTTCTAGAGGCTGCACGGAGGTCTGCCGAGTGTTTTGCAAGAAGAGAAAGAAAGTTGTCCAAAACAGCTTGCAATCGAATGTTCATGTGAATAGAAAAGGCAGGAGAGTGGTCAGGTACTGTTTTCTCTCAGGTGGCAAGCTGCGCACACAATCGCAGTGTTGTACAGCTTGTTTCATCACCTTTGCCAAGTTGCCGCTCTCTCCGGCTCCTGGACACCAAGAAGCTGCTTCTTCGCGCAAAGACGATTCTGCCGCTCACAGTGCTCTGCACTGTGTGTCTTCTGCCGAAAGACACCAGGGAGCGGTGCATAGCTCTGCACTGCACCGTACCTTCGTCTTTAGCCTCTCTTCTTGTCTACATCTTAGCAAAAAGCTTTTCCACTCTGTCTGGCAAGGAGAAACTGTGCCAGCACAGAAAACATCTCCCATCGTGTTCTAGAGACTGCACGGAGGTCTGCCGAGTGTTTTGCAAGAAGAGAAAGAAAGTTGTCCAAAACAGCTTGCAATCGAATGTTCATGTGAATAGAAAAGGCAGGAGAGTGGTCAGGTACTGTTTTCTCTCAGTTGGCAAGCTGCGCACACAATCGCAGTCTTGTACAGCTTGTTTCATCACCTTTGCGAAGTTGCCGCTCTCTCCGGCTCCCGGAGACGAAGAAGCTGCTTCTTCGCGCAAAGACGATTCTGCCGCTCACAGTGCTCTGCGGTGTGCGTCTTCTGCCGAAAGAGGTCCGGGAGCGGTGCTTACCTCTGCAGAGCACCGTACCTTTGTCTTTAGACTCTCTTCTCGTCTACATATTAGCAAAAAGCTTTTCCACTCTGTCTGGCAAGGAGAAACTGTGCCAGCACAGAAAACATCTCCCATCGTGTTCTAGAGGCTGCACGGAGGTCTGCCGAGTGTTTTGCAAGAAGAGAAAGAAAGTTGTCCAAAACAGCTTGCAATCGAATGTTCATGTGAATAGAAAAGGCAGGAGAGTGGTCAGGTTCTGTTTTCTCTCAGTTGGCAAGCTGCGCACACAATCGCAGTGTTGTACAGCTTGTTTCATCACCTTTGCGAAGTTGCCGCTCTCTCCGGCTCCGGGAGACGAAGAAGCTGCTTCTTCGCGCAAAGACGATTCTGCCGCTCACAGTGCTCTGCGGTGTGCGCCTTCTGCCGAAAGAGGCCAGGGAGCGGTGCTTAGCTCTGCAGAGAACCGTACCTTCGTCTTTAGCCTCTCTTCTCGTCTACATCTTAGCAAAAAGCTTTTCCACTCTGTCTGGCAAGGAGAAACTGTGCCAGCACAGAAAACATCTCCCATCGTGTTCTAGAGGCTGCACGGAGGTCTGCCGAGTGTTTTGCAAGAAGAGAAAGAAAGTTGTCCAAAACAGCTTGCAATCGAATGTTCATGTGAATAGAAAAGGCAGGAGAGTGGTCAGGTACTGTTTTCTCTCAGTTGGCAAGCTGCGCACACAATCGCAGTGTTGTACAGCTTGTTTCATCACCTTTGCGAAGCTGCCGCTCTCTCCGGCTCCCGGAGACGAAGAAGCTGCTTCTTCGCGCAAAGACGATTCTGCCGCTCACAGTGCTCTGCACTGTGTGTCTTCTGCCGAAAGAGGTCCGGGAGCGGTGCTTAGCTCTGCAGAGCACCGTACCTTCGTCTTTAGCCTCTCTTCGCGTCTACATCTTAGCAAAAAGCTTTCCCACTCTGTCTGGCAAGGAGAAACTGTGCCAGCACAGAAAACATCTCCCATCGTGTTCTAGAGGCTGCACGGAGGTCTGCCGAGTGTTTTGCAAGAAGAGGAAGAAAGTTGTCCAAAACAGCTTGCAATCGAATGTTCATGTGAATAGAAAAGGAAGGAGAGTGGTCAGGTACTGTTTTCTCTCAGTTGGCAAGCTGCGCACACAATCGCAGTCTTGTACAGCTTGTTTCATCACCTTTCCCAAGTTGCCGCTCTCTCCGGCTCCCGGAGACGAAGAAGCTGCTTCTTCGCGCAAAGACGATTCTGCCGCTCACAGTGCTCTGCGGTGTGCGCCTTCTGCCGAAAGAGGTACGGGAGCGGTGCTTAGCTCTGCAGAGCACCGTACCTCCGTCTTTAGCCTCTCTTCTCGTCTACATCTTAGCAAAAAGCTTTTCCACTCTGTCTGGAAAGGAAAAACTTTGCCAGCACAGAAAACATCTCCCATCGTGTTCTAGAGGCTGCACGGAGGTCTGCCGAGTGTTTTGCAAGAAGAGAAAGAAAGTTGTCCAAAACAGCTTGCAATCGAATGTTCATGTGAATAGAAAAGGCAGGAGAGTGGTCAGGTTCTGTTTTCTCTCAGTTGGCAAGCTGCGCACACAATCGCAGTGTTGTAGAGCTTGTTTCATCACCTTTGCGAAGCTGCCGCTCTCTCCGGCTCCCGGAGACGAAGAAGCTGCTTCTTCGCGCAAAGACGATTCTGCCGCTCACAATGCTCTGCGGTGTGCGCCTTCTGCCGAAAGAGGTCCGGGAGCGGTGCTTAGCTCTGCAGAGCACCGTACCTTCGTCTTTAGCCTCTCTTCTCGTCTACATCTTAGCAAAAAGCTTTTCCACTCTGTCTGGCAAGGAGAAACTGTGCCAGCACAAAAAACATCTCCCATCGTGTTCTAGAGGCTGCACGGAGGTCTGCCGAGTGTTTTGCAAGAAGAGAAAGAAAGTTGTTCAAAACAGCTTGCAATCGAATGTTCATGTTAATAGAAAAGGCAGGAGAGTGGTCAGGTACTGTTTTCTCTCAGTTGCCAAGCTGCGCACACAATCGCAGTGTTATACAGCTTGTTTCATCACCTTTGCGAAGTTGCCGCTCTCTCCGGCTCCCGGAGACGAAGAAGCTACTTCTTCGCGCAAAGACGATTCTGCCGCTCACAGTGCTCTGTGGTGTGCGGCTTCTGCCGAAAGAGATCCGGGAGCGGTGCTTCGGTCTGCAGAGCACCGTACCTTCGTCTTTAGCCTCTCTTCTCGTCTACATCTTAGCAAAAAGCTTTTCCACTCTGTCTGGCAAGGAGAAACTGTGCCAGCACAAAAAACATCTCCCATCGTGTTCTAGAGGCTGCACGGAGGTCTGCCGAGTGTTTTGCAAGAAGAGAAAGAAAGTTGTCCAAAACAGCTTGCAATCGAATGTTCATGTGAATAGAAAAGGCAGGAGAGTGGTCAGGTACTGTTTTCTCTCAGTTGGCAAGCTGCGCACACACTCGCAGTGTTGTACAGCTTGTTTCATCACCTTTGCGAAGTTGCCGCTCTCTCCGGCTCCCGGAGAAGAAGAAGCTGCTTCTTCGCGCAAAGACGATTCTGCCGCTCACAGTGCTCTGCGGTGTGCGCCTTCTGCCGAAAGAGGCCAGGGAGCGGTGCTTAGCTCTGCACTGCACCGTACCTTCGTCTTTAGCCTCTCTTCTCGTCTACATCTTAGCAAAAAGCTTTTCCACTCTGTCTGGCAAGGAGAAACTGTGCCACCACAGAAAACATCTCCCATCGTGTTCTAGAGGCTGCACGGAGGTCTGCCGAGTGTTTTGCAAGAAGAGAAAGAAAGTTGTCCAAAACAGCTTGCAATCGAATGTTCATGTGAATAGAAAAGGCAGGAGAGTGGTCAGGTACTGTTTTCTCTCAGTTGGAAAGCTGCGCACACAATCGCAGTGTTGTACAGCTTGTTTCAGCACCTTTGCGAAGCTGCCGCTCTCTCCGGCTCCCGGAGACGAAGAAGCTGCTTCTTCGCGCAAAGACGATTCTGCTGCTCACAGTGCTCTGCGGTGTGTGTCTTCTGCCGAAAGAGACCAGGGAGCGGTGCTTAGCTCTACAGAGCACCGTACCTTCGTCTTTAGCCTCTCTTCTCGTCTACATCTTAGCAAAAAGCTTTTCCACTCTGTCTGGCAATGAGAAACTGTGCCAGCACAGAAAACATCTCCCTTCGTGTTCTAGAGGCTGCACGGAGGTCTGCCGAGTGTTTTGCAAGAAGAGAAAGAAAGTTGTCCAAAACAGCTTGCAATCGAATGTTCATGTGAATAGAAAAGGCAGGAGAGTGGTCAGGTACTGTTTTCTCTCAGTTGGCAAGCTGCGCACACAATCGCAGTCTTGTACAGCTTGTTTCATCACCTTTCCCAAGTTGCCGCTGTCTCCGGCTCCCGCAGACGAAGAAGCTGCTTCTTCGCGCAAAGACGATTCTGACGCTCACAGTGCTCTGCGGTGTGCGCCTTCTGCCGAAAGAGGCCCGGGAGCGGTTCTTAGCTCTGCAGAGCACCGTACCTTCGTCTTTAGCCTCTCTTCTCGTCTACATCTCAGCAAAACGCTTTTCCACTCTGTCTGGCAAGGAAAAACTTTGCCAGCACAGAAAACATCTCCCATCGTGTTCTAGAGGCTGCACGGAGGTCTGCCGAGTGTTTTGCAAGAAGAGAAAGAAAGTTGTCCAAAACAGCTTGCAATCGAATGTTCATGTGAATAGAAAAGGCAGGAGAGTGGTCAGGTACTGTTTTCTCTCAGTTGGCAAGCTGCGCACACAATCGCAGTCTTGTACAGCTTGTTTCATCACCTTTGCGAAGTTGCCGCTCTCTCCGGCTCCCGGAGACGAAGAAGCTGCTTCTTCGCGCAAAGACGATTCTGCCGCTCACAGTGCTCTGCGGTGTGCGCCTTCTGCCGAAAGAGATCCGGGAGCGGTGCTTAGCTCTGCAGAGCACCGTACCTTCGTCTTTAGCCTCTCTTCTCGTCTACATCTTAGCAAAAACCTTTTCCACTCTGTCTGGCAAGGAGAAACTGTTCCAGCACAGAAAACATCTCCCATCGTGTTCTAGAGACTGCACGGAGGTCTGCCGAGTGTTTTGCAAGAAGAGAAAGAAAGTTGTCCAAAACAGCTTGCAATCGAATGTTCATGTGAATAGAAAAGGCAGGAGAGTGGTCAGGTACTGTTTTCTCTCAGGTGGCAAGCTGCGCACACAATCGCAGTGTTATACAGCTTGTTTCATCACCTTTGCGAAGTTGCCGCTCTCTCCGGCTCCAGGAGACGAAGAAGCTGCTTCTTCGCGCAAAGACGATTCTGCCGCTCACATTGCTCTGCGGTGTGCGGCTTCTGCCGAAAAAGATCCGGGAGCGGTGCTTAGCTTTGCAGAGCACCGTACCTTCCTCTTTAGCCTCTCTTCTCGTCTACATCTTAGCAAAAAGCTTTTCCACTCTGTCTGGCAAGGAGAAACTGTGCCAGCACAGAAAACATCTCCCATCGTGTTCTAGAGGCTGCACGGAGGTCTGCCGAGTGTTTTGCAAGAAGAGAAAGAAAGTTGTCCAAAACAGCTTGCAATCGAATGTTCATGTGAATAGAAAAGGCAGGAGAGGGGTCAGGTTCTGTTTTCTCTCAGTTGGAAAGCTGCACACAAAATCGCAGTCTTGTACAGCTTGTTTCATCACCTTTGCGAAGTTGCCGCTCTCTCCGGCTCCCGGAGACGAAGAAGCTGCTTCTTCGCGCAAAGACGATTCTGCCGCTCACAGTGCTCTGCGGTGTGCGCCTTCTGCCGAAAGAGGTCCGGGAGCGGTGCTTAGCTCTGCAGAGCACCGTACCTTCGTCTTTAGCCTCTCTTCTCGTCTACATCTTAGCAAAAAGCTTTTCCACTCTGTCTGGCAAGGAGAAACTGTGCCAGCACAGAAAACATCTCCCTTCGTGTTCTAGAGGCTGCACGGAGGTCTGCCGAGTGTTTTGCAAGAAGAGAAAGAAAGTTGTCCAAAACAGCTTGCAATCGAATGTTCATGTGAATAGAAAAGGCAGGAGAGTGGTCAGGTACTGTTTTCTCTGAGTTGACGAGCTGCGCACACAATCGCAGTGTTGTACAGCTTGTTTCATCACCTTTGCGAAGCTGCCGCTCTCTCCGGCTCCCGGAGACGAAGAAGCTGCTTCTTCGCGCAAAGACCATTCTGCCGCTCATAGTGCTCTGCACTGTGTGTCTTCTGCCGAAAGAGGCCCGGGAGCGGTGCTTAGCTCTGCAGAGCACCGTACCTTCGTCTTTAGCCTCTCTTCTCGTCTACATCTTAGCAAAAACCTTTTCAACTCTGTCTGGCAAGGAGAAACTGTGCCAGCACAGAAAACATCTCCCATCGTGTTCTAGAGGCTGCACGGAGGTCTGCCGAGTGTTTTGCAAGAAGAGAAAGAAAGTTGTCCAAAACAGCTTGCAATCGAATGTTCATGTTAATAGAAAAGGCAGGAGAGTGGTCAGGTACTGTTTTCTCTCAGTTGGCAAGCTGCGCACACAATCGCAGTGTTGTACAGCTTGTTTCATCACCTTTGCGAAGTTGCCGCTCTGTCCGGCTCCCGGAGACGAAGAAGCTGCTTCTTCGCGCACAGACGATTCTGCCGCTCACAGTGCTCTGCGGTGTGCGCCTTCTGCCGAAAGAGGTCCGGGAGCAGTGCTTAGCTCTGCAGAGCACCGTACCTTCGTCTTTAGCCTCTCTTCTCGTCTACATCTTAGCAAAAAGCTTTTCCACTCTGTCTGGCAAGGACAAACTTTGCCAGCACAGAAAACATCTCCCATCGTGTTCTAGAGGCTGCACGGAGGTCTGCCGAGTGTTTTGCAAGAAGAGAAAGAAAGTTGTCCAAAACAGCTTGCAATCGAATGTTCATGTGAATAGAAAAGGCAGGAGAGTGGTCAGGTTCTGTTTTCTCTCAGTTGGCAAGCTGCGCACACAATCGCAGTGTTGTACAGCTTGTTTCATCTCCTTTGCCAAGTTGCCGCTCTCTCCGGCTCCGGGAGACGAAGAAGCTGCTTCTTCGCGCAAAGACGATTCTGCCGCTCACAGTGCTCTGCGGTGTGCGCCTTCTGCCGAAAGAGATCCGGGAGCGGTGCTTAGCTCTGCAGAGCACCGTACCTTCGTCTTTAGCCTCTCTTCTCGTCTACATCTTAGCAAAAAGCTTTTCCACTCTGTCTGGCAAGGAGAAACTTTGCCAGCACAGAAAACATCTCCCATCGTGTTCTAGAGGCTGCACGGAGGTCTGCCGAGTGTTTTGCAAGAAGAGAAAGAAAGTTGTCCAAAACAGCTTGCAATCGAATGTTCATGTGAATAGAAAAGGCAGGAGAGTGGTCAGGTACTGTTTTCTCTCTCTTGGCAAGCTGCGCACACAATCGCAGTGTTGTACAGCTTGTTTCATCACCTTTGCGAAGTTGCCGCTCTCTCCGGCTCCCGGAGACGAAGAAGCGGCTTCTTCGCGCAAAGACGATTCTGCCGCTCATAGTGCTCTGCACTGTGTGTCTTCTGCCGAAAGACACCAGGGAGCGGAGCATAGCTCTGCAGAGCACCTTACATTCGTCTTTAGCCTCTCTTCTCGTCTACATCTTAGCAAAAATCTTTTCCACTCTGTCTGGCAAGGAGAAACTGTGCCAGCACAGAAAACATCTCCCATCGTGTTCTAGAGGCTGCACGGAGGTCTGCCGAGTGTTTTGCAAGAAGAGAAAGAAAGTTGTCCAAAACAGCTTGCAATCGAATGTTCATGTGAATAGAAAAGGCAGGAGAGTGGTCAGGTACTGTTTTCTCTCAGTTGGCAAGCTGCGCACACAATCGCAGTGTTGTACAGCTTGTTTCATCACCTTTGCGAAGTTGCCGCTCTGTCCGGCTCCCGGAGACGAAGAAGCTGCTTCTTCGCGCACAGACGATTCTGCCGCTCACAGTGCTCTGCGGTGTGCGCCTTCTGCCGAAAGAGGTCCGGGAGCGGTGCTTAGCTCTGCAGAGCACCGTACCTTCGTCTTTAGCCTCTCTTCTCGTCTACATCTTAGCAAAAATCTTTTCCACTCTGTCGGGCAAGGACAAACTTTGCCAGCACAGAAAACATCTCCCATCGTGTTCTAGAGGCTGCACGGAGGTCTGCCGAGTGTTTTGCAAGAAGAGAAAGAAAGTTGTCCAAAACAGCTTGCAATCGAATGTTCATGTGATTAGAAAAGGCAGGAGAGTGGTCAGGTATTGTTTTCTCTCAGTTGGCAAGCTGCGCACACAATCGCAGTGTTGTACAGCTTGTTTCATCTCCTTTGCCAAGTTGCCGCTCTCTCCGGCTCCGGGAGAGGAAGAAGCTGCTTCTTCGCGCAAAGACGATTCTGCCGCTCACAGTGCTCTGCGGTGTGCGCCTTCTGCCGAAAGAGATCCGGGAGCGGTGCTTAGCTCTGCAGAGCACCGTACCTTCGTCTTTAGCCTCTCTTCTCGTCTACATCTTAGCAAAAAGCTTTTCCACTCTGTCTGGCAAGGAGAAACTTTGCCAGCACAGAAAACATCTCCCATCGTGTTCTAGAGGCTGCACGGAGGTCTGCCGAGTGTTTTGCAAGAAGAGAAAGAAAGTTGTCCAAAAAAGCTTGCAATCGAATGTTCATGTGAATAGAAAAGGCAGGAGAGTGGTCAGGTACTGTTTTCTCTCTCTTGGCAAGCTGCGCACACAATCGCAGTGTTGTACAGCTTGTTTCATCACCTTTGCGAAGTTGCCGCTCTCTCCGGCTCCCGGAGACGAAGAAGCGGCTTCTTCGCGCAAAGACGATTCTGCCGCTCATAGTGCTCTGCACTGTGTTTCTTCTGCCGAAAGACACCAGGGAGCGGAGCATAGCTCTGCAGAGCACCTTACCTTCGTCTTTAGCCTCTCTTCTCGTCTACATCTTAGCAAAAAGCTTTTCCACTCTGTCTGGCAAGGAGAAACTGTGCCAGCACAGAAAACATCTCCCATCGTGTTCTAGAGGCTGCACGGAGGTCTGCCGAGTGTTTTGCAAGAAGAGAAAGAAAGTTGTCCAAAACAGCTTGCAATCGAATGTTCATGTGAATAGAAAAGGCAGGAGAGTGGTCAGGTACTGTTTTCTCTCAGTTGGCAAGCTGCGCACACAATCGCAGTCTTGTACAGCTTGTTTCATCACCTTTGCGAAGTTGCCGCTCTCTCCGGCTCCCAGAGACGAAGAAGCTGCTTCTTCGCGCAAAGACGATTCTGCCGCTCACAGTGCTCTGCGGTGTGCGTCTTCTGCCGAAAGAGGTCCGGGAGCGGTGCTTAGCTCTGCAGAGCACCGTACCTTTGTCTTTAGCCTCTCTTCTCGTCTACATATTAGCAAAAAGCTTTTCCACTCTGTCTGGCAAGGAGAAACTGTGCCAGCACAGAAAACATCACCCATCGTGTTCTAGAGGCTGCACGGAGGTCTGCCGAGTGTTTTGCAAGAAGAGAAAGAAAGTTGTCCAAAACAGCTTGCAATCGAATGTTCATGTGAATAGAAAAGGCAGGAGAGTGGTCAGGTTCTGTTTTCTCTCAGTTGGCAAGCTGCGCACACAATCGCAGTGTTGTAGAGCTTGTTTCATCACCTTTGCGAAGCTGCCGCTCTCTCCGGCTCCCGGAGACGAAGAAGCTACTTCTTCGCGCAAAGACGATTCTGCCGCTCACAGTGCTCTGCGGTGTGCGCCTTCTGCCGAAAGAGGTCCGGGAGCGGTGCTTAGCTCTGCAGAGCACCGTACCTTCGTCTTTAGCCTCTCTTCTCGTCTACATCTTAGCAAAAAGCTTTTCCGCTCTGTCTGGCTAGGAGAAACTGTGCCAGCACAAAAAACATCTCCCATCGTGTTCTAGAGGCTGCACGGAGGTCTGCCGAGTGTTTTGCAAGAAGAGAAAGAAAGTTGTTCAAAACAGCTTGCAATCGAATGTTCATGTTAATAGAAAAGGCAGGAGAGTGGTCAGGTACTGTTTTCTCTCAGTTGCCAAGCTGCGCACACAATCGCAGTGTTATACAGCTTGTTTCATCACCTTTGCGAAGTTGCCGCTCTCTCCGTCTCCCGGAGAAGAAGAAGCTGCTTCTTCGCGCAAAGACGATTCTGCCGCTCACAGTGCTCTGCGGTGTGCGCCTTCTGCCGAAAGAGGCCAGGGAGCGGTGCTTAGCTCTGCACTGCACCGTACCTTCGTCTTTAGCCTCTCTTCTCGTCTACATCTTAGCAAAAAGCTTTTCCACTCTGTCTGGCAAGGAGAAACTGTGCCAGCACAAAAAACATCTCCCTTCGTGTTCTAGAGGCTGCACGGAGGTCTGCCGAGTGTTTTGCAAGAAGAGAAAGAAAGTTGTCCAAAACAGCTTGCAATCGAATGTTCATGTGAATAGAAAAGGCAGGAGAGTGGTCAGGTACTGTTTTCTCTCAGTTGGCAAGCTGCGCACACAATCGCAGTGTTGTACAGCTTGTTTCATCACCTTTGCCAAGTTGCCGCTCTCTCCGGCTCCCGGAGACGAAGAAGCGGCTTCTTCGCGCAAAGACGATTCTGCCGCTCATAGTGCTCTGCACTGTGTGTCTTCTGCCGAAAGACACCAGGGAGCGGAGCATAGCTCTGCAGAGCACCTTACCTTCGTCTTTAGCCTCTCTTCTCGTCTACATCTTAGCAAAAATCTTTTCCACTCTGTCTGGCAAGGAGAAACTGTGCCAGCACAGAAAACATCTCCCATCGTGTTCTAGAGGCTGCACGGAGGTCTGCCGAGTGTTTTGCAAGAAGAGAAAGAAAGTTGTCCAAAACAGCTTGCAATCGAATGTTCATGTGAATAGAAAAGGCAGGAGAGTGGTCAGGTACTGTTTTCTCTCAGTTGGCAAGCTGCGCACACAATCGCAGTGTTGTACAGCTTGTTTCATCACCTTTGCGAAGTTGCCGCTCTGTCCGGCTCCCGGAGACGAAGAAGCTGCTTCTTCGCGCAAAGACGATTCTGACGCTCACAGTGCTCTGCGGTGTGCGCCTTCTGCCGAAAGAGGTCCGGGAGCGGTGCTTAGCTCTGCAGAGCACCGTACCTTCGTCTTTAGCCTCTCTTCTCGTCTACATCTTAGCAAAAAGCTTTTCCACTCTGTCGGGCAAGGACAAACTTTGCCAGCACAGAAAACATCTCCCATCGTGTTCTAGAGGCTGCACGGAGGTCTGCCGAGTGTTTTGCAAGAAGAGAAAGAAAGTTGTCCAATACAGCTTGCAATCGAATGTTCATGTGATTAGAAAAGGCAGGAGAGTGGTCAGGTATTGTTTTCTCTCAGTTGGCAAGCTGCGCACACAATCGCAGTGTTGTACAGCTTGTTTCATCTCCTTTGCCAAGTTGCCGCTCTCTCCGGCTCCGGGAGAGGAAGAAGCTGCTTCTTCGCGCAAAGACGATTCTGCCGCTCACAGTGCTCTGCGGTGTGCGCCTTCTGCCGAAAGAGATCCGGGAGCGGTGCTTAGCTCTGCAGAGCACCGTACCTTCGTCTTTAGCCTCTCTTCTCGTCTACATCTTAGCAAAAAGCTTTTCCACTCTGTCTGGCAAGGAGAAACTTTGCCAGCACAGAAAACATCTCCCATCGTGTTCTAGAGGCTGCACGGAGGTCTGCCGAGTGTTTTGCAAGAAGAGAAAGAAAGTTGTCCAAAACAGCTTGCAATCGAATGTTCATGTGAATAGAAAAGGCAGGAGAGTGGTCAGGTACTGTTTTCTCTCTCTTGGCAAGCTGCGCACACAATCGCAGTGTTGTACAGCTTGTTTCATCACCTTTGCGAAGTTGCCGCTCTCTCCGGCTCCCGGAGACGAAGAAGCGGCTTCTTCGCGCAAAGACGATTCTGCCGCTCATAGTGCTCTGCACTGTGTGTCTTCTGCCGAAAGACACCAGGGAGCGGAGCATAGCTCTGCAGAGCACCTTACCTTCGTCTTTAGCCTCTCTTCTCGTCTACATCTTAGCAAAAAGCTTTTCCACTCTGTCTGGCAAGGAGAAACTGTGCCAGCACAGAAAACATCTCCCATCGTGTTCTAGAGGCTGCACGGAGGTCTGCCGAGTGTTTTGCAAGAAGAGAAAGAAAGTTGTCCAAAACAGCTTGCAATCGAATGTTCATGTGAATAGAAAAGGCAGGAGAGTGGTCAGGTACTGTTTTCTCTCAGTTGGCAAGCTGCGCACACAATCGCAGTCTTGTACAGCTTGTTTCATCACCTTTGCGAAGTTGCCGCTCTCTCCGGCTCCCAGAGACGAAGAAGCTGCTTCTTCGCGCAAAGACGATTCTGCCGCTCACAGTGCTCTGCGGTGTGCGTCTTCTGCCGAAAGAGGTCCGGGAGCGGTGCTTAGCTCTGCAGAGCACCGTACCTTTGTCTTTAGCCTCTCTTCTCGTCTACATATTAGCAAAAAGCTTTTCCACTCTGTCTGGCAAGGAGAAACTGTGCCAGCACAGAAAACATCACCCATCGTGTTCTAGAGGCTGCACGGAGGTCTGCCGAGTGTTTTGCAAGAAGAGAAAGAAAGTTGTCCAAAACAGCTTGCAATCGAATGTTCATGTGAATAGAAAAGGCAGGAGAGTGGTCAGGTTCTGTTTTCTCTCAGTTGGCAAGCTGCGCACACAATCGCAGTGTTGTAGAGCTTGTTTCATCACCTTTGCGAAGCTGCCGCTCTCTCCGGCTCCCGGAGACGAAGAAGCTACTTCTTCGCGCAAAGACGATTCTGCCGCTCACAGTGCTCTGCGGTGTGCGCCTTCTGCCGAAAGAGGTCCGGGAGCGGTGCTTAGCTCTGCAGAGCACCGTACCTTCGTCTTTAGCCTCTCTTCTCGTCTACATCTTAGCAAAAAGCTTTTCCGCTCTGTCTGGCTAGGAGAAACTGTGCCAGCACAAAAAACATCTCCCATCGTGTTCTAGAGGCTGCACGGAGGTCTGCCGAGTGTTTTGCAAGAAGAGAAAGAAAGTTGTTCAAAACAGCTTGCAATCGAATGTTCATGTTAATAGAAAAGGCAGGAGAGTGGTCAGGTACTGTTTTCTCTCAGTTGCCAAGCTGCGCACACAATCGCAGTGTTATACAGCTTGTTTCATCACCTTTGCGAAGTTGCCGCTCTCTCCGTCTCCCGGAGAAGAAGAAGCTGCTTCTTCGCGCAAAGACGATTCTGCCGCTCACAGTGCTCTGCGGTGTGCGCCTTCTGCCGAAAGAGGCCAGGGAGCGGTGCTTAGCTCTGCACTGCACCGTACCTTCGTCTTTAGCCTCTCTTCTCGTCTACATCTTAGCAAAAAGCTTTTCCACTCTGTCTGGCAAGGAGAAACTGTGCCAGCACAAAAAACATCTCCCTTCGTGTTCTAGAGGCTGCACGGAGGTCTGCCGAGTGTTTTGCAAGAAGAGAAAGAAAGTTGTCCAAAACAGCTTGCAATCGAATGTTCATGTGAATAGAAAAGGCAGGAGAGTGGTCAGGTACTGTTTTCTCTCAGTTGGCAAGCTGCGCACACAATCGCAGTGTTGTACAGCTTGTTTCATCACCTTTGCCAAGTTGCCGCTCTCTCCGGCTCCCGGAGACGAAGAAGCTGCTTCTTCGCGCAAAGACGATTCTGCCGCTCACAGTGCTCTGCGGTGTGCGCCTTCTGCCGAAAGAGATCCGGGAGCGGTGCTTAGCTCTGCAGAGCACCGTACCTTCGTCTTTAGCCTCTCTTCTCGTCTACATCTTAGCAAAAAGCTTTTCCACTCTGTCTGGCAAGGAGAAACTGTGCCAGCACAAAAAACATCTCCCATCGTGTTCTAGAAGCTGCACGGAGGTCTGCCGAGTGTTTTGCAAGAAGAGAAAGAAAGTTGTCCAAAACAGCTTGCAATCGAATGTTCATGTGAATAGAAAAGGCAGGAGAGTGGTCAGGTACTGTTTTCTCTGAGTTGACGAGCTGCGCACACAATCGCAGTGTTGTACAGCTTGTTTCATCACCTTTGCGAAGCTGCCGCTCTCTCCGGCTCCCGGAGACGAAGAAGCTGCTTCTTCGCGCAAAGACGATTCTGCCGCTCATAGTGCTCTGCACTGTGTGTCTTCTGCCGAAAGAGGCCCGGGAGAGGTGCTTAGCTCTGCAGAGCACCGTACCTTCGTCTTTAGCCTCTCTTCTCGTCTACATCTCAGCAAAAACCTTTTCCACTCTGTCTGGCAAGGAGAAACTGTGCCAGCACAGAAAACATCTCCCATCGTGTTCTAGAGGCTGCACGGA
Source organism: Melozone crissalis (assembly GCF_028551555.1). Taxonomy (NCBI): domain Eukaryota; kingdom Metazoa; phylum Chordata; class Aves; order Passeriformes; family Passerellidae; genus Melozone; species Melozone crissalis. The sequence goes on along the minus strand of NW_026536091.1, from coordinate 368,838 downwards.
GGTCTGCCGAGTGTTTTGCAAGAAGAGAAAGAAAGTTGTCCAAAACAGCTTGCAATCGAATGTTCATGTTAATAGAAAAGGCAGGAGAGTGGTCAGGTACTGTTTTCTCTTTAGTTGGCAAGCTGCGCACACAATCGCAGTGTTGTACAGCTTGTTTCATCACCTTTGCGAAGTTGCCGCTCTGTCCGGCTCCCGGAGACGAAGAAGCTGCTTCTTCGCGCACAGACGATTCTGCCGCTCACAGTGCTCTGCGGTGTGCGCCTTCTGCCGAAAGAGGTCCGGGAGCGGTGCTTAGCTCTGCAGAGCACCGTACCTTCGTCTTTAGCCTCTCTTCTCGTCTACATCTTAGCAAAAAGCTTTTCCACTCTGTCTGGCAAGGACAAACTTTGCCAGCACAGAAAACATCTCCCATCGTGTTCTAGAGGCTGCACGGAGGTCTGCCGAGTGTTTTGCAAGAAGAGAAAGAAAGTTGTCCAAAACAGCTTGCAATCGAATGTTCATGTGAATAGAAAAGGCAGGAGAGTGGTCAGGTACTGTTTTCTCTCAGTTGGCAAGCTGCGCACACAATCGCAGTGTTGTACAGCTTGTTTCATCACCTTTGCCAAGTTGCCGCTCTCTGTGGCTCGGGGAGACGAAGAAGCTGCTTCTTCGCGCAAAGACGATTCTGCCGCTCACAGTGCTCTGCACTGTGTGTCTTCTGCCGAAAGACACCAGGGAGCGGCGCATAGCTCTGCACTGCACCGTACCTTCGTCTTTAGCCTCTCTTCTCGTCTACATCTTAGCAAAAATCTTTTCCACTCTGTCTGGCAAGGAGAAACTTTGCCAGCACAGAAAACATCTCCCATTGTGTTCTAGAGGCTGCACGGAGGTCTGCCGAGTGTTTTGCAAGAAGAGAAAGAAAGTTGTCCAAAACAGCTTGCAATCGAATGTTCATGTGAATAGAAAAGGCAGGAGAGTGGTCAGGTTCTGTTTTCTCTCAATTGGGAAGCTGCGCACACAATCGCAGTGTTGTACAGCTTGTTTCATCACCTTTGCGAAGCTGCCGCTCTCTACGGCTTCCGGAGACGAAGAAGCTGCTTCTTCGCGCAAAGACGATTCTGCCGCTCACACTGCTCTGCGGTGTGCGCCTTCTGCCGAAAGAGATCCGGGAGCGGTGCTTAGCTCTGCAGAGCACCGTACCTTCGTCTTTAGCCTCTCTTCTCGTCTCCATCTTAGCAAAACGCGTTTCCACTCTGTCTGGCAAGGAGAAACTTTGCCAGCACAGAAAACATCTCCCATCGTGTTCTAGAGGCTGCACGGAGGTCTGCCGAGTGTTTTGCAAGAAGAGAAAGAAAGTTGTCCAAAACAGCTTGCAATCGAATGTTCATGTGAATAGAAAAGGCAGGAGAGTGGTCAGGTACTGTTTTCTCTCAGGTGGCAAGCTGCGCACACAATCGCAGTGTTGTACAGCTTGTTTCATCACCTTTGCGAAGCTGCCGCTCTCTCCGGCTCCGGGAGAGAAGAAGCGGCTTCTTCGCGCAAAGACGATTCTCCCGCTCATAGTGCTCTGCACTGTGTGTCTTCTGCCGAAAGACACCACGGAGCGGCGCTTACCTCTGCACTGCACCGTACCTTCGTCTTTAGCCTCTCTTCTAGCTTACATCTTAGCAAAAAGCTTTTCCACTCTGTCTGGCAAGGACAAACTGTGCCAGCACAGAAAACATCTCCCTTCGTGTTCTAGAGGCTGCACGGAGGTCTGCCGAGTGTTTTGCAAGAAGAGAAAGAAAGTTGTCCAAAACAGCTTGCAATCGAATGTTCATGTGAATAGAAAAGGCAGGAGAGTGGTCAGGTTCTGTTTTCTCTCAGTTGGCAAGCTGCGCACACAATCGCAGTGTTGTACAGCTTGTTTCATCACCTTTGCGAAGTTGACGCTCTCTCCGGCTCCCGGAGACGAAGAAGCTGCTTCTTCGCGCAAAGACGATTCTGCCGCTCACAGTGCTCTGCGGTGTGCGCCTTCTGCCGAAAGAGGCCCGGGTGCGGTGCTTAGCTCTGCAGAGCACCGTACCTTCGTCTTTAGCCTCTCTTCTCGTCTACATCTTAGCAAAAAGCTTTTCCACTCTGTCTGGCAAGGAGAAACTGTTCCAGCACAGAAAATATCTCCCTTCGTGTTCTAGAGGCTGCACGGAGGTCTGCCGAGTGTTTTGCAAGAAGAGAAAGAAAGTTGTCCAAAACAGCTTGCAATCGAATTTTCATGTGATTAGAAAAGACAGGAGAGTGGTCAGGTACTGTTTTCTCTCAGTTGGCAAGCTGCGCACACAATCGCAGTCTTGTACAGCTTGTTTCATCACCTTTCCCAAGTTGCCGCTCTCTCCGGCTCCCGGAGACGAAGAAGCTGCTTCTTCGCGCAAAGATGATTCTGCCGCTCACAGTGCTCTGCGGTGTGCGCCTTCTGCCGAAAGAGGTACGGGAGCGGTGCTTAGCTCTGCAGAGCACCGTACCTCCGTCTTTAGCCTCTCTTCTCGTCTACATTTTAGCAAAAAGCTTTTCCACTCTGTCTGGAAAGGAAAAACTTTGCCAGCACAGAAAACATCTCCCATCGTGTGCTAGAGGCTGCACGGAGGTCTGCCGAGTGTTTTGCAAGAAGAGAAAGAAAGTTGTCCAAAACAGCTTGCAATCGAATGTTCATGTGAATAGAAAAGGCAGGAGAGTGGTCGGGTACTGTTTTCTCTCAGTTGGCAAGCCGCGCACACAATCGCAGTGTTGTACAGCTTGTTTCATCACCTTTGCGAAGTTGCCGCTCTCTCCGGCTCCCGGAGACGAAGAAGCTGCTTCTTCGCGCAAAGACGATTCTGCCGCTCACAGTGCTCTGCGGTGTGCGTCTTCTGCCGAAAGAGGTCCGGGAGCGGTGCTTAGCTCTGCAGAGCACCGTACCTTTGTCTTTAGTCTCTCTTCTCGTCTACATCTTAGCAAAAAGCTTTTCCACTCTGTCTGGCAAGGAGAAACTGTGCCAGCACAGAAAACATCTCCCATCGTGTTCTAGAGGCTGCACGGAGGTCTGCCGAGTGTTTTGCAAGAAGAGAAAGAAAGTTGTCCAAAACAGCTTGCAATCGAATGTTCATGTGAATAGAAAAGGCAGGAGAGTGGTCAGGTTCTGTTTTCTCTCAGTTGGCAAGCTGCGCACACAATCGCAGTGTTGTACAGCTTGTTTCATCACCTTTGCGAAGTTGCCGCTATCTCCGGCTCTGGGAGACGAAGAAGCTGCTTCTTCGCGCAAAGACGATTCTGCCGCTCACAGTGCTCTGCGGTGTGCGCCTTCTGCCGAAAGAGGCCAGGGAGCTGTGCTTGGCTCTGCAGAGAACCGTACCTTCGTCTTTAGCCTCTCTTCTCGTCTACATCTTAGCAAAAAGCTTTTCCACTCTGTCTGGCAAGGAGAAACTGTGCCAGCACAGAAAACATCTCCCATCGTGTTCTAGAGGCTGCACGGAGGTCTGCCGAGTGTTTTGCCAGAAAACAAAGAAAGTTGTCCAAAACAGCTTGCAATCGAATGTTCATGTGAATAGAAAAGGCAGGAGAGTGGTCAGGTACTGTTTTCTCTCAGTTGGCAAGCTGCGCACACAATCGCAGTGTTGTACAGCTTGTTTCATCACCTTTGCGAAGCTGCCGCTCTCTCCGGCTCCCGGAGACGAAGAAGCTGCTTCTTCGCGCAAAGACGATTCTGCCGCTCATAGTGCTCTGCACTGTGTGTCTTCTGCCGAAAGAGGTCCGGGAGCGGTGCTTACCTCTGCAGAGCACCGTACATTCGTCTTTAGCCTCTCTTCTCGTCTACATCTTAGCAAAAAGCTTTTCCACTCTGTCTGGCAAGGAGAAACTGTGCCAGCACAGAAAACATCTCCCATCGTGTTCTAGAGGCTGCACGGAGGTCTGCCGAGTGTTTTGCAAGAAGAGGAAGAAAGTTGTCCAAAACAGCTTGCAATCGAATGTTCATGTGAATAGAAAAGGAAGGAGAGTGGTCAGGTACTGTTTTCTCTCAGTTGGCAAGCTGCGCACACAATCGCAGTGTTGTACAGCTTGTTTCATCACCTTTGCGAAGTTGCCGCTCTCTCCGGCTCCCGGAGACGAAGAAGCTGCTTCTTCGCGCAAAGACGATTCTGCCGCTCACAGTGCTCTGCGGTGTGCGCCTTCTGCCGAAAGAGGTCCGGGAGCGGTGCTTAGCTCTGCAGAGCACCGTATCTTCGTATTTAGCCTCTCTTCTCGTCTACATCTTAGCAAAAAGCTTTTCCACTCTGTCTGGAAAGGAAAAACTTTGCCAGCACAGAAAACATCTCCCATCGTGTGCTAGAGGCTGCACGGAGGTCTGCCGAGTGTTTTGCAAGAAGAGAAAGAAAGTTGTCCAAAACAGCTTGCAATCGAATGTTCATGTTAATAGAAAAGGCAGGAGAGTGGTCAGGTACTGTTTTCTCTCAGTTGGAAAGCTGCGCACACAATCGCAGTGTTGTACAGCTTGTTTCATCACCTTTGCGAAGTTGCCGCTCTCTCCGGCTCCCGGAGACGAAGAAGCTGCTTCTTCGCCGAAAGACGATTCTGCCGCTCACAGTGCTCTGCGGTGTGCGCCTTCTGCCGAAAGAGGCCAGGGAGCGGTGCTTAGCTCTGCAGAGCACCGTACGTTCGTCTTTAGCCTCTCTTCTCGTCTACATCTTAGCAAAAAGCTTTTCCACTCTGTCTGGCAAGGAGAAACTTTGCCAGCACAGAAAACATCTCCCATCGTGTTCTAGAGGCTGCACGGAGGTCTGCCGAGTGTTTTGCAAGAAGAGAAAGAAAGTTGTCCAAAACAGCTTGCAATCGAATGTTCATGTGAATAGAAAAGGCAGGAGAGTGGTCAGGTACTGTTTTCTCTCAGGTGGCAAGCTGCGCACACAATCGCAGTGTTGTACAGCTTGTTTCATCACCTTTGCCAAGTTGCCGCTCTCTCCGGCTCCCGGAGACGAAGAAGCTGCTTCTTCGCGCAAAGACGATTCTGCCGCTCACAGTGCTCTGCACTGTGTGTCTTCTGCCGAAAGACACCAGGGAGCGGAGCATAGCTCTGCAGAGCACCTTACCTTCGTCTTTAGCCTCTCTTCTCGTCTACATCTTAGCAAAAATCTTTTCCACTCTGTCTGGCAAGGAGAAACTGTGCCAGCACAGAAAACATCTCCCATCGTGTTCTAGAGGCTGCACGGAGGTCTGCCGAGTGTTTTGCAAGAAGAGAAAGAAAGTTGTCCAAAACAGCTTGCAATCGAATGTTCATGTGAATAGAAAAGGCAGGAGAGTGGTCAGGTACTGTTTTCTCTCAGTTGGCAAGCTGCGCACACAATCGCAGTGTTGTACAGCTTGTTTCATCACCTTTGCGAAGTTGCCGCTCTGTCCGGCTCCCGGAGACGAAGAAGCTGCTTCTTCGCGCACAGACGATTCTGCCGCTCACAGTGCTCTGCGGTGTGCGCCTTCTGCCGAAAGAGGTCCGGGAGCGGTGCTTAGCTCTGCAGAGCACCGTACCTTCGTCTTTAGCCTCTCTTCTCGTCTACATCTTAGCAAAAAGCTTTTCCACTCTGTCGGGCAAGGACAAACTTTGCCAGCACAGAAAACATCTCCCATCGTGTTCTAGAGGCTGCACGGAGGTCTGCCGAGTGTTTTGCAAGAAGAGAAAGAAAGTTGTCCAATACAGCTTGCAATCGAATGTTCATGTGATTAGAAAAGGCAGGAGAGTGGTCAGGTATTGTTTTCTCTCAGTTGGCAAGCTGCGCACACAATCGCAGTGTTGTACAGCTTGTTTCATCTCCTTTGCCAAGTTGCCGCTCTCTCCGGCTCCGGGAGAGGAAGAAGCTGCTTCTTCGCGCAAAGACGATTCTGCCGCTCACAGTGCTCTGCGGTGTGCGCCTTCTGCCGAAAGAGATCCGGGAGCGGTGTTTAGCTCTGCAGAGCACCGTACCTTCGTCTTTAGCCTCTCTTCTCGTCTACATCTTAGCAAAAAGCTTTTCCACTCTGTCTGGCAAGGAGAAACTTTGCCAGCACAGAAAACATCTCCCATCGTGTTCTAGAGGCTGCACGGAGGTCTGCCGAGTGTTTTGCAAGAAGAGAAAGAAAGTTGTCCAAAACAGCTTGCAATCGAATGTTCATGTGAATAGAAAAGGCAGGAGAGTGGTCAGGTACTGTTTTCTCTCTCTTGGCAAGCTGCGCACACAATCGCAGTGTTGTACAGCTTGTTTCATCACCTTTGCGAAGTTGCCGCTCTCTCCGGCTCCCGGAGACGAAGAAGCGGCTTCTTCGCGCAAAGACGATTCTGCCGCTCATAGTGCTCTGCACTGTGTGTCTTCTGCCGAAAGACAACAGGGAGCGGAGCATAGCTCTGCAGAGCACCTTACCTTCGTCTTTAGCCTCTCTTCTCGTCTACATCTTAGCAAAAAGCTTTTCCACTCTGTCTGGCAAGGAGAAACTGTGCCAGCACAGAAAACATCTCCCATCGTGTTCTAGAGGCTGCACGGAGGTCTGCCGAGTGTTTTGCAAGAAGAGAAAGAAAGTTGTCCAAAACAGCTTGCAATCGAATGTTCATGTGAATAGAAAAGGCAGGAGAGTGGTCAGGTACTGTTTTCTCTCAGTTGGCAAGCTGCGCACACAATCGCAGTCTTGTACAGCTTGTTTCATCACCTTTGCGAAGTTGCCGCTCTCTCCGGCTCCCAGAGACGAAGAAGCTGCTTCTTCGCGCAAAGACGATTCTGCCGCTCACAGTGCTCTGCGGTGTGCGTCTTCTGCCGAAAGAGGTCCGGGAGCGGTGCTTAGCTCTGCAGAGCACCGTACCTTTGTCTTTAGCCTCTCTTCTCGTCTACATATTAGCAAAAAGCTTTTCCACTCTGTCTGGCAAGGAGAAACTGTGCCAGCACAGAAAACATCACCCATCGTGTTCTAGAGGCTGCACGGAGGTCTGCCGAGTGTTTTGCAAGAAGAGAAAGAAAGTTGTCCAAAACAGCTTGCAATCGAATGTTCATGTGAATAGAAAAGGCAGGAGAGTGGTCAGGTTCTGTTTTCTCTCAGTTGGCAAGCTGCGCACACAATCGCAGTGTTGTAGAGCTTGTTTCATCACCTTTGCGAAGCTGCCGCTCTCTCCGGCTCCCGGAGACGAAGAAGCTACTTCTTCGCGCAAAGACGATTCTGCCGCTCACAGTGCTCTGCGGTGTGCGCCTTCTGCCGAAAGAGGTCCGGGAGCGGTGCTTAGCTCTGCAGAGCACCGTACCTTCGTCTTTAGCCTCTCTTCTCGTCTACATCTTAGCAAAAAGCTTTTCCGCTCTGTCTGGCTAGGAGAAACTGTGCCAGCACAAAAAACATCTCCCATCGTGTTCTAGAGGCTGCACGGAGGTCTGCCGAGTGTTTTGCAAGAAGAGAAAGAAAGTTGTTCAAAACAGCTTGCAATCGAATGTTCATGTTAATAGAAAAGGCAGGAGAGTGGTCAGGTACTGTTTTCTCTCAGTTGCCAAGCTGCGCACACAATCGCAGTGTTATACAGCTTGTTTCATCACCTTTGCGAAGTTGCCGCTCTCTCCGTCTCCCGGAGAAGAAGAAGCTGCTTCTTCGCGCAAAGACGATTCTGCCGCTCACAGTGCTCTGCGGTGTGCGCCTTCTGCCGAAAGAGGCCAGGGAGCGGTGCTTAGCTCTGCACTGCACCGTACCTTCGTCTTTAGCCTCTCTTCTCGTCTACATCTTAGCAAAAAGCTTTTCCACTCTGTCTGGCAAGGAGAAACTGTGCCAGCACAAAAAACATCTCCCTTCGTGTTCTAGAGGCTGCACGGAGGTCTGCCGAGTGTTTTGCAAGAAGAGAAAGAAAGTTGTCCAAAACAGCTTGCAATCGAATGTTCATGTGAATAGAAAAGGCAGGAGAGTGGTCAGGTACTGTTTTCTCTCAGTTGGCAAGCTGCGCACACAATCGCAGTGTTGTACAGCTTGTTTCATCACCTTTGCCAAGTTGCCGCTCTCTCCGGCTCCCGGAGACGAAGAAGCTGCTTCTTCGCGCAAAGACGATTCTGCCGCTCACAGTGCTCTGCGGTGTGCGCCTTCTGCCGAAAGAGATCCGGGAGCGGTGCTTAGCTCTGCAGAGCACCGTACCTTCGTCTTTAGCCTCTCTTCTCGTCTACATCTTAGCAAAAAGCTTTTCCACTCTGTCTGGCAAGGAGAAACTGTGCCAGCACAAAAAACATCTCCCATCGTGTTCTAGAAGCTGCACGGAGGTCTGCCGAGTGTTTTGCAAGAAGAGAAAGAAAGTTGTCCAAAACAGCTTGCAATCGAATGTTCATGTGAATAGAAAAGGCAGGAGAGTGGTCAGGTACTGTTTTCTCTGAGTTGACGAGCTGCGCACACAATCGCAGTGTTGTACAGCTTGTTTCATCACCTTTGCGAAGCTGCCGCTCTCTCCGGCTCCCGGAGACGAAGAAGCTGCTTCTTCGCGCAAAGACGATTCTGCCGCTCATAGTGCTCTGCACTGTGTGTCTTCTGCCGAAAGAGGCCCGGGAGAGGTGCTTAGCTCTGCAGAGCACCGTACCTTCGTCTTTAGCCTCTCTTCTCGTCTACATCTCAGCAAAAACCTTTTCCACTCTGTCTGGCAAGGAGAAACTGTGCCAGCACAGAAAACATCTCCCATCGTGTTCTAGAGGCTGCACGGAGGTCTGCCGAGTGTTTTGCAAGAAGAGAAAGAAAGTTGTCCAAAACAGCTTGCAATCGAATGTTCATGTTAATAGAAAAGGCAGGAGAGTGGTCAGGTACTGTTTTCTCTTTAGTTGGCAAGCTGCGCACACAATCGCAGTGTTGTACAGCTTGTTTCATCACCTTTGCGAAGTTGCCGCTCTGTCCGGCTCCCGGAGACGAAGAAGCTGCTTCTTCGCGCACAGACGATTCTGCCGCTCACAGTGCTCTGCGGTGTGCGCCTTCTGCCGAAAGAGGTCCGGGAGCGGTGCTTAGCTCTGCAGAGCACCGTACCTTCGTCTTTAGCCTCTCTTCTCGTCTACATCTTAGCAAAAAGCTTTTCCACTCTGTCTGGCAAGGACAAACTTTGCCAGCACAGAAAACATCTCCCATCGTGTTCTAGAGGCTGCACGGAGGTCTGCCGAGTGTTTTGCAAGAAGAGAAAGAAAGTTGTCCAAAACAGCTTGCAATCGAATGTTCATGTGAATAGAAAAGGCAGGAGAGTGGTCAGGTACTGTTTTCTCTCAGTTGGCAAGCTGCGCACACAATCGCAGTGTTGTACAGCTTGTTTCATCACCTTTGCCAAGTTGCCGCTCTCTGTGGCTCGGGGAGACGAAGAAGCTGCTTCTTCGCGCAAAGACGATTCTGCCGCTCACAGTGCTCTGCACTGTGTGTCTTCTGCCGAAAGACACCAGGGAGCGGCGCATAGCTCTGCACTGCACCGTACCTTCGTCTTTAGCCTCTCTTCTCGTCTACATCTTAGCAAAAATCTTTTCCACTCTGTCTGGCAAGGAGAAACTTTGCCAGCACAGAAAACATCTCCCATTGTGTTCTAGAGGCTGCACGGAGGTCTGCCGAGTGTTTTGCAAGAAGAGAAAGAAAGTTGTCCAAAACAGCTTGCAATCGAATGTTCATGTGAATAGAAAAGGCAGGAGAGTGGTCAGGTTCTGTTTTCTCTCAATTGGGAAGCTGCGCACACAATCGCAGTGTTGTACAGCTTGTTTCATCACCTTTGCGAAGCTGCCGCTCTCTACGGCTTCCGGAGACGAAGAAGCTGCTTCTTCGCGCAAAGACGATTCTGCCGCTCACACTGCTCTGCGGTGTGCGCCTTCTGCCGAAAGAGATCCGGGAGCGGTGCTTAGCTCTGCAGAGCACCGTACCTTCGTCTTTAGCCTCTCTTCTCGTCTCCATCTTAGCAAAACGCGTTTCCACTCTGTCTGGCAAGGAGAAACTGTGCCAGCACAGAAAACATCTCCCATCGTGTTCTAGAGGCTGCACGGAGGTCTGCCGAGTGTTTTGCAAGAAGAGAAAGAAAGTTGTCCAAAACAGCTTGCAATCGAATGTTCATGTGAATAGAAAAGGCAGGAGAGTGGTCAGGTACTGTTTTCTCTCAGGTGGCAAGCTGCGCACACAATCGCAGTGTTGTACAGCTTGTTTCATCACCTTTGCGAAGCTGCCGCTCTCTCCGGCTCCGGGAGAGAAGAAGCGGCTTCTTCGCGCAAAGACGATTCTCCCGCTCATAGTGCTCTGCACTGTGTGTCTTCTGCCGAAAGACACCACGGAGCGGCGCTTACCTCTGCACTGCACCGTACCTTCGTCTTTAGCCTCTCTTCTAGCTTACATCTTAGCAAAAAGCTTTTCCACTCTGTCTGGCAAGGACAAACTGTGCCAGCACAGAAAACATCTCCCTTCGTGTTCTAGAGGCTGCACGGAGGTCTGCCGAGTGTTTTGCAAGAAGAGAAAGAAAGTTGTCCAAAACAGCTTGCAATCGAATGTTCATGTGAATAGAAAAGGCAGGAGAGTGGTCAGGTTCTGTTTTCTCTCAGTTGGCAAGCTGCGCACACAATCGCAGTGTTGTACAGCTTGTTTCATCACCTTTGCGAAGTTGACGCTCTCTCCGGCTCCCGGAGACGAAGAAGCTGCTTCTTCGCGCAAAGACGATTCTGCCGCTCACAGTGCTCTGCGGTGTGCGCCTTCTGCCGAAAGAGGCCCGGGTGCGGTGCTTAGCTCTGCAGAGCACCGTACCTTCGTCTTTAGCCTCTCTTCTCGTCTAAATCTTAGCAAAAAGCTTTTCCACTCTGTCTGGCAAGGAGAAACTGTTCCAGCACAGAAAATATCTCCCTTCGTGTTCTAGAGGCTGCACGGAGGTCTGCCGAGTGTTTTGCAAGAAGAGAAAGAAAGTTGTCCAAAACAGCTTGCAATCGAATTTTCATGTGATTAGAAAAGACAGGAGAGTGGTCAGGTACTGTTTTCTCTCAGTTGGCAAGCTGCGCACACAATCGCAGTCTTGTACAGCTTGTTTCATCACCTTTCCCAAGTTGCCGCTCTCTCCGGCTCCCGGAGACGAAGAAGCTGCTTCTTCGCGCAAAGATGATTCTGCCGCTCACAGTGCTCTGCGGTGTGCGCCTTCTGCCGAAAGAGGTACGGGAGCGGTGCTTAGCTCTGCAGAGCACCGTACCTCCGTCTTTAGCCTCTCTTCTCGTCTACATTTTAGCAAAAAGCTTTTCCACTCTGTCTGGAAAGGAAAAACTTTGCCAGCACAGAAAACATCTCCCATCGTGTGCTAGAGGCTGCACGGAGGTCTGCCGAGTGTTTTGCAAGAAGAGAAAGAAAGTTGTCCAAAACAGCTTGCAATCGAATGTTCATGTGAATAGAAAAGGCAGGAGAGTGGTCGGGTACTGTTTTCTCTCAGTTGGCAAGCCGCGCACACAATCGCAGTGTTGTACAGCTTGTTTCATCACCTTTGCGAAGTTGCCGCTCTCTCCGGCTCCCGGAGACGAAGAAGCTGCTTCTTCGCGCAAAGACGATTCTGCCGCTCACAGTGCTCTGCGGTGTGCGTCTTCTGCCGAAAGAGGTCCGGGAGCGGTGCTTAGCTCTGCAGAGCACCGTACCTTTGTCTTTAGTCTCTCTTCTCGTCTACATCTTAGCAAAAAGCTTTTCCACTCTGTCTGGCAAGGAGAAACTGTGCCAGCACAGAAAACATCTCCCATCGTGTTCTAGAGGCTGCACGGAGGTCTGCCGAGTGTTTTGCAAGAAGAGAAAGAAAGTTGTCCAAAACAGCTTGCAATCGAATGTTCATGTGAATAGAAAAGGCAGGAGAGTGGTCAGGTTCTGTTTTCTCTCAGTTGGCAAGCTGCGCACACAATCGCAGTGTTGTACAGCTTGTTTCATCACCTTTGCGAAGTTGCCGCTATCTCCGGCTCTGGGAGACGAAGAAGCTGCTTCTTCGCGCAAAGACGATTCTGCCGCTCACAGTGCTCTGCGGTGTGCGCCTTCTGCCGAAAGAGGCCAGGGAGCTGTGCTTGGCTCTGCAGAGAACCGTACCTTCGTCTTTAGCCTCTCTTCTCGTCTACATCTTAGCAAAAAGCTTTTCCACTCTGTCTGGCAAGGAGAAACTGTGCCAGCACAGAAAACATCTCCCATCGTGTTCTAGAGGCTGCACGGAGGTCTGCCGAGTGTTTTGCCAGAAAACAAAGAAAGTTGTCCAAAACAGCTTGCAATCGAATGTTCATGTGAATAGAAAAGGCAGGAGAGTGGTCAGGTACTGTTTTCTCTCAGTTGGCAAGCTGCGCACACAATCGCAGTGTTGTACAGCTTGTTTCATCACCTTTGCGAAGCTGCCGCTCTCTCCGGCTCCCGGAGACGAAGAAGCTGCTTCTTCGCGCAAAGACGATTCTGCCGCTCATAGTGCTCTGCACTGTGTGTCTTCTGCCGAAAGAGGTCCGGGAGCGGTGCTTACCTCTGCAGAGCACCGTACATTCGTCTTTAGCCTCTCTTCTCGTCTACATCTTAGCAAAAAGCTTTTCCACTCTGTCTGGCAAGGAGAAACTGTGCCAGCACAGAAAACATCTCCCATCGTGTTCTAGAGGCTGCACGGAGGTCTGCCGAGTGTTTTGCAAGAAGAGGAAGAAAGTTGTCCAAAACAGCTTGCAATCGAATGTTCATGTGAATAGAAAAGGAAGGAGAGTGGTCAGGTACTGTTTTCTCTCAGTTGGCAAGCTGCGCACACAATCGCAGTGTTGTACAGCTTGTTTCATCACCTTTGCGAAGTTGCCGCTCTCTCCGGCTCCCGGAGACGAAGAAGCTGCTTCTTCGCGCAAAGACGATTCTGCCGCTCACAGTGCTCTGCGGTGTGCGCCTTCTGCCGAAAGAGGTCCGGGAGCGGTGCTTAGCTCTGCAGAGCACCGTATCTTCGTATTTAGCCTCTCTTCTCGTCTACATCTTAGCAAAAAGCTTTTCCACTCTGTCTGGAAAGGAAAAACTTTGCCAGCACAGAAAACATCTCCCATCGTGTGCTAGAGGCTGCACGGAGGTCTGCCGAGTGTTTTGCAAGAAGAGAAAGAAAGTTGTCCAAAACAGCTTGCAATCGAATGTTCATGTTAATAGAAAAGGCAGGAGAGTGGTCAGGTACTGTTTTCTCTCAGTTGGAAAGCTGCGCACACAATCGCAGTGTTGTACAGCTTGTTTCATCACCTTTGCGAAGTTGCCGCTCTCTCCGGCTCCCGGAGACGAAGAAGCTGCTTCTTCGCCGAAAGACGATTCTGCCGCTCACAGTGCTCTGCGGTGTGCGCCTTCTGCCGAAAGAGGCCAGGGAGCGGTGCTTAGCTCTGCAGAGCACCGTACGTTCGTCTTTAGCCTCTCTTCTCGTCTACATCTTAGCAAAAAGCTTTTCCACTCTGTCTGGCAAGGAGAAACTTTGCCAGCACAGAAAACATCTCCCATCGTGTTCTAGAGGCTGCACGGAGGTCTGCCGAGTGTTTTGCAAGAAGAGAAAGAAAGTTGTCCAAAACAGCTTGCAATCGAATGTTCATGTGAATAGAAAAGGCAGGAGAGTGGTCAGGTACTGTTTTCTCTCAGGTGGCAAGCTGCGCACACAATCGCAGTGTTGTACAGCTTGTTTCATCACCTTTGCCAAGTTGCCGCTCTCTCCGGCTCCCGGAGACGAAGAAGCTGCTTCTTCGCGCAAAGACGATTCTGCCGCTCACAGTGCTCTGCACTGTGTGTCTTCTGCCGAAAGACACCAGGGAGCGGTGCATAGCTCTGCACTGCACCGTACCTTCGTCTTTAGCCTCTCTTCTCGTCTACATCTTAGCAAAAAGCTTTTCCACTCTGTCTGGCAAGGAGAAACTTTGCCAGCACAGAAAACATCTCCCTTCGTGTTCTAGAGGCTGCACGGAGGTCTGCCGAGTGTTTTGCAAGAAGAGAAAGAAAGTTGTCCAAAACAGCTTGCAATCGAATGTTCATGTGAATAGAAAAGGCAGGAGAGTGGTCAGGTTCTGTTTTCTCTTAGTTGGCAAGCTGCACACACAATCGCAGTGTTGTACAGCTTGTTTCATCACCTTTGCGAAGTTGCCGCTCTCTCCGGCTCCCGGAGACGAAGAAGCTGCTTCTTCGCGCAAAGACGATTCTGCCGCTCACAGTGCTCTGCGGTGTGCTTAGCTCTGCCGAAAGAGGTCCGGGAGCGGTGCTTAGCTCTGCAGAGCACCGTACCTTCGTCTTTAGCCTCTCTTCTCGTCTCCATCTTAGCAAAACGCTTTTCCACTCTGTCTGGCAAGGAGAAACTGTGCCAGCACAGAAAACATCTCCCATCGTGTTCTAGAGGCTGCACGGAGGTCTGCCGACTGTTTTGCAAGAAGAGAAAGAAAGTTGTCCAAAACAGCTTGCAATCGAATGTTCATGTGAATAGAAAAGGCAGGAGAGTGGTCAGGTACTGTTTTCTCTCAGGTGGCAAGCTGCGCACACAATCGCAGTGTTGTACAGCTTGTTTCATCACCTTTGCCAAGTTGCCGCTCTCTCCGGCTCCCGGAGACCAAGAAGCTGCTTCTTCGCGCAAAGACGATTCTGCCGCTCACAGTGCTCTGCGGTGTGCGCCTTCTGCCGAAACACGTCCGGGAGCGGTGCTTAGCTCTGCAGAGCACCGTACCTTCGTCTTTAGCCTCTCTTCTCGTCTACATCTTAGCAAAAACCTTTTCCACTCTGTCTGGCAAGGAGAAACTGTGCCAGCACAGAAAACATCTCCCATCGTGTTCTAGAGACTGCACGGAGGTCTGCCGAGTGTTTTGCAAGAAGAGAAAGAAAGTTGTCCAAAACAGCTTGCAATCGAATGTTCATGTGAATAGAAAAGGCAGGAGAGTGGTCGGGTACTGTTTTCTCTCAGTTGGCAAGCTGCGCACACAATCGCAGTGTTGTACAGCCTGTTTCATCACCTTTGCGAAGCTGCCGCTCTCTCCGGCTCCGGGAGAAGAAGAAGCTGCTTCTTCGCGCAAAGACGATTCTGCCGCTCACAGTGCTCTGCGGTGTGCGCCTTCTGCCGATAGAGCCCAGGGAGCGGTGCTTAGCTCTGCAGAGCACCGTACCTTCGTCTTTAGCCTCTCTTCTCGTCTACATCTTTGCAAAAAGCTTTTCCACTCTGTCTGGTAAGGAGAAACTGTGCCAGCACAGAAAACATCTCCCTTCGTGTTCTAGAGGCTGCACGGAGGTCTGCCGAGTGTTTTGCCAGAAAACAAAGAAAGTTGTCCAAAACAGCTTGCAATCGAATGTTCATGTGAATAGAAAAGGCAGGAGAGTGGTCAGGTACTGTTTTCTCTCAGTTGGCAAGCTGCGCACACAATCGCATTGTTGTACAGCTTGTTTCATCACCTTTGCGAAGCTGCCGCTCTCTCCGGCTCCCGGAGACGAAGAAGCTGCTTCTTCGCGCAAAGACGATTCTGCCGCTCATAGTGCTCTGCACTGTGTGTCTTCTGCCGAAAGAGGTCCGGGAGCGGTGCTTAGCTCTGCAGAGCACCGTACCTTCGTCTTTAGCCTCTCTTCTCGTCTACATCTTAGCAAAAAGCTTTCCCACTCTGTCTGGCAAGGAGAAACTGTGCCAGCACAGAAAACATCTCCCATCGTGTTCTAGAGGCTGCAAGGAGGTCTGCCGAGTGTTTTGCAAGAAGAGGAAGAAAGTTGTCCAAAACAGCTTGCAATCGAATGTTCATGTGAATAGAAAAGGAAGGAGAGTGGTCAGGTACTGTTTTCTCTCAGTTGGCAAGCTGCGCACACAATCGCAGTCTTGTACAGCTTGTTTCATCACCTTTGCGAAGTTGCCGCTCTCTCCGGCTCCCGGAGACGAAGAAGCTGCTTCTTCGCGCAAAGACGATTCTGCCGCTCACAGTGCTCTGCGGTGTGCGCCTTCTGCCGAAAGAGGTACGGGAGCGGTGCTTAGCTCTGCAGAGCACCGTACCTCCGTCTTTAGCCTCTCTTCTCGTCTACATCTTTGCAAAAAGCTTTTCCACTCTGTCTGGAAAGGAAAAACTTTGCCAGCACAGAAAACATCTCCCATCGTGTTCTAGAGGCTGCACGGAGGTCTGCCGAGTGTTTTGCAAGAAGAGAAAGAAAGTTGTCCAAAACAGCTTGCAATCGAATGTTCATGTGAATAGAAAAGGCAGGAGAGTGGTCAGGTTCTGTTTTCTCTCAGTTGGCAAGCTGCGCACACAATCGCAGTGTTGTAGAGCTTGTTTCATCACCTTTGCGAAGCTGCCGCTCTCTACGGCTTCCAGAGACGAAGAAGCTGCTTCTTCGCGCAAAGACGATTCTGCCGCTCACAGTGCTCTGCGGTGTGCGCCTTCTGCCGAAAGAGATCCGGGAGCGGTGCTTAGCTCTACAGAGCTCCGTACCTTCGTCTTTAGCCTCTCTTCTCGTCTCCATCTTAGCAAAACGCTTTTCCACTCTGTCTGGCAAGGAGAAACTGTGCCAGCACAGAAAACATCTCCAATCGTGTTCTAGAGGCTGCACGGAGGTCTGCCGAGTGTTTTGCAAGAAGAGAAAGAAAGTTGTCCAAAACAGCTTGCAATCGAATGTTCATGTGAATAGAAAAGGCAGGAGAGTGGTCAGGTACTGTTTTCTCTCAGTTGGCAAGCTGCGCACACAATCGCAGTGTTGTACAGCTTGTTTCATCACCTTTGCGAAGCTGCCGCTCTCTCCGGCTCCGGGAGAGAAGAAGCGGCTTCTTCGCGCAAAGACGATTCTGCCGCTCATAGTGCTCTGCACTGTGTGTCTTCTGCCGAAAGACACCAGGGAGCGGCGCTTACCTCTGCACTGCACCGTACCTTCGTCTTTAGCCTCTCTTCTAGCTTACATCTTAGCAAAAAGCTTTTCCACTCTGTCTGGAAAGGACAAACTGTGCCAGCACAGAAAACATCTCCCTTCGTGTTCTAGAGGCTGCACGGAGGTCTGCCGAGTGTTTTGCAAGAAGAGAAAGAAAGTTGTCCAAAACAGCTTGCAATCGAATGTTCATGTGAATAGAAAAGGCAGGAGAGTGGTCAGGTACTGTTTTCTCTCAGTTGGCAAGCTGCGCACACAATCGCAGTGTTGTACAGCTTGTTTCATCACCTTTGCGAAGCTGCCGCTCTCCTCGGCTCCCGGAGACGAAGAAGCTGCTTCTTCGCGCAAAGACGATTCTGCCGCTCACAGTGCTCTGCAGTGTGCGCCTTCTGCCGAAAGAGGCCCGGGTGCGGTGCTTAGCTCTGCAGAGCACCGTACCTCCGTCTTTAGCCTCTCTTCTCGTCTACATCTTAGCAAAAAGCTTTTCCACTCTGTCTGGAAAGGAAAAACTTTGCCAGCACAGAAAACATCTCCCATCGTGTGCTAGAGGCTGCACGGAGGTCTGCCGAGTGTTTTGCAAGAAGAGAAAGAAAGTTGTCCAAAACAGCTTGCAATCGAATGTTCATGTGAATAGAAAAGGCAGGAGAGTGGTCGGGTACTGTTTTCTCTCAGTTGGCAAGCTGCGCACACAATCGCAGTGTTGTACAGCTTGTTTCATCACCTTTGCGAAGTTGCCGCTCTCTCCGGCTCCCGGAGACGAAGAAGCTGCTTCTTCGCGCAAAGACGATTCTGACGCTCACAGTGCTCTGCGGTGTGCGTCTTCTGCCGAAAGAGGTCCGGGAGCGGTGCTTAGCTCTGCAGAGCACCGTACCTTTGTCTTTAGCCTCTCTTCTCGTCTACATCTTAGCAAAAAGCTTTTCCACTCTGTCTGGCAAGGAGAAACTGTGCCAGCACAGAAAACATCTCCCATCGTGTTCTAGAGGCTGCACGGAGGTCTGCCGAGTGTTTTGCAAGAAGAGAAAGAAAGTTGTCCAAAACAGCTTGCAATCGAATGTTCATGTGAATAGAAAAGGCAGGAGAGTGGTCAGGTTCTGTTTTCTCTCAGTTGGCAAGCTGCGCACACAATCGCAGTGTTGTACAGCTTGTTTCATCACCTTTGCGAAGTTGCCGCTATCTGCGGCTCCGGGAGACGAAGAAGCTGCTTCTTCGCGCAAAGACGATTCTGCCACTCACAGTGCTCTGCGGTGTGCGCCTTCTGCCGAAAGAGGCCAGGGAGCTGTGCTTGGCTCTGCAGAGAACCGTACCTTCGTCTTTAGCCTCTCTTCTCGTCTACATCTTAGCAAAAATCTTTTCCACTCTGTCTGGCAAGGAGAAACTGTGCCAGCACAGAAAACATCTCCCATCGTGTTCTAGAGGCTGCACGGAGGTCTGCCGAGTGTTTTGCCAGAAAACAAAGAAAGTTGTCCAAAAGAGCTTGCAATCTAATGTTCATGTGAATAGAAAAGGCAGGAGAGTGGTCAGGTACTGTTTTCTCTCAGTTGGCAAGCTGCGCACACAATCGCAGTCTTGTACAGCTTGTTTCATCACCTTTGCGAAGCTGCCGCTCTCTCCGGCTCCCGGAGACGAAGAAGCTGCTTCTTCGCGCAAAGACGATTCTGCCGCTCATAGTGCTCTGAACTGTGTGTCTTCTGCCGAAAGAGGTCCGGGAGCGGTGCTTACCTCTGCAGAGCACCGTACCTTCGTCTTTAGCCTCTCTTCTCGTCTACATCTTAGCAAAAAGCTTTTCCACTCTGTCTGGCAAGGACAAACTGTGCCAGCACAGAAAACATCTCCCATCGTGTTCTAGAGGCTGCACGGAGGTCTGCCGAGTGTTTTGCAAGAAGAGGAAGAAAGTTGTCCAAAACAGCTTGCAATCGAATGTTCATGTGAATAGAAAAGGAAGGAGAGTGGTCAGGTACTGTTTTCTCTCAGTTGGCAAGCTGCGCACACAATCGCAGTCTTGTACAGCTTGTTTCATCACCTTTCCCAAGTTGCCGCTCTCTCCGGCTCCCGGAGACGAAGAAGCTGCTTCTTCGCGCAAAGACGATTCTGCCGCTCACAGTGCTCTGCGGTGTGCGCCTTCTGCCGAAAGAGGCCAGGGAGCGGTGCTTAGCTCTGCAGAGCACCGTATCTTCGTCTTTAGCCTCTCTTCTCGTCTACAACTTAGCAAAAAGCTTTTCCACTCTGTCTGGAAAGGAAAAACTTTGCCAGCACAGAAAACATCTCCCATCGTGTGCTAGAGGCTGCACGGAGGTCTGCCGAGTGTTTTGCAAGAAGAGAAAGAAAGTTGTCCAAAACAGCTTGCAATCGAATGTTCATGTGAATAGAAAAGGCCGGAGAGTGGTCAGGTACTGTTTTCTCTCACTTGGCAAGCTGCGCACACAATCGCAGTGTTGTAGAGCTTGTTTCATCACCTTTGCGAAGCTGCCGCACTCTCCGGCTCCCGGAGACGAAGAAGCTTCTTCTTCGCGCAATGACGATTCTGCCGCTCACAGTGCTCTGCGGTGTGCGCCTTCTGCCGAAAGAGGTCCGGGAGCGGTGCTTAGCTCTGCAGAGCACCGTACCTTCGTCTTTAGCCTCTCTTCTCGTCTACATCTTAGCAAAAAGCTTTTCCACTCTGTCTGGCTAGGAGAAACTGTGCCAGCACAAAAAACATCTCCCATCGTGTTCTAGAGGCTGCACGGAGGTCTGCCGAGTGTTTTGCAAGAAGAGAAAGAAAGTTGTCCAAAACAGCTTGCAATCGAATGTTCATGTGAATAGAAAAGGCAAGAGAGTGGTCAGGTACTGTTTTCTCTCCGTTGCCAAGCTGAGCACACAATCGCAGTCTTGTACAGCTTGTTTCATCACCTTTGCGAAGTTGCCGCTCTCTCCGGCTCCCGGAGACGAAGAAGCTGCTTCTTCGCGCAAAGACGATTCTGCCGCTCACAGTGCTCTGCGGTGTGCTTAGCTCTGCCGAAAGAGGTCCGGGAGCGGTGCTTAGCTCTGCAGAGCACCGTACCTTCGTCTTTAGCCTCTCTTCTCGTCTCCATCTTAGCAAAACGCTTTTCCACTCTGTCTGGCAAGGAGAAACTGTGCCAGCACAGAAAACATCTCCCATCGTGTTCTAGAGGCTGCACGGAGGTCTGCCGACTGTTTTGCAAGAAGAGAAAGAAAGTTGTCCAAAACAGCTTGCAATCGAATGTTCATGTGAATAGAAAAGGCAGGAGAGTGGTCAGGTACTGTTTTCTCTCAGGTGGCAAGCTGCGCACACAATCGCAGTGTTGTACAGCTTGTTTCATCACCTTTGCCAAGTTGCCGCTCTCTCCGGCTCCCGGAGACCAAGAAGCTGCTTCTTCGCGCAAAGACGATTCTGCCGCTCACAGTGCTCTGCGGTGTGCGCCTTCTGCCGAAACACGTCCGGGAGCGGTGCTTAGCTCTGCAGAGCACCGTACCTTCGTCTTTAGCCTCTCTTCTCGTCTACATCTTAGCAAAAACCTTTTCCACTCTGTCTGGCAAGGAGAAACTGTGCCAGCACAGAAAACATCTCCCATCGTGTTCTAGAGACTGCACGGAGGTCTGCCGAGTGTTTTGCAAGAAGAGAAAGAAAGTTGTCCAAAACAGCTTGCAATCGAATGTTCATGTGAATAGAAAAGGCAGGAGAGTGGTCGGGTACTGTTTTCTCTCAGTTGGCAAGCTGCGCACACAATCGCAGTGTTGTACAGCTTGTTTCATCACCTTTGCGAAGCTGCCGCTCTCTCCGGCTCCGGGAGAAGAAGAAGCTGCTTCTTCGCGCAAAGACGATTCTGCCGCTCACAGTGCTCTGCGGTGTGCGCCTTCTGCCGATAGAGCCCAGGGAGCGGTGCTTAGCTCTGCAGAGCACCGTACCTTCGTCTTTAGCCTCTCTTCTCGTCTACATCTTTGCAAAAAGCTTTTCCACTCTGTCTGGTAAGGAGAAACTGTGCCAGCACAGAAAACATCTCCCTTCGTGTTCTAGAGGCTGCACGGAGGTCTGCCGAGTGTTTTGCCAGAAAACAAAGAAAGTTGTCCAAAACAGCTTGCAATCGAATGTTCATGTGAATAGAAAAGGCAGGAGAGTGGTCAGGTACTGTTTTCTCTCAGTTGGCAAGCT
Organism: Melozone crissalis; assembly: GCF_028551555.1. Taxonomy (NCBI): domain Eukaryota; kingdom Metazoa; phylum Chordata; class Aves; order Passeriformes; family Passerellidae; genus Melozone; species Melozone crissalis. Next base: position 347,930 of record NW_026536091.1, on the reverse strand, counting down.
GCGCACACAATCGCAGTGTTGTACAGCTTGTTTCATCACCTTTGCGAAGCTGCCGCTCTCTCCGGCTCCCGGAGACGAAGAAGCTGCTTCTTCGCGCAAAGACGATTCTGCCGCTCATAGTGCTCTGCACTGTGTGTCTTCTGCCGAAAGAGGTCCGGGAGCGGTGCTTAGCTCTGCAGAGCACCGTACCTTCGTCTTTAGCCTCTCTTCTCGTCTACATCTTAGCAAAAAGCTTTCCAACTCTGTCTGGCAAGGAGAAACTGTGCCAGCACAGAAAACATCTCCCATCGTGTTCTAGAGGCTGCAAGGAGGTCTGCCGAGTGTTTTGCAAGAAGAGGAAGAAAGTTGTCCAAAACAGCTTGCAATCGAATGTTCATGTGAATAGAAAAGGCAGGAGAGTGGTCAGGTACTGTTTTCTCTCAGTTGGCAAGCTGCGCACACAATCGCAGTCTTGTACAGCTTGTTTCATCACCTTTGCGAAGTTGCCGCTCTCTCCGGCTCCCGGAGACGAAGAAGCTGCTTCTTCGCGCAAAGACGATTCTGCCGCTCACAGTGCTCTGCGGTGTGCGCCTTCTGCCGAAAGAGGTACGGGAGCGGTGCTTAGCTCTGCAGAGCACCGTACCTCCGTCTTTAGCCTCTCTTCTCGTCTACATCTTTGCAAAAAGCTTTTCCACTCTGTCTGGAAAGGAAAAACTTTGCCAGCACAGAAAACATCTCCCATCGTGTTCTAGAGGCTGCACGGAGGTCTGCCGAGTGTTTTGCAAGAAGAGAAAGAAAGTTGTCCAAAACAGCTTGCAATCGAATGTTCATGTGAATAGAAAAGGCAGGAGAGTGGTCAGGTTCTGTTTTCTCTCAGTTGGCAAGCTGCGCACACAATCGCAGTGTTGTAGAGCTTGTTTCATCACCTTTGCGAAGCTGCCGCTCTCTACGGCTTCCAGAGACGAAGAAGCTGCTTCTTCGCGCAAAGACGATTCTGCCGCTCACAATGCTCTGCGGTGTGCGCCTTCTGCCGAAAGAGATCCGGGAGCGGTGCTTAGCTCTGCAGAGCACCGTACCTTCGTCTTTAGCCTCTCTTCTCGTCTCCATCTTAGCAAAACGCTTTTCCACTCTGTCTGGCAAGGAGAAACTGTGCCAGCACAGAAAACATCTCCCATCGTGTTCTAGAGGCTGCACGGAGGTCTGCCGAGTGTTTTGCAAAAAGAGAAAGAAAGTTGTCCAAAACAGCTTGCAATCGAATGTTCATGTGAATAGAAAAGGCAGGAGAGTGGTCAGGTACTGTTTTCTCTCAGTTGGCAAGCTGCGCACACAATCGCAGTGTTGTACAGCTTGTTTCATCACCTTTGCGAAGCTGCCGCTCTCTCCGGCTCCGGGAGAGAAGAAGCGGCTTCTTCGCGCAAAGACGATTCTGCCGCTCATAGTGCTCTGCACTGTGTGTCTTCTGCCGAAAGACACCAGGGAGCGGCGCTTACCTCTGCACTGCACCGTACCTTCGTCTTTAGCCTCTCTTCTAGCTTACATCTTAGCAAAAAGCTTTTCCACTCTGTCTGGAAAGGACAAATTGTGCCAGCACAGAAAACATCTCCCTTCGTGTTCTAGAGGCTGCACGGAGGTCTGCCGAGTGTTTTGCAAGAAGAGAAAGAAAGTTGTCCAAAACAGCTTGCAATCGAATGTTCATGTGAATAGAAAAGGCAGGAGAGTGGTCAGGTACTGTTTTCTCTCAGTTGGCAAGCTGCGCACACAATCGCAGTGTTGTACAGCTTGTTTCATCACCTTTGCGAAGCTGCCGGTCTCCTCGGCTCCCGGAGACGAAGAAGCTGCTTCTTCGCGCAAAGACGATTCTGCCGCTCACAGTGCTCTGCAGTGTGCGCCTTCTGCCGAAAGAGGCCCGGGTGCGGTGCTTAGCTCTGCAGAGCACCGTACCTCCGTCTTTAGCCTCTCTTCTCGTCTACATCTTAGCAAAAAGCTTTTCCACTCTGTCTGGAAAGGAAAAACTTTGCCAGCACAGAAAACATCTCCCATCGTGTGCTAGAGGCTGCACGGAGGTCTGCCGAGTGTTTTGCAAGAAGAGAAAGAAAGTTGTCCAAAACAGCTTGCAATCGAATGTTCATGTGAATAGAAAAGGCAGGAGAGTGGTCAGGTACTGTTTTCTCTCAGGTGGCAAGCTGCGCACACAATCGCAGTGTTGTACAGCTTGTTTCATCACCTTTGCCAAGTTGCCGCTCTCTCCGGCTCCTGGACACCATGAAGCTGCTTCTTCGCGCAAAGACGATTCTGCCGCTCACAGTGCTCTGCACTGTGTGTCTTCTGCCAAAAGACACCAGGGAGCGGTGCATAGCTCTGCACTGCACCGTACCTTCGTCTTTAGCCTCTCTTCTCGTCTACATCTTAGCAAAAAGCTTTTCCACTCTGTCTGGCAAGGACAAACTGTGCCAGCACAGAAAACATCTCCCATCGTGTTCTAGAGGCTGCACGGAGGTCTGCCGAGTGTTTTGCAAGAAGAGGAAGAAAGTTGTCCAAAACAGCTTGCAATCGAATGTTCATGTGAATAGAAAAGGAAGGAGAGTGGTCAGGTACTGTTTTCTCTCAGTTGGCAAGCTGCGCACACAATCGCAGTCTTGTACAGCTTGTTTCATCACCTTTCCCAAGTTGCCGCTCTCTCCGGCTCCCGGAGACGAAGAAGCTGCTTCTTCGCGCAAAGACGATTCTGCCGCTCACAGTGCTCTGTGGTGTGCGCCTTCTGCCGAAAGAGGCCAGGGAGCGGTGCTTAGCTCTGCAGAGCACCGTATCTTCGTCTTTAGCCTCTCTTCTCGTCTACAACTTAGCAAAAAGCTTTTCCACTCTGTCTGGAAAGGAAAAACTTTGCCAGCACAGAAAACATCTCCCATCGTGTGCTAGAGGCTGCACGGAGGTCTGCCGAGTGTTTTGCAAGAAGAGAAAGAAAGTTGTCCAAAACAGCTTGCAATCGAATGTTCATGTGAATAGAAAAGGCCGGAGAGTGGTCAGGTACTGTTTTCTCTCACTTGGCAAGCTGCGCACACAATCGCAGTGTTGTAGAGCTTGTTTCATCACCTTTGCGAAGCTGCCGCACTCTCCGGCTCCCGGAGACGAAGAAGCTTCTTCTTCGCGCAATGACGATTCTGCCGCTCACAGTGATCTGCGGTGTGCGCCTTCTGCTGAAAGAGGTCCGGGAGCGGTGCTTAGCTCTGCAGAGCACCGTACCTTCGTCTTTAGCCTCTCTTCTCGTCTACATCTTAGCAAAAAGCTTTTCCACTCTGTCTGGCTAGGAGAAACTGTGCCAGCACAAAAAACATCTCCCATCGTGTTCTAGAGGCTGCACGGAGGTCTGCCGAGTGTTTTGCAAGAAGAGAAAGAAAGTTGTCCAAAACAGCTTGCAATCGAATGTTCATGTGAATAGAAAAGGCAAGAGAGTGGTCAGGTACTGTTTTCTCTCCGTTGCCAAGCTGAGCACACAATCGCAGTCTTGTACAGCTTGTTTCATCACCTTTGCGAAGTTGCCGCTCTCTCCGGCTCCCGGAGACGAAGAAGCTGCTTCTTCGCGCAAAGACGATTCTGCCGCTCACAGTGCTCTGCGGTGTGCTTAGCTCTGCCGAAAGAGGTCCGGGAGCGGTGCTTAGCTCTGCAGAGCACCGTACCTTCGTCTTTAGCCTCTCTTCTCGTCTCCATCTTAGCAAAACGCTTTTCCACTCTGTCTGGCAAGGAGAAACTGTGCCAGCACAGAAAACATCTCCCATCGTGTTCTAGAGGCTGCACGGAGGTCTGCCGACTGTTTTGCAAGAAGAGAAAGAAAGTTGTCCAAAACAGCTTGCAATCGAATGTTCATGTGAATAGAAAAGGCAGGAGAGTGGTCAGGTACTGTTTTCTCTCAGGTGGCAAGCTGCGCACACAATCGCAGTGTTGTACAGCTTGTTTCATCACCTTTGCCAAGTTGCCGCTCTCTCCGGCTCCCGGAGACCAAGAAGCTGCTTCTTCGCGCAAAGACGATTCTGCCGCTCACAGTGCTCTGCGGTGTGCGCCTTCTGCCGAAACACGTCCGGGAGCGGTGCTTAGCTCTGCAGAGCACCGTACCTTCGTCTTTAGCCTCTCTTCTCGTCTACATCTTAGCAAAAACCTTTTCCACTCTGTCTGGCAAGGAGAAACTGTGCCAGCACAGAAAACATCTCCCATCGTGTGCTAGAGACTGCACGGAGGTCTGCCGAGTGTTTTGCAAGAAGAGAAAGAAAGTTGTCCAAAACAGCTTGCAATCGAATGTTCATGTGAATAGAAAAGGCAGGAGAGTGGTCGGGTACTGTTTTCTCTCAGTTGGCAAGCTGCGCACACAATCGCAGTGTTGTACAGCTTGTTTCATCACCTTTGCGAAGCTGCCGCTCTCTCCGGCTCCGGGAGAAGAAGAAGCTGCTTCTTCGCGCAAAGACGATTCTGCCGCTCACAGTGCTCTGCGGTGTGCGCCTTCTGCCGATAGAGCCCAGGGAGCGGTGCTTAGCTCTGCAGAGCACCGTACCTTCGTCTTTAGCCTCTCTTCTCGTCTACATCTTTGCAAAAAGCTTTTCCACTCTGTCTGGTAAGGAGAAACTGTGCCAGCACAGAAAACATCTCCCTTCGTGTTCTAGAGGCTGCACGGAGGTCTGCCGAGTGTTTTGCCAGAAAACAAAGAAAGTTGTCCAAAACAGCTTGCAATCGAATGTTCATGTGAATAGAAAAGGCAGGAGAGTGGTCAGGTACTGTTTTCTCTCAGTTGGCAAGCTGCGCACACAATCGCAGTGTTGTACAGCTTGTTTCATCACCTTTGCGAAGCTGCCGCTCTCTCCGGCTCCCGGAGACGAAGAAGCTGCTTCTTCGCGCAAAGACGATTCTGCCGCTCATAGTGCTCTGCACTGTGTGTCTTCTGCCGAAAGAGGTCCGGGAGCGGTGCTTAGCTCTGCAGAGCACCGTACCTTCGTCTTTAGCCTCTCTTCTCGTCTACATCTTAGCAAAAAGCTTTCCCACTCTGTCTGGCAAGGAGAAACTGTGCCAGCACAGAAAACATCTCCCATCGTGTTCTAGAGGCTGCAAGGAGGTCTGCCGAGTGTTTTGCAAGAAGAGGAAGAAAGTTGTCCAAAACAGCTTGCAATCGAATGTTCATGTGAATAGAAAAGGAAGGAGAGTGGTCAGGTACTGTTTTCTCTCAGTTGGCAAGCTGCGCACACAATCGCAGTCTTGTACAGCTTGTTTCATCACCTTTGCGAAGTTGCCGCTCTCTCCGGCTCCCGGAGACGAAGAAGCTGCTTCTTCGCGCAAAGACGATTCTGCCGCTCACAGTGCTCTGCGGTGTGCGCCTTCTGCCGAAAGAGGTACGGGAGCGGTGCTTAGCTCTGCAGAGCACCGTACCTCCGTCTTTAGCCTCTCTTCTCGTCTACATCTTTGCAAAAAGCTTTTCCACTCTGTCTGGAAAGGAAAAACTTTGCCAGCACAGAAAACATCTCCCATCGTGTTCTAGAGGCTGCACGGAGGTCTGCCGAGTGTTTTGCAAGAAGAGAAAGAAAGTTGTCCAAAACAGCTTGCAATCGAATGTTCATGTGAATAGAAAAGGCAGGAGAGTGGTCAGGTTCTGTTTTCTCTCAGTTGGCAAGCTGCGCACACAATCGCAGTGTTGTAGAGCTTGTTTCATCACCTTTGCGAAGCTGCCGCTCTCTACGGCTTCCAGAGACGAAGAAGCTGCTTCTTCGCGCAAAGACGATTCTGCCGCTCACAATGCTCTGCGGTGTGCGCCTTCTGCCGAAAGAGATCCGGGAGCGGTGCTTAGCTCTGCAGAGCACCGTACCTTCGTCTTTAGCCTCTCTTCTCGTCTCCATCTTAGCAAAACGCTTTTCCACTCTGTCTGGCAAGGAGAAACTGTGCCAGCACAGAAAACATCTCCAATCGTGTTCTAGAGGCTGCACGGAGGTCTGCCGAGTGTTTTGCAAGAAGAGAAAGAAAGTTGTCCAAAACAGCTTGCAATCGAATGTTCATGTGAATAGAAAAGGCAGGAGAGTGGTCAGGTACTGTTTTCTCTCAGTTGGCAAGCTGCGCACACAATCGCAGTCTTGTACAGCTTGTTTCATCACCTTTGCGAAGCTGCCGCTCTCTCCGGCTCCGGGAGAGAAGAAGCGGCTTCTTCGCGCAAAGACGATTCTGCCGCTCATAGTGCTCTGCACTGTGTGTCTTCTGCCGAAAGACACCAGGGAGCGGCGCTTACCTCTGCACTGCACCGTACCTTCGTCTTTAGCCTCTCTTCTAGCTTACATCTTAGCAAAAAGCTTTTCCACTCTGTCTGGAAAGGACAAACTGTGCCAGCACAGAAAACATCTCCCTTCGTGTTCTAGAGGCTGCACGGAGGTCTGCCGAGTGTTTTGCAAGAAGAGAAAGAAAGTTGTCCAAAACAGCTTGCAATAGAATGTTCATGTGAATAGAAAAGGCAGGAGAGTGGTCAGGTACTGTTTTCTCTCAGTTGGCAAGCTGCGCACACAATCGCAGTGTTGTACAGCTTGTTTCATCACCTTTGCGAAGCTGCCGCTCTCCTCGGCTCCCGGAGACGAAGAAGCTGCTTCTTCGCGCAAAGACGATTCTGCCGCTCACAGTGCTCTGCAGTGTGCGCCTTCTGCCGAAAGAGGCCCGGGTGCGGTGCTTAGCTCTGCAGAGCACCGTACCTCCGTCTTTAGCCTCTCTTCTCGTCTACATCTTAGCAAAAAGCTTTTCCACTCTGTCTGGAAAGGAAAAACTTTGCCAGCACAGAAAACATCTCCCATCGTGTGCTAGAGGCTGCACGGAGGTCTGCCGAGTGTTTTGCAAGAAGAGAAAGAAAGTTGTCCAAAACAGCTTGCAATCGAATGTTCATGTGAATAGAAAAGGCAGGAGAGTGGTCGGGTACTGTTTTCTCTCAGTTGGCAAGCTGCGCACACAATCGCAGTGTTGTACAGCTTGTTTCATCACCTTTGCGAAGTTGCCGCTCTCTCCGGCTCCCGGAGACGAAGAAGCTGCTTCTTCGCGCAAAGACGATTCTGACGCTCACAGTGCTCTGCGGTGTGCGTCTTCTGCCGAAAGAGGTCCGGGAGTGGTGCTTAGCTCTGCAGAGCACCGTACCTTTGTCTTTAGCCTCTCTTCTCGTCTACATCTTAGCAAAAAGCTTTTCCACTCTGTCTGGCAAGGAGAAACTGTGCCAGCACAGAAAACATCTCCCATCGTGTTCTAGAGGCTGCACGGAGGTCTGCCGAGTGTTTTGCAAGAAGAGAAAGAAAGTTGTCCAAAACAGCTTGCAATCGAATGTTCATGTGAATAGAAAAGGCAGGAGAGTGGTCAGGTTCTGTTTTCTCTCAGTTGGCAAGCTGCGCACACAATCGCAGTGTTGTACAGCTTGTTTCATCACCTTTGCGAAGTTGCCGCTATCTGCGGCTCCGGGAGACGAAGAAGCTGCTTCTTCGCGCAAAGACGATTCTGCCACTCACAGTGCTCTGCGGTGTGCGCCTTCTGCCGAAAGAGGCCAGGGAGCTGTGCTTGGCTCTGCAGAGAACCGTACCTTCGTCTTTAGCCTCTCTTCTCGTCTACATCTTAGCAAAAATCTTTTCCACTCTGTCTGGCAAGGAGAAACTGTGCCAGCACAGAAAACATCTCCCATCGTGTTCTAGAGGCTGCACGGAGGTCTGCCGAGTGTTTTGCCAGAAAACAAAGAAAGTTGTCCAAAAGAGCTTGCAATCTAATGTTCATGTGAATAGAAAAGGCAGGAGAGTGGTCAGGTACTGTTTTCTCTCAGTTGGCAAGCTGCGCACACAATCGCAGTCTTGTACAGCTTGTTTCATCACCTTTCCCAAGTTGCCGCTCTCTCCGGCTCCCGGAGACGAAGAAGCTGCTTCTTCGCGCAAAGACGATTCTGCCGCTCACAGTGCTCTGCGGTGTGCGCCTTCTGCCGAAAGAGGCCAGGGAGCGGTGCTTAGCTCTGCAGAGCACCGTATCTTCGTCTTTAGCCTCTCTTCTCGTCTACAACTTAGCAAAAAGCTTTTCCACTCTGTCTGGAAAGGAAAAACTTTGCCAGCACAGAAAACATCTCCCATCGTGTGCTAGAGGCTGCACGGAGGTCTGCCGAGTGTTTTGCAAGAAGAGAAAGAAAGTTGTCCAAAACAGCTTGCAATCGAATGTTCATGTGAATAGAAAAGGCCGGAGAGTGGTCAGGTACTGTTTTCTCTCACTTGGCAAGCTGCGCACACAATCGCAGTGTTGTAGAGCTTGTTTCATCACCTTTGCGAAGCTGCCGCACTCTCCGGCTCCCGGAGACGAAGAAGCTTCTTCTTCGCGCAATGACGATTCTGCCGCTCACAGTGCTCTGCGGTGTGCGGCTTCTGCCGAAAGAGGTCCGGGAGCGGTGCTTAGCTCTGCAGAGCACCGTACCTTCGTCTTTAGCCTCTCTTCTCGTCTACATCTTAGCAAAAAGCTTTTCCACTCTGTCTGGCTAGGAGAAACTGTGCCAGCACAAAAAACATCTCCCATCGTGTTCTAGAGGCTGCACGGAGGTCTGCCGAGTGTTTTGCAAGAAGAGAAAGAAAGTTGTCCAAAACAGCTTGCAATCGAATGTTCATGTGAATAGAAAAGGCAAGAGAGTGGTCAGGTACTGTTTTCTCTCCGTTGCCAAGCTGAGCACACAATCGCAGTCTTGTACAGCTTGTTTCATCACCTTTGCGAAGTTGCCGCTCTCTCCGGCTCCCGGAGCCGAAGAAGCTGCTTCTTCGCGCAAAGACGATTCTGCCGCTCACAGTGCTCTGCGGTGTGCGCCTTCTGCCGAAAGAGGCCCGGGTGCGGTGCTTAGCTCTGCAGAGCACCGTACCTTCGTCTTTAGCCTCTCTTCTCGTCTACATCTTAGCAAAAAGCTTTTCCACTCTGTCTGGCAAGGAGAAACTGTGCCAGCACAGAAAACATCTCCCATCGTGTTCTAGAGGCTGCACGGAGGTCTGCCGAGTGTTTTGCAAGAAGAGAAAGAAAGTTGTCCAAAACAGCTTGCAATCGAATGTTCATGTGAATAGAAAAGGCAGGAGAGTGGTCAGGTACTGTTTTCTCTCAGTTGGCAAGCTGCGCACACAATCGCAGTCTTGTACAGCTTGTTTCATCACCTTTGCGAAGTTGCCCCTCTCTCCGGCTCCGGGAGACGAAGAAGCTGCTTCTTCGCGCAAAGACGATTCTGCCGCTCACAGTGCTCTGCGGTGTGCGCCTTCTGCCGAAAGAGGCCAGGGAGCGGTGCTTAGCTCTGCAGAGCACTGTACGTTCGTCTTTAGCCTCTCTTCTCGTCTACATCTTAGCAAAAAGCTTTTCCACTCTGTCTGGCAAGGAGAAACTGTGCCAGCACAGAAAACATCTCCCATGGTGTTCTAGAGGCTGCACGGAGGTCTGCCGAGTGTTTTGCAAGAAGAGAAAGAAAGTTGTCCAAAACAGCTTGAAATCGAATGTTCATGTGATTAGAAAAGGCAGGAGAGTGGTCAGGTACTGTTTTCTCTCAGTTGGCAAGCTGCGCACACAATCGCAGTGTTGTACAGCTTGTTTCATCACCTTTGCCAAGTTGCCGCTCTCTCCGGCTCCCGGAGACGAAGAAGCTGCTTCTTCACGCAAAGACGATTCTGCCGCTCACAGTGCTCTGCGGTGTGCGCCTTCTGCCGAAAGAGGTCCGGGAGCAGTGCTTAGCTCTGCAGAGCACCGTACCTTCGTCTTTAGCCTCTCTTCTCGTCTACATCTTAGCAAAAAGCTTTTCCACTCTGTCTGGCTAGGAGAAACTGTGCCAGCACAAAAAACATCTCCCATCGTGTTCTAGAGTCTGCACGGAGGTCTGCCGAGTGTTTTGCAAGAAGAGAAAGAAAGTTGTTCAAAACAGCTTGCAATCGAATGTTCATGTTAATAGAAAAGGCAGGAGAATGGTCAGGTTCTGTTTTCTCTCAGTTGGCAAGCTGCGCACACAATCGCAGTGTTATACAGCTTGTTTCATCACCTTTGCGAAGTTGCCGCTCTCTCCGGCTCCCGGAGACGAAGAAGCTACTTCTTCGCGCAAAGACGATTCTGCCGCTCACAGTGCTCTGCGGTGTGCGGCTTCTGCCGAAAGAGACCAGGGAGCGGTGCTTCGCTCTGCAGAGCACCGTACCTTCGTCTTTAGCCTCTCTTCTCGTCTACATCTTAGCAAAAAGCTTTTCCACTATGTCTGGCAAGGAGAAACTGTGCCAGCACAAAAAACATCTCCAATCGTGTTCTAGAGGCTGCACGGAGGTCTGCCGAGTGTTTTGCAAGAAGAGAAAGAAAGTTGTCCAAAACAGCTTGCAATCGAATGTTCATGTGAATAGAAAAGGCAGGAGAGTCGACAGGTACTGTTTTATCTCAGTTGGCAAGCTGCGCACACACTCGCAGTCTTGTACAGCTTGTTTCATCACCTTTCCCAAGTTGCCGCTCTCTCCGGCTCCCGGAGACGAAGAAGCTGCTTCTTCGCGCAAAGACGATTCTGCTGCTCACAGTGCTCTGCGGTGTGTGTCTTCTGCCGAAAGAGACCAGGGAGCGGTGCTTAGCTCTGCAGAGCACCGTACCTTCGTCTTTAGCCTCTCTTCTCGTCTACATCTTAGCAAAAAGCTTTTCCACTCTGTCTGGCAAGGAGAAACTGTGCCAGCACAGAAAACATCTCCCATCGTGTTCTAGAGGCTGCACAGAGGTCTGCCGAGTGTTTTGCAAGAAGAGAAAGAAAGTTGTCCAAAACAGCTTGCAATCGAATGTTCATGTGATTAGAAAAGGCAGGAGAGTGGTCAGGTACTGTTTTCTCTCAGTTGGCAAGCTGCGCACACAATCGCAGTGTTGTACAGCTTGTTTCATCACCTTTGCCAAGTTGCCGCTCTCTCCGGCTCCCGGAGCCGAAGAAGCTGCTTCTTCGCGCAAAGACGATTCTGCCGCTCACAGTGCTCTGCGGTGTGCGCCTTCTGCCGAAAGAGGTCCGGGAGCGGTGCTTAGCTCTGCAGAGCACCGTACCTTCGTCTTTAGCCTCTCTTCTCGTCTACATCTTAGCAAAAAGCTTTTCCACTCTGTCCGGCAAGGAGAAACTTTGCCAGCACAGAAAATATCTCCCTTCGTGTTCTAGAGGCTGCACGGAGCTCTGCCGAGTGTTTTGCAAGAAGAGAAAGAAAGTTGTCCAAAACAGCTTGCAATCGAATGTTCATGTGAATAGAAAAGGCAGGAGAGTGGTCAGGTTCTGTTTTCTCTCACTTGGCAAGCTGCGCACACAATCGCAGTGTTGTAGAGCTTGTTTCATCACCTTTGCGAACCTGCCGCTCTCTCCGGCTCCCGGAGACGAAGAAGCTGCTTATTCGCTCAATGACGATTCTGCCGCTCACAGTGCTCTGCGGTGTGCGCCTTCTGCCGAAAGAGGTCCGGGAGCAGTGCTTAGCTCTGCAGAGCACCGTACCTTCGTCTTTAGCCTCTCTTCTCGTCTACATCTTAGCAAAAAGCTTTTCCACTCTGTCTGGCTAGGAGAAACTGTGCCAGCACAAAAAACATCTCCCATCGTGTTCTAGAGTCTGCACGGAGGTCTGCCGAGTGTTTTGCAAGAAGAGAAAGAAAGTTGTTCAAAACAGCTTGCAATCGAATGTTCATGTTAATAGAAAAGGCAGGAGAGTGGTCAGGTTCTGTTTTCTCTCAGTTGGCAAGCTGCGCACACAATCGCAGTGTTATACAGCTTGTTTCATCACCTTTGCGAAGTTGCCGCTCTCTCCGGCTCCCGGAGACGAAGAAGCTACTTCTTCGCGCAAAGACGATTCTGCCGCTCACAGTGCTCTGCGGTGTGCGGCTTCTGCCGAAAGAGACCAGGGAGCGGTGCTTCGCTCTGCAGAGCACCGTACCTTCGTCTTTAGCCTCTCTTCTCGTCTACATCTTAGCAGAAAGCTTTTCCACTATGTCTGGCAAGGAGAAACTGTGCCAGCACAAAAAACATCTCCAATCGTGTTCTAGAGGCTGCACGGAGGTCTGCCGAGTGTTTTGCAAGAAGAGAAAGAAAGTTGTCCAAAACAGCTTGCAATCGAATGTTCATGTGAATAGAAAAGGCAGGAGAGTGGTCAGGTACTGTTTTCTCTCAGTTGGCAAGCTGCGCACACACTCGCAGTCTTGTACAGCTTGTTTCATCACCTTTCCCAAGTTGCCGCTCTCTCCGGCTCCCGGAGACGAAGAAGCTGCTTCTTCGCGCAAAGACGATTCTGCCGCTCACAGTGCTCTGCGGTGTGCGCCTTCTGCCGAAAGAGACCAGGGAGCGGTGCTTAGCTCTGCAGAGCACCGTACCTTCGTCTTTAGCCTCTCTTCTCGTCTACATCTTAGCAAAAAGCTTTTCCACTCTGTCTGGCAAGGAGAAACTGTGCCAGCACAGAAAACATCTCCCATCGTGTTCTAGAGGCTGCACGGAGGTCTGCCGAGTGTTTTGCAAGAAGAGAAAGAAAGTTGTCCAAAACAGCTTGCAATCGAATGTTCATGTGAATAGAAAAGGCAGGAGAGTGGTCAGGTACTGTTTTCTCTCAGTTGGCAAGCTGCGCACACAATCGCAGTGTTGTATAGCTTGTTTCATCACCTTTGCGAAGCTGCCGCTCTCTCCGGCTCCCGGAGACGAAGAAGCTGCTTCTTCGCGCAAAGACGATTCTGCTGCTCACAGTGCTCTGCGGTGTGTGTCTTCTGCCGAAAGAGGCCCGGGAGCGGTGCTTAGCTCTGCAGAGCACCGTACCTTCGTCTTTAGCCTCTCTTCTCGTCTACATCTTAGCAAAAACCTTTTCCACTCTGTCTGGCAAGGAGAAACTTTGCCAGCACAGAAAACATCTCCCTTCGTGTTCTAGAGGCTGCACGGAGGTCTGCCGAGTGTTTTGCAAGAAGAGAAAGAAAGTTGTCCAAAACAGCTTGCAATCGAATGTTCATGTGAATAGAAAAGGCAGGAGAGTGGTCAGGTACTGTTTTCTCTCAGTTGGCAAGCTGCGCACACAATCGCAGTGTTGTACAGCTTGTTTCATCACCTTTGCGAAGCTGCCGCTCTCTCCGGCTCCCGGAGACGAAGAAGCTGCTTCTTCGCGCAAAGACGATTCTGACGCTCACAGTGCTCTGCACTGTGTGTCTTCTGCCGAAAGAGGCCAGGGAGCGGTGCATAGCTCTGCAGAGCACCTTACCTTCGTCTTTAGCCTCTCTTCTCGTCTACATCTTAGCAAAAAGCTTTTCCACTCTGTCTGGCAAGGAGAAACTGTGCCAGCACAGAAAACATCTCCCATCGTGTTCTAGAGGCTGCACGGAGGTCTGCCGACTGTTTTGCAAGAAGAGAAAGAAAGTTGTCCAAAACAGCTTGCAATCGAATGTTCATGTGAATAGAAAAGGCAGGAGAGTGGTCAGGTACTGTTTTCTCTCAGGTGGCAAGCTGCGCACACAATCGCAGTGTTGTACAGCTTGTTTCATCACCTTTGCCAAGTTGCCGCTCTCTCCGGCTCCCGGAGACCAAGAAGCTGCTTCTTCGCGCAAAGACGATTCTGCCGCTCACAGTGCTCTGCGGTGTGCGCCTTCTGCCGAAACACGTCCGGGAGCGGTGCTTAGCTCTGCAGAGCACCGTACCTTCGTCTTTAGCCTCTCTTCTCGTCTACATCTTAGCAAAAAGCTTTTCCACTCTGTCTGGCAAGGAGAAACTGTGCCAGCACAGAAAACATCTCCCATCGTGTTCTAGAGACTGCACGGAGGTCTGCCGAGTGTTTTGCAAGAAGAGAAAGAAAGTTGTCCAAAACAGCTTGCAATCGAATGTTCATGTGAATAGAAAAGGCAGGAGAGTGGTCGGGTACTGTTTTCTCTCAGTTGGCAAGCTGCGCACACAATCGCAGTGTTGTACAGCTTGTTTCATCACCTTTGCGAAGCTGCCGCTCTCTCCGGCTCCGGGAGAAGAAGAAGCTGCTTCTTCGCGCAAAGACGATTCTGCCGCTCACAGTGCTCTGCGGTGTGCGCCTTCTGCCGATAGAGCCCAGGGAGCGGTGCTTAGCTCTGCAGAGCACCGTACCTTCGTCTTTAGCCTCTCTTCTCGTCTACATCTTAGCAAAAAGCTTTTCCACTCTGTCTGGTAAGGAGAAACTGTGCCAGCACAGAAAACATCTCCCTTCGTGTTCTAGAGGCTGCACGGAGGTCTGCCGAGTGTTTTGCCAGAAAACAAAGAAAGTTGTCCAAAACAGCTTGCAATCGAATGTTCATGTGAATAGAAAAGGCAGGAGAGTGGTCAGGTACTGTTTTCTCTCAGTTGGCAAGCTGCGCACACAATCGCAGTGTTGTACAGCTTGTTTCATCACCTTTGCGAAGCTGCCGCTCTCTCCGGCTCCCGGAGACGAAGAAGCTGCTTCTTCGCGCAAAGACGATTCTGCCGCTCATAGTGCTCTGCACTGTGTGTCTTCTGCCGAAAGAGGTCCGGGAGCGGTGCTTAGCTCTGCAGAGCACCGTACCTTCGTCTTTAGCCTCTCTTCTCGTCTACATCTTAGCAAAAAGCTTTCCCACTCTGTCTGGCAAGGAGAAACTGTGCCAGCACAGAAAACATCTCCCATCGTGTTCTAGAGGCTGCAAGGAGGTCTGCCGAGTGTTTTGCAAGAAGAGGAAGAAAGTTGTCCAAAACAGCTTGCAATCGAATGTTCATGTGAATAGAAAAGGAAGGAGAGTGGTCAGGTACTGTTTTCTCTCAGTTGGCAAGCTGCGCACACAATCGCAGTCTTGTACAGCTTGTTTCATCACCTTTGCGAAGTTGCCGCTCTCTCCGGCTCCCGGAGACGAAGAAGCTGCTTCTTCGCGCAAAGACGATTCTGCCGCTCACAGTGCTCTGCGGTGTGCGCCTTCTGCCGAAAGAGGTACGGGAGCGGTGCTTAGCTCTGCAGAGCACCGTACCTCCGTCTTTAGCCTCTCTTCTCGTCTACATCTTTGCAAAAAGCTTTTCCACTCTGTCTGGAAAGGAAAAACTTTGCCAGCACAGAAAACATCTCCCATCGTGTTCTAGAGGCTGCACGGAGGTCTGCCGAGTGTTTTGCAAGAAGAGAAAGAAAGTTGTCCAAAACAGCTTGCAATCGAATGTTCATGTGAATAGAAAAGGCAGGAGAGTGGTCAGGTTCTGTTTTCTCTCAGTTGGCAAGCTGCGCACACAATCGCAGTGTTGTAGAGCTTGTTTCATCACCTTTGCGAAGCTGCCGCTCTCTACGGCTTCCAGAGACGAAGAAGCTGCTTCTTCGCGCAAAGACGATTCTGCCGCTCACAATGCTCTGCGGTGTGCGCCTTCTGCCGAAAGAGATCCGGGAGCGGTGCTTAGCTCTGCAGAGCACCGTACCTTCGTCTTTAGCCTCTCTTCTCGTCTCCATCTTAGCAAAACGCTTTTCCACTCTGTCTGGCAAGGAGAAACTGTGCCAGCACAGAAAACATCTCCCATCGTGTTCTAGAGGCTGCACGGAGGTCTGCCGAGTGTTTTGCAAGAAGAGAAAGAAAGTTGTCCAAAACAGCTTGCAATCGAATGTTCATGTGAATAGAAAAGGCAGGAGAGTGGTCAGGTACTGTTTTCTCTCAGTTGGCAAGCTGCGCACACAATCGCAGTGTTGTACAGCTTGTTTCATCACCTTTGCGAAGCTGCCGCTCTCTCCGGCTCCGGGAGAGAAGAAGCGGCTTCTTCGCGCAAAGACGATTCTGCCGCTCATAGTGCTCTGCACTGTGTGTCTTCTGCCGAAAGACACCAGGGAGCGGCGCTTACCTCTGCACTGCACCGTACCTTCGTCTTTAGCCTCTCTTCTAGCTTACATCTTAGCAAAAAGCTTTTCCACTCTGTCTGGAAAGGACAAACTGTGCCAGCACAGAAAACATCTCCCTTCGTGTTCTAGAGGCTGCACGGAGGTCTGCCGAGTGTTTTGCAAGAAGAGAAAGAAAGTTGTCCAAAACAGCTTGCAATAGAATGTTCATGTGAATAGAAAAGGCAGGAGAGTGGTCAGGTACTGTTTTCTCTCAGTTGGCAAGCTGCGCACACAATCGCAGTGTTGTACAGCTTGTTTCATCACCTTTGCGAAGCTGCCGCTCTCCTCGGCTCCCGGAGACGAAGAAGCTGCTTCTTCGCGCAAAGACGATTCTGCCGCTCACAGTGCTCTGCAGTGTGCGCCTTCTGCCGAAAGAGGCCCGGGTGCGGTGCTTAGCTCTGCAGAGCACCGTACCTCCGTCTTTAGCCTCTCTTCTCGTCTACATCTTAGCAAAAAGCTTTTCCACTCTGTCTGGAAAGGAAAAACTTTGCCAGCACAGAAAACATCTCCCATCGTGTGCTAGAGGCTGCACGGAGGTCTGCCGAGTGTTTTGCAAGAAGAGAAAGAAAGTTGTCCAAAACAGCTTGCAATCGAATGTTCATGTGAATAGAAAAGGCAGGAGAGTGGTCGGGTACTGTTTTCTCTCAGTTGGCAAGCTGCGCACACAATCGCAGTGTTGTACAGCTTGTTTCATCACCTTTGCGAAGTTGCCGCTCTCTCCGGCTCCCGGAGACGAAGAAGCTGCTTCTTCGCGCAAAGACGATTCTGACGCTCACAGTGCTCTGCGGTGTGCGTCTTCTGCCGAAAGAGGTCCGGGAGTGGTGCTTAGCTCTGCAGAGCACCGTACCTTTGTCTTTAGCCTCTCTTC
This sequence comes from Melozone crissalis, assembly GCF_028551555.1. Lineage (NCBI taxonomy): Eukaryota > Metazoa > Chordata > Aves > Passeriformes > Passerellidae > Melozone > Melozone crissalis. The sequence goes on along the minus strand of NW_026536091.1, from coordinate 331,268 downwards.
TCGTCTACATCTTAGCAAAAAGCTTTTCCACTCTGTCTGGCAAGGAGAAACTGTGCCAGCACAGAAAACATCTCCCATCGTGTTCTAGAGGCTGCACGGAGGTCTGCCGAGTGTTTTGCAAGAAGAGAAAGAAAGTTGTCCAAAACAGCTTGCAATCGAATGTTCATGTGAATAGAAAAGGCAGGAGAGTGGTCAGGTTCTGTTTTCTCTCAGTTGGCAAGCTGCGCACACAATCGCAGTGTTGTACAGCTTGTTTCATCACCTTTGCGAAGTTGCCGCTATCTGCGGCTCCGGGAGACGAAGAAGCTGCTTCTTCGCGCAAAGACGATTCTGCCACTCACAGTGCTCTGCGGTGTGCGCCTTCTGCCGAAAGAGGCCAGGGAGCTGTGCTTGGCTCTGCAGAGCACCTTACCTTCGTCTTTAGCCTCTCTTCTCGTCTACATCTTAGCAAAAATCTTTTCCACTCTGTCTGGCAAGGAGAAACTGTGCCAGCACAGAAAACATCTCCCATCGTGTTCTAGAGGCTGCACGGAGGTCTGCCGAGTGTTTTGCCAGAAAACAAAGAAAGTTGTCCAAAAGAGCTTGCAATCTAATGTTCATGTGAATAGAAAAGGCAGGAGAGTGGTCAGGTACTGTTTTCTCTCAGTTGGCAAGCTGCGCACACAATCGCAGTCTTGTACAGCTTGTTTCATCACCTTTCCCAAGTTGCCGCTCTCTCCGGCTCCCGGAGACGAAGAAGCTGCTTCTTCGCGCAAAGACGATTCTGCCGCTCACAGTGCTCTGCGGTGTGCGCCTTCTGCCGAAAGAGGCCAGGGAGCGGTGCTTAGCTCTGCAGAGCACCGTATCTTCGTCTTTAGCCTCTCTTCTCGTCTACAACTTAGCAAAAAGCTTTTCCACTCTGTCTGGAAAGGAAAAACTTTGCCAGCACAGAAAACATCTCCCATCGTGTGCTAGAGGCTGCACGGAGGTCTGCCGAGTGTTTTGCAAGAAGAGAAAGAAAGTTGTCCAAAACAGCTTGCAATCGAATGTTCATGTGAATAGAAAAGGCCGGAGAGTGGTCAGGTACTGTTTTCTCTCACTTGGCAAGCTGCGCACACAATCGCAGTGTTGTAGAGCTTGTTTCATCACCTTTGCGAAGCTGCCGCACTCTCCGGCTCCCGGAGACGAAGAAGCTTCTTCTTCGCGCAATGACGATTCTGCCGCTCACAGTGCTCTGCGGTGTGCGCCTTCTGCCGAAAGAGGTCCGGGAGCGGTGCTTAGCTCTGCAGAGCACCGTACCTTCGTCTTTAGCCTCTCTTCTCGTCTACATCTTAGCAAAAAGCTTTTCCACTCTGTCTGGCTAGGAGAAACTGTGCCAGCACAAAAAACATCTCCCATCGTGTTCTAGAGGCTGCACGGAGGTCTGCCGAGTGTTTTGCAAGAAGAGAAAGAAAGTTGTCCAAAACAGCTTGCAATCGAATGTTCATGTGAATAGAAAAGGCAAGAGAGTGGTCAGGTACTGTTTTCTCTCCGTTGCCAAGCTGAGCACACAATCGCAGTCTTGTACAGCTTGTTTCATCACCTTTGCGAAGTTGCCGCTCTCTCCGGCTCCCGGAGCCGAAGAAGCTGCTTCTTCGCGCAAAGACGATTCTGCCGCTCACAGTGCTCTGCGGTGTGCGCCTTCTGCCGAAAGAGGCCCGGGTGCGGTGCTTAGCTCTGCAGAGCACCGTACCTTCGTCTTTAGCCTCTCTTCTCGTCTACATCTTAGCAAAAAGCTTTTCCACTCTGTCTGGCAAGGAGAAACTGTGCCAGCACAGAAAACATCTCCCATCGTGTTCTAGAGGCTGCACGGAGGTCTGCCGAGTGTTTTGCAAGAAGAGAAAGAAAGTTGTCCAAAACAGCTTGCAATCGAATGTTCATGTGAATAGAAAAGGCAGGAGAGTGGTCAGGTACTGTTTTCTCTCAGTTGGCAAGCTGCGCACACAATCGCAGTCTTGTACAGCTTGTTTCATCACCTTTGCGAAGTTGCCCCTCTCTCCGGCTCCGGGAGACGAAGAAGCTGCTTCTTCGCGCAAAGACGATTCTGCCGCTCACAGTGCTCTGCGGTGTGCGCCTTCTGCCGAAAGAGGCCAGGGAGCGGTGCTTAGCTCTGCAGAGCACTGTACGTTCGTCTTTAGCCTCTCTTCTCGTCTACATCTTAGCAAAAAGCTTTTCCACTCTGTCTGGCAAGGAGAAACTGTGCCAGCACAGAAAACATCTCCCATGGTGTTCTAGAGGCTGCACGGAGGTCTGCCGAGTGTTTTGCAAGAAGAGAAAGAAAGTTGTCCAAAACAGCTTGAAATCGAATGTTCATGTGATTAGAAAAGGCAGGAGAGTGGTCAGGTACTGTTTTCTCTCAGTTGGCAAGCTGCGCACACAATCGCAGTGTTGTACAGCTTGTTTCATCACCTTTGCCAAGTTGCCGCTCTCTCCGGCTCCCGGAGCCGAAGAAGCTGCTTCTTCACGCAAAGACGATTCTGCCGCTCACAGTGCTCTGCGGTGTGCGCCTTCTGCCGAAAGAGGTCCGGGAGCAGTGCTTAGCTCTGCAGAGCACCGTACCTTCGTCTTTAGCCTCTCTTCTCGTCTACATCTTAGCAAAAAGCTTTTCCACTCTGTCTGGCTAGGAGAAACTGTGCCAGCACAAAAAACATCTCCCATCGTGTTCTAGAGTCTGCACGGAGGTCTGCCGAGTGTTTTGCAAGAAGAGAAAGAAAGTTGTTCAAAACAGCTTGCAATCGAATGTTCATGTTAATAGAAAAGGCAGGAGAGTGGTCAGGTTCTGTTTTCTCTCAGTTGGCAAGCTGCGCACACAATCGCAGTGTTATACAGCTTGTTTCATCACCTTTGCGAAGTTGCCGCTCTCTCCGGCTCCTGGAGACGAAGAAGCTACTTCTTCGCGCAAAGACGATTCTGCCGCTCACAGTGCTCTGCGGTGTGCGGCTTCTGCCGAAAGAGACCAGGGAGCGGTGCTTCGCTCTGCAGAGCACCGTACCTTCGTCTTTAGCCTCTCTTCTCGTCTACATCTTAGCAAAAAGCTTTTCCACTATGTCTGGCAAGGAGAAACTGTGCCAGCACAAAAAACATCTCCAATCGTGTTCTAGAGGCTGCACGGAGGTCTGCCGAGTGTTTTGCAAGAAGAGAAAGAAAGTTGTCCAAAACAGCTTGCAATCGAATGTTCATGTGAATAGAAAAGGCAGGAGAGTCGACAGGTACTGTTTTATCTCAGTTGGCAAGCTGCGCACACACTCGCAGTCTTGTACAGCTTGTTTCATCACCTTTCCCAAGTTGCCGCTCTCTCCGGCTCCCGGAGACGAAGAAGCTGCTTCTTCGCGCAAAGACGATTCTGCTGCTCACAGTGCTCTGCGGTGTGTGTCTTCTGCCGAAAGAGACCAGGGAGCGGTGCTTAGCTCTGCAGAGCACCGTACCTTCGTCTTTAGCCTCTCTTCTCGTCTACATCTTAGCAAAAAGCTTTTCCACTCTGTCTGGCAAGGAGAAACTGTGCCAGCACAGAAAACATCTCCCATCGTGTTCTAGAGGCTGCACAGAGGTCTGCCGAGTGTTTTGCAAGAAGAGAAAGAAAGTTGTCCAAAACAGCTTGCAATCGAATGTTCATGTGATTAGAAAAGGCAGGAGAGTGGTCAGGTACTGTTTTCTCTCAGTTGGCAAGCTGCGCACACAATCGCAGTGTTGTACAGCTTGTTTCATCACCTTTGCCAAGTTGCCGCTCTCTCCGGCTCCCGGAGCCGAAGAAGCTGCTTCTTCGCGCAAAGACGATTCTGCCGCTCACAGTGCTCTGCGGTGTGCGCCTTCTGCCGAAAGAGGTCCGGGAGCGGTGCTTAGCTCTGCAGAGCACCGTACCTTCGTCTTTAGCCTCTCTTCTCGTCTACATCTTAGCAAAAAGCTTTTCCACTCTGTCCGGCAAGGAGAAACTTTGCCAGCACAGAAAATATCTCCCTTCGTGTTCTAGAGGCTGCACGGAGCTCTGCCGAGTGTTTTGCAAGAAGAGAAAGAAAGTTGTCCAAAACAGCTTGCAATCGAATGTTCATGTGAATAGAAAAGGCAGGAGAGTGGTCAGGTTCTGTTTTCTCTCACTTGGCAAGCTGCGCACACAATCGCAGTGTTGTAGAGCTTGTTTCATCACCTTTGCGAACCTGCCGCTCTCTCCGGCTCCCGGAGACGAAGAAGCTGCTTATTCGCTCAATGACGATTCTGCCGCTCACAGTGCTCTGCGGTGTGCGCCTTCTGCCGAAAGAGGTCCGGGAGCAGTGCTTAGCTCTGCAGAGCACCGTACCTTCGTCTTTAGCCTCTCTTCTCGTCTACATCTTAGCAAAAAGCTTTTCCACTCTGTCTGGCTAGGAGAAACTGTGCCAGCACAAAAAACTACTCCCATCGTGTTCTAGAGTCTGCACGGAGGTCTGCCGAGTGTTTTGCAAGAAGAGAAAGAAAGTTGTTCAAAACAGCTTGCAATCGAATGTTCATGTTAATAGAAAAGGCAGGAGAGTGGTCAGGTTCTGTTTTCTCTCAGTTGGCAAGCTGCGCACACAATCGCAGTGTTGTACAGCTTGTTTCATCACCTTTGCGAAGTTGCCGCTCTCTCCGGCTCCCGGAGACGAAGAAGCTACTTCTTCGCGCAAAGACGATTCTGCCGCTCACAGTGCTCTGCGGTGTGCGGCTTCTGCCGAAAGAGACCAGGGAGCGGTGCTTCGCTCTGCAGAGCACCGTACCTTCGTCTTTAGCCTCTCTTCTCGTCTACATCTTAGCAAAAAGCTTTTCCACTATGTCTGGCAAGGAGAAACTGTGCCAGCACAAAAAACATCTCCAATCGTGTTCTAGAGGCTGCACGGAGGTCTGCCGAGTGTTTTGCAAGAAGAGAAAGAAAGTTGTCCAAAACAGCTTGCAATCGAATGTTCATGTGAATAGAAAAGGCAGGAGAGTGGTCAGGTACTGTTTTCTCTCAGTTGGCAAGCTGCGCACACACTCGCAGTCTTGTACAGCTTGTTTCATCACCTTTCCCAAGTTGCCGCTCTCTCCGGCTCCCGGAGACGAAGAAGCTGCTTCTTCGCGCAAAGACGATTCTGCCGCTCACAGTGCTCTGCGGTGTGCGCCTTCTGCCGAAAGAGACCAGGGAGCGGTGCTTAGCTCTGCAGAGCACCGTACCTTCGTCTTTAGCCTCTCTTCTCGTCTACATCTTAGCAAAAAGCTTTTCCACTCTGTCTGGCAAGGAGAAACTGTGCCAGCACAGAAAACATCTCCCATCGTGTTCTAGAGGCTGCACGGAGGTCTGCCGAGTGTTTTGCAAGAAGAGAAAGAAAGTTGTCCAAAACAGCTTGCAATCGAATGTTCATGTGAATAGAAAAGGCAGGAGAGTGGTCAGGTACTGTTTTCTCTCAGTTGGCAAGCTGCGCACACAATCGCAGTGTTGTATAGCTTGTTTCATCACCTTTGCGAAGCTGCCGCTCTCTCCGGCTCCCGGAGACGAAGAAGCTGCTTCTTCGCGCAAAGACGATTCTGCTGCTCACAGTGCTCTGCGGTGTGTGTCTTCTGCCGAAAGAGACCAGGGAGCGGTGCTTAGCTCCACAGAGCACCGTACCTTCGTCTTTAGCCTCTCTTCTCGTCTACATCTTAGCAAAAAGCTTTTCCACTCTGTCTGGCAAGGACAAACTTTGCCAGCACAGAAAACATCTCCCATCGTGTTCTAGAGGCTGCACGGAGGTCTGCCGAGTGTTTTGCAAGAAGAGAAAGAAAGTTGTCCAAAACAGCTTGCAATCGAATGTTCATGTGAATAGAAAAGGAAGGAGAGTGGTCAGGTACTGTTTTCTCTCAGTTGGCAAGCTGCGCACACAATCGCAGTGTTGTACAGCTTGTTTCATCACCTTTGCCAAGTTGCCGCTCTCTCCGGCTCCCGGAGACGAAGAAGCTGCTTCTTCGCGCAAAGACGATTCTGACGCTCACAGTGCTCTGCGGTGTGCGCCTTCTGCCGAAAGAGGCCCGGGAGCGGTGCTTAGCTCTGCAGAGCACCGTACCTTCGTCTTTAGCCTCTCTTCTCGTCTACATCTTAGCAAAAACCTTTTCCACTCTGTCTGGCAAGGAGAAACTTTGCCAGCACAGAAAACATCTCCCTTCGTGTTCTAGAGGCTGCACGGAGGTCTGCCGAGTGTTTTGCAAGAAGAGAAAGAAAGTTGTCCAAAACAGCTTGCAATCGAATGTTCATGTGAATAGAAAAGGCAGGAGAGTGGTCAGGTACTGTTTTCTCTCAGTTGGCAAGCTGCGCACACAATCGCAGTGTTGTACAGCTTGTTTCATCACCTTTGCGAAGCTGCCGCTCTCTCCGGCTCCCGGAGACGAAGAAGCTGCTTCTTCGCGCAAAGACGATTCTGACGCTCACAGTGCTCTGCACTGTGTGTCTTCTGCCGAAAGAGGCCAGGGAGCGGTGCATAGCTCTGCAGAGCACCTTACCTTCGTCTTTAGCCTCTCTTCTCGTCTACATCTTAGCAAAAAGCTTTTCCACTCTGTCTGGCAAGGAGAAACTGTGCCAGCACAGAAAACATCTCCCATCGTGTTCTAGAGGCTGCACGGAGGTCTGCCGAGTGTTTTGCAAGAAGAGAAAGAAAGTTGTCCAAAACAGCTTGCAATCGAATGTTCATGTGAATAGAAAAGGCAGGAGAGTGGTCAGGTACTGTTTTCTCTCAGTTGGCAAGCTGCGCACACAATCGCAGTCTTGTACAGCTTGTTTCATCACCTTTGCGAAGTTGCCCCTCTCTCCGGCTCCGGGAGACGAAGAAGCTGCTTCTTCGCGCAAAGACGATTCTGCCGCTCACAGTGCTCTGCGGTGTGCGACTTCTGCCGAAAGAGGCCAGGGAGCGGTGCTTAGCTCTGCAGAGCACTGTACGTTCGTCTTTAGCCTCTCTTCTCGTCTACATCTTAGCAAAAAGCTTTTCCACTCTGTCTGGCAAGGAGAAACTGTGCCAGCACAGAAAACATCTCCCATCGTGTTCTAGAGGCTGCACGGAGGTCTGCCGAGTGTTTTGCAAGAAGAGAAAGAAAGTTGTCCAAAACAGCTTGCAATCGAATGTTCATGTGATTAGAAAAGGCAGGAGAGTGGTCAGGTACTGTTTTCTCTCAGTTGGCAAGCTGCGCACACAATCGCAGTGTTGTACAGCTTGTTTCATCACCTTTGCCAAGTTGCCGCTCTCTCCGGCTCCCGGAGCCGAAGAAGCTGCTTCTTCGCGCAAAGACGATTCAGCCGCTCACAGTGCTCTGCGGTGTGCGCCTTCTGGCGAAAGAGGTCCGGGAGCGGTGCTTAGCTCTGCAGAGCACCGTACCTTCGTCTTTAGCCTCTCTTCTCGTCTACATCTTAGCAAAAAGCTTTTCCACTCTGTCCGGCAAGGAGAAACTTTGCCAGCACAGAAAACATGTCCCTTCGTGTTCTAGAGGCTGCACGGAGGTCTGCCGAGTGTTTTGCAAGAAGAGAAAGAAAGTTGTCCAAAACAGCTTGCAATCGAATGTTCATGTGAATAGAAAAGGCAGGAGAGTGGTCAGGTTCTGTTTTCTCTCACTTGGCAAGCTGCGCACACAATCGCAGTGTTGTAGAGCTTGTTTCATCACCTTTGCGAAGCTGCCGCTCTCTCCGGCTCCCGGAGACGAAGAAGCTGTTTATTCGCTCAATGACGATTCTGCCGCTCACAGTGCTCTGCGGTGTGCGCCTTCTGCCGAAAGAGGTCCGGGAGCAGTTCTTAGCTCTGCAGAGCACCGTACCTTCGTCTTTAGCCTCTCTTCTCGTCTACATCTTAGCAAAAAGCTTTTCCACTCTGTCTGGCTAGGAGAAACTGTGCCAGAACAAAAAACATCTCCCATCGTGTTCTAGAGTCTGCACGGAGGTCTGCCGAGTGTTTTGCAAGAAGAGAAAGAAAGTTGTTCAAAACAGCTTGCAATCGAATGTTCATGTTAATAGAAAAGGCAGGAGAGTGGTCAGGTTCTGTTTTCTCTCAGTTGGCAAGCTGCGCACACAATCGCAGTGTTATACAGCTTGTTTCATCACCTTTGCGAAGTTGCCGCTCTCTCCGGCTCCCGGAGACGAAGAAGCTACTTCTTCGCGCAAAGACGATTCTGCCGCTCACAGTGCTCTGCGGTGTGCGGCTTCTGCCGAAAGAGACCAGGGAGCGGTGCTTCGCTCTGCAGAGCACCGTACCTTCGTCTTTAGCCTCTCTTCTCGTCTACATCTTAGCAAAAAGCTTTTCCACTATGTCTGGCAAGGAGAAACTGTGCCAGCACAAAAAACATCTCCAATCGTGTTCTAGAGGCTGCACGGAGGTCTGCCGAGTGTTTTGCAAGAAGAGAAAGAAAGTTGTCCAAAACAGCTTGCAATCGAATGTTCATGTGAATAGAAAAGTCAGGAGAGTGGTCAGGTACTGTTTTCTCTCAGTTGGCAAGCTGCGCACACACTCGCAGTCTTGTACAGCTTGTTTCATCACCTTTCCCAAGTTGCCGCTCTCTCCGGCTCCCGGAGACGAAGAAGCTGCTTCTTCGCGCAAAGACGATTCTGCCGCTCACAGTGCTCTGCGGTGTGCGCCTTCTGCCGAAAGAGACCAGGGAGCGGTGCTTAGCTCTGCACTTCACCGTACCTTCGTCTTTAGCCTCTCTTCTCGTCTACATCTTAACAAAAAGCTTTTCCACTCTGTCTGGCAAGGAGAAACTGTGCCAGCACAGAAAACATCTCCCATCGTGTTCTAGAGGCTGCACGGAGGTCTGCCGAGTGTTTTGCAAGAAGAGAAAGAAAGTTGTCCAAAACAGCTTGCAATCGAATGTTCATGTGAATAGAAAAGGCAGGAGAGTGGTCAGGTACTGTTTTCTCTCAGTTGGCAAGCTGCGCACACAATCGCAGTGTTGTACAGCTTGTTTCATCACCTTTGCGAAGCTGCCGCTCTCTCCGGCTCCCGGAGACGAAGAAGCTGCTTCTTCGCGCAAAGACGATTCTGCTGCTCACAGTGCTCTGCGGTGTGTGTCTTCTGCCGAAAGAGACCAGGGAGCGGTGCTTAGCTCTGAAGAGCACCGTACCTTCGTCTTTAGCCTCTCTTCTCGTCTACATCTTAGCAAAAAGCTTTTCCACTCTGTCTGGCAAGGAGAAACTGTGCCAGCACAGAAAACATCTCCCATCGTGTTCTAGAGGCTGCACGGAGGTCTGCCGAGTGTTTTGCAAGAAGAGAAAGAAAGTTGTCCAAAACAGCTTGCAATCGAATGTTCATGTGATTAGAAAAGGCAGGAGAGTGGTCAGGTACTGTTTTCTCTCCGTTGGCAAACTGCGCACACAATCGCAGTCTTGTACAGCTTGTTTCATCACCTTTGCCAAGTTGCCGCTCTCTCCGGCTCCCGGAGCCGAAGAAGCTGCTTCTTCGCGCAAAGACGATTCTGCCGCTCACAGTGCTCTGTGGTGTGCGCCTTCTGCCGAAAGAGGTCCGGGAGCGGTGCTTAGCTCTGCAGAGCACCGTACCTTCGTCTTTAGCCTCTCTTCTCGTCTACATCTTAGCAAAAAGCTTTTCCACTCTGTCCGGCAAGGAGAAACTTTGCCAGCACAGAAAACATCTCCCTTCGTGTTCTAGAGGCTGCACGGAGGTCTGCCGAGTGTTTTGCAAGAAGAGAAAGAAAGTTGTCCAAAACAGCTTGCAATCGAATGTTCATGTGAATAGAAAAGGCAGGAGAGTGGTCAGGTACTGTTTTCTCTCAGTTGGCAAGCTGCGCACACAATCGCAGTGTTGTATAGCTTGTTTCATCACCTTTGCGAAGTTGCCGCTCTCTCCGGCTCCCGGAGACGAAGAAGCTGCTTATTCGCTCAATGACGATTCTGCCGCTCACAGTGCTCTGCGGTGTGCGCCTTCTGCCGAAAGAGGTCCGGGAGCAGTGCTTAGCTCTGCAGAGCACCGTACCTTCGTCTTTAGCCTCTCTTCTCGTCTACATCTTAGCAAAAAGCTTTTCCACTCTGTCTGGCTAGGAGAAACTGTGCCAGCACAAAAAACATCTCCCATCGTGTTCTAGAGTCTGCACGGATGTCTGCCGAGTGTTTTGCAAGAAGAGAAAGAAAGTTGTTCAAAACAGCTTGCAATCGAATGTTCATGTTAATAGAAAAGGCAGGAGAGTGGTCAGGTTCTGTTTTCTCTCAGTTGGCAAGCTGCGCACACAATCGCAGTGTTATACAGCTTGTTTCATCACCTTTGCGAAGTTGCCGCTCTCTCCGGCTCCCGGAGACGAAGAAGCTACTTCTTCGCGCAAAGACGATTCTGCCGCTCACAGTGCTCTGCGGTGTGCGGCTTCTGCCGAAAGAGACCAGGGAGCGGTGCTTCGCTCTGCAGAGCACCGTACCTTCGTCTTTAGCCTCTCTTCTCGTCTACATCTTAGCAAAAAGCTTTTCCACTATGTCTGGCAAGGAGAAACTGTGCCAGCACAAAAAACATCTCCAATCGTGTTCTAGAGGCTGCACGGAGGTCTGCCGAGTGTTTTGCAAGAAGAGAAAGAAAGTTGTCCAAAACAGCTTGCAATCGAATGTTCATGTGAATAGAAAAGGCAGGAGAGTGGTCAGGTACTGTTTTCTCTCAGTTGGCAAGCTGCGCACACACTCGCAGTCTTGTACACCTTGTTTCATCACCTTTCCCAAGTTGCCGCTCTCTCCGGCTCCCGGAGACGAAGAAGCTGCTTCTTCGCGCAAAGACGATTCTGCCGCTCACAGTGCTCTGCGGTGTGCGCCTTCTGCCGAAAGAGGTATGGGAGCGGTGCTTAGCTCTGCACTGCACCGTACCTTCGTCTTTAGCCTCTCTTCTCGTCTACATCTTAGCAAAAAGCTTTTCCACTCTGTCTGGCAAGGAGAAACTGTGCCAGCACAGAAAACATCTCCCATCGTGTTCTAGAGGCTGCACGGAGGTCTGCCGAGTTTTTTGCCAGAAAACAAAGAAAGTTGTCCAAAACAGCTTGCAATCGAATGTTCATGTGAATAGAAAAGGCAGGAGAGTGGTCAGGTACTGTTTTCTCTCAGTTGGCAAGCTGCGCACACAATCGCAGTGTTGTATAGCTTGTTTCATCACCTTTGCGAAGCTGCCGCTCTCTCCGGCTCCCGGAGACGAAGAAGCTGCTTCTTCGCGCAAAGACGATTCTGCTGCTCACAGTGCTCTGCGGTGTGTGTCTTCTGCCGAAAGAGACCAGGGAGCGGTGCTTAGCTCCACAGAGCACCGTACCTTCGTCTTTAGCCTCTCTTCTCGTCTACATCTTAGCAAAAAGCTTTTCCACTCTGTCTGGCTAGTAGAAACTGTGCCAGCACAAAAAACATCTCCCATCGTGTTCTAGAGGCTGCACGGATGTCTGCCGAGTGTTTTGCAAGAAGAGAAAGAAAGTTGTCCAAAACAGCTTGCAATCGAATGTTCATGTGAATAGAAAAGGCAGGAGAGTGGTCAGGTACTGTTTTCTCTCAGTTGGCAAGCTGCGCACACAATCGCAGTGTTGTACAGCTTGTTTCATCACCTTTGCGAAGTTGCCGCTCTCTCCGGCTCCCGGAGACGAAGAAGCTGCTTCTTCGCGCAAAGACGATTCTGCCGCTCACAGTGCTCTGCGGTGTGCGCCTTCTTCCGAAAGAGGCCCGGGAGCTGTGCTTAGCTCTGCAGAGCACCGTACCTTCGTCTTTAGCCTCTCTTCTCGTCTACATCTTAGCAAAAACCTTTTCCACTCTGTCTGGCAAGGAGAAACTGTTCCAGCACAGAAAACATCTCCCATCGTGTTCTAGAGGCTGCACGGAGGTCTGCCGATTGTTTTGCAAGAAGAGAAAGAAAGTTGTCCATAACAGCTTGCAATCGAATGTTCATGTGATTAGAAAAGGCAGGAGAGTGGTCGGGTACTGTTTTCTCTCAGTTGGCAAGCTGCGCACACAATCGCAGTGTTGTACAGCTTGTTTCATCACCTTTGCGAAGTTGCCGCTCTCTCCGGCTCCGGGAGACGAAGAAGCTGCTTCTTCGCGCAAAGACGATTCTGCCGCTCACTGTGCTCTGCGGTGTGCGCCTTCTGCCGAAAGAGATCCGGGAGCGGTGCTTAGCTCTGCAGAGCACCGTACCTTCGTCTTTAGCCTCTCTTCTCGTCTACATCTTAGCAAAAAGCTTTTCCACTCTGTCTGGCAAGGACAAACTTTGCCAGCACAGAAAACATCTCCCATCGTGTTCTAGAGGCTGCACGGAGGTCTGCCGAGTGTTTTGCAAGAAGAGAAAGAAAGTTGTCCAAAACAGCTTGCAATCGAATGTTCATGTGAATAGAAAAGGAAGGAGAGTGGTCAGGTACTGTTTTCTCTCTCTTGGCAAGCTGCGCACACAATCGCTGTGTTATACAGCTTGTTTCATCACCTTTGCGAAGTTGCCGCTCTCTCCGGCTCCCGGAGACGAAGAAGCTGCTTCTTCGCGCAAAGACGATTCTGCCGCTCACAGTGCTCTGCTTTGTGCGCCTTCTGAAAAAGCGGCCAGGGAGCGGTGCTTAGCTCTGCAGAGCACCGTACCTTCGTCTTTAGCCTCTCTTCTCGTCTACATCTTAGCAAAATGCTTTTCCACTCTGTCTGGCAAGGAGAAACTGTGCCAGCACAGAAAACATCTCCCATCGTGTTCTAGAGGCTGCACGGAGGTCTGCCGAGTGTTTTGCAAGAAAACAAAGAAAGTTGTCCAAAACAGCTTGCAATCGAATGTTCATGTGAATAGAAAAGGCAGGAGAGTGGTCAGGTACTGTTTTCTCTCACTTGGCAAGCTGCGCACACAATCGCAGTCTTGTACAGCTTGTTTCATCACCTTTGCCAAGATGCCGCTCTATCCGGCTCCTGGAGACCAAGAAGCTGCTTCTTCGCGCAAAGACGATTCTGCCGCTCACAGTGCTCTGCGGAGTGCGCCTTCTGCCGAAAGAGGTCCGGGAGCGGTGCTTAGCTCTGCAGAGCACCGTACCTTCGTCTTTAGCCTCTCTTCTCGTCTACATCTTAGCAAAAAGCTTTTCCACTCTGTCTGGCAAGGAGAAACTGTGCCAGCACAGAAAACATCTCCCATCGTGTTGTAGAGGCTGCACGGAGGTCTGCCGAGTGTTTTGCAAGAAGAGAAAGAAAGTTGTCCAAAACAGATTGCAATCGAATGTTCATGTGAATAGAAAAGGCAGGAGAGTGGTCAGGTACTGTTTTCTCTCAGTTGGCAAGCTGCGCACACAATCGCAGTGTTGTACAGCTTGTTTCATCACCTTTGCGAAGTTGCCGCTCTCTCCGGCTCCCGGAGACGAAGAAGCTGCTTCTTCGCGCAAAGACGATTCTGCCGCTCACAGTGCTCTGCGGTGTGCGCCTTCTGCCGAAAGAGGCCCGGGTGCGGTGCTTAGCTCTGCAGAGCACCGTACCTTCGTCTTTAGCCTCTCTTCTCGTCTACATCTTAGCAAAAAGCTTTTCCACTCTGTCTGGCAAGGAGAAACTGTGCCAGCACAGAAAACATCTCCCATCGTGTTCTAGAGGCTGCACGGAGGTCTGCCGAGTGTTTTGCAAGAAGAGAAAGAAAGTTGTCCAAAACAGCTTGCAATCGAATGTTCATGTGATTAGAAAAGGCAGGAGAGTGGTCAGGTACTGTTTTCTCTCAGTTGGCAAGCTGCGCACACAATCGCAGTGTTGTACAGCTTGTTTCATCACCTTTCCCAAGTTGCCGCTCTCTCCGGCTCCCGGAGACGAAGAAGCTGCTTCTTCGCGCAAAGACGATTCTGCCGCTAACAGTGCTCTGCGGAGTGCGCCTTCTGCCGAAAGAGGCCAGGGAGCGGTGCTTAGCTCTGCAGAGCACCGTACCTCCGTCTTTAGCCTCTCTTCTCGTCTACATCTTAGCAAAAAGCTTTTCCACTCTGTCTGGCAAGGAGAAACTGTGCCAGCACAAAAAACATCTCCCATCGTGTTCTAGAGGCTGCACGGAGGTCTGCCGAGTGTTTTGCAAGAAGAGAAAGAAAGTTGTTCAAAACAGCTTGCAATCGAATGTTCATGTGAATAGAAAAGGCAGGAGAGTGGTCAGGTACTGTTTTCTCTCAGTTGACAAACTGCGCACACAATCGCAGTGTTATACAGCTTGTTTCATCACCTTTGCGAAGTTGCCGCTCTCTCCGGCTCCCGGAGACGAAGAAGCTCCTTCTTCGCGCAAAGACGATTCTGCCGCTCACAGTGCTCTGCGGTGTGCGGCTTCTCCCGAAAGAGATCCGGGAGCGGTGCTTCGCTCTGCAGAGCACCGTACCTTCGTCTTTAGCCTCTCTTCTCGTCTACATCTTAGCAAAAAGCTTTTCCACTATGTCTGGCAAGGAGAAACTGTGCCAGCACAAAAAACATCTCCCATCGTGTTCTAGAGGCTGCACGGAGGTCTGCCGAGTGTTTTGCAAGAAGAGAAAGAAAGTTGTCCAAAACAGCTTGCAATCGAATGTTCATGTGAATAGAAAAGGCAGGAGAGTGGTCAGGTACTGTTTTCTCTCAGTTGGCAAGCTGCGCACACACTCGCAGGCTTGTACAGCTTGTTTCATCACCTTTGCGAAGTTGCCGCTTTCTCCGGCTCCCGGAGACGAAGAAGCGGCTTCTTCGCGCAAAGACGATTCTGCCGCTCACAGTGCTCTGCGGTGTGCGCCTTCTGCCGAAAGAGACCAGGGAGCGGTGCTTAGCTCTACAGAGCACCGTACCTTCGTCTTTAGCCTCTCTTCTCGTCTACATCTTAGCAAAAAGCTTTTCCACTCTGTCTGGCAAGGACAAACTTTGCCAGCACAGAAAACATCTCCCATCGTGTTCTAGAGGCTGCACGGAGGTCTGCCGAGTGTTTTGCAAGAAGAGAAAGAAAGTTGTCCAAAACAGCTTGCAATCGAATATTCATGTGAATAGAAAAGGAAGGAGAGTGGTCAGGTACTGTTTTCTCTCAGTTGGCAAGCTGCGCACACACTCGCAGTCTTGTACAGCTTGTTTCATCACCTTTGCCAAGTTGCCGCTCTCTCCGGCTCCCGGAGACGAAGAAGCTGCTTCTTCGCGCAAAGACGATTCTGACGCTCACAGTGCTCTGCGGTGTGCGCCTTCTGCCGAAAGAGGCCCGGGAGCGGTGCTTAGCTCTGCAGAGCACCGTACCTTCGTCTTTAGCCTCTCTTCTCGTCTACATCTTAGCAAAAACCTTTTCCACTCTGTCTGGCAAGGAGAAACTTTGCCAGCACAGAAAACATCTCCCTTCGTGTTCTAGAGGCTGCACGGAGGTCTGCCGAGTGTTTTGCAAGAAGAGAAAGAAAGTTGTCCAAAACAGCTTGCAATCGAATGTTCATGTGAATAGAAAAGGAAGGAGAGTGGTCAGGTACTGTTTTCTCTCAGGTGGCAAGCTGCGCACACAATCGCAGTGTTGTACAGCTTGTTTCATCACCTTTGCGAAGTTGCCGCTCTCTCCGGCTCCCGGAGACGAAGAAGCTGCTTCTTCGCGCAAAGACGATTCTGCCGCTCACAGTGCTCTGCTTTGTGCGCCTTCTGCCAAAGAGGCCAGGGAGCGGTGCTTAGCTCTGCAGAGCACCGTACCTTCGTCTTTAGCCTCTCTTCTCGTCTACATCTTAGCAAAAAGCTTTTCCACTCTGTCTGGCAAGGAGTAACTGTGCCAGCACAGAAAACATCTCCCATCGTGTTCTAGAGGCTGCACGGAGGTCTGCCGAGTGTTTTGCAAGAAGAGAAAGAAAGTTGTCCAAAACAGCTTGCAATCGAATGTTCATGTGAATAGAAAAGGCAGGAGAGTGGTCAGGTACTGTTTTCTCTCAGTTGGCAAGCTGCGCACACAATCGCAGTGTTGTACAGCTTGTTTCATCACCTTTGCGAAGCTGCCGCTCTCTCCGGCTCCCGGAGACGAAGAAGCTGCTTCTTCGCGCAAAGACGATTCTGACGCTCACAGTGCTCTGCACTGTGTGTCTTCTGCCGAAAGAGGCCAGGGAGCGGTGCATAGCTCTGCAGAGCACCTTACCTTCGTCTTTAGCCTCTCTTCTCGTCTACATCTTAGCAAAAAGCTTTTCCACTCTGTCTGGCAAGGAGAAACTGTGCCAGCACAGAAAACATCTCCCATCGTGTTCTAGAGGCTGCACGGAGGTCTGCCGAGTGTTTTGCAAGAAGAGAAAGAAAGTTGTCCAAAACAGCTTGCAATCGTATGTTCATGTGAATAGAAAAGGCAGGAGAGTGGTCAGGTACTGCTTTCTCTCAGTTGGCAAACTGCGCACACAATCGCAGTGTTGTACAGCTTGTTTCATCACCTTTGCGAAGTTGCCGCTCTCTCCGGCTCCCGGAGACGAAGAAGCTGCTTCTTCGCGCAAAGACGATTCTGCCGCTCATAGTGCTCTGCACTGTGTGTCTTCTGCCGAAAGAGGCCCGGGAGCGGTGCTTAGCTCTGCAGAGCACCTTACCTTCGTCTTTAGCCTCTCTTCTCGTCTACATCTTAGCAAAAAGCTTTTCCACTCTGTCTGGCAATGAGAAACTGTGCCAGCACAGAAAACATCTCCCATCGTGTTCTAGAGGCTGCACGGAGGTCTTCCGAGTGTTTTGCCAGAAAACAAAGAAAGCTGTCCAAAACAGCTTGCAATCGAATGTTCATGTGAATAGAAAAGGCAGGAGAGTGGTCATGTACTGTTTTCTCTCAGTTGGCAAGCTGCGCACACAATCGCAGTGTTGTACAGCTTGTTTCATCACCTTTGCCAAGATGCCGCTCTATCCGGCTCCTGGAGACCAAGAAGCTGCTTCTTCGCGCAAAGACGATTCTGCCGCTCACAGTGCTCTGCGGAGTGCGCCTTCTGCCGAAAGAGGTCCGGGAGCGGTGCTTAGCTCTGCAGAGCACCGTACCTTCGTCTTTAGCCTCTCTTCTCGTCTACATCTTTGCAAAAAGCTTTTCCACTCTGTCTGGCAAGGAGAAACTGTGCCAGCACAAAAAACATCTCCCATCGTGTTCTAGAGGCTGCACGGAGGTCTGCCGAGTGTTTTGCAAGAAGAGAAAGAAAGTTGTCCAAAACAGCTTGCAATTGAATGTTCATGTGAATAGAAAAGGCAGGAGAGTGGTCAGGTATTGTTTTCTCTCAGTTGGCAAGCTGCGCACACAATCGCAGTGTTGTACAGCTTGTTTCATCACCTTTGCGAAGCTGCCGCTCTCTCCGGCTCCCGGAGACGAAGAAGCTGCTTCTTCGCGCAAAGACGATTCTGCCGCTCACAGTGCTCTGCGGTGTGCGCCTTCTGCCGAAAGAGGCCAGGGAGCGGTGCTTAGCTCTGCACTGCACCGTACCATCGTCTTTAGCCTCTCTTCTCGTCTACATCTTAGCAAAAAGCTTTTCCACTCTGTCTGGCAAGGACAAACTGTGCCAGCACAGAAAACATCTCCCTTCGTGTTCTAGAGGCTGCACGGAGGTCTGCCGACTGTTTTGCAAGAAGAGAAAGAAAGTTGTCCAAAACAGCTTGCAATCGAATGTTCATGTGAATAGAAAAGGCAGGAGAGTGGTCAGGTACTGTTTTCTCTCAGTTGGAAAGCTGCGCACACAATCGCAGTCTTGTACAGCTTGTTTCATCACCTTTCCCAAGTTGCCGCTCTCTCCGGCTCCCGGAGACGAAGAAGCTGCTTCTTCGCGCAAAGACGATTCTGCCGCTCACAGTGCTCTGCGGTGTGCGCCTTCTGCCGAAAGAGGCCAGGGAGCGGTGCTTAGCTCTGCACTGCACCGTACCTTCGTCTTTAGCCTCTCTTCTCGTCTACATCTTAGCAAAAAGCTTTTCCACTCTGTCTGGCAAGGACAAACTTTGCCAGCACAGAAAACATCTCCCTTCGTGTTCTAGAGGCTGCACGGAGGTCTGCCGACTGTTTTGCAAGAAGAGAAAGAAAGTTGTCCAAAACAGCTTGCAATCGAATGTTCATGTGAATAGAAAAGGCAGGAGAGTGGTCAGGTACTGTTTTCTCTCAGTTGGCAAGCTGCGCACACAATCGCAGTGTTGTACAGCTTGTTTCATCACCTTTGCCAAGATGCCGCTCTATCCGGCTCCTGGAGACCAAGAAGCTGCTTCTTCGCGCAAAGACGATTCTGCCGCTCACAGTGCTCTGCGGAGTGCGCCTTCTGCCGAAAGAGGTCCGGGAGCGGTGCTTAGCTCTGCAGAGCACCGTACCTTCGTCTTTAGCCTCTCTTCTCGTCTACACCTTTGCAAAAAGCTTTTCCACTCTGTCTGGCAAGGAGAAACTGTGCCAGCACAAAAAACATCTCCCATCGTGTTCTAGAGGCTGCACGGAGGTCTGCCGAGTGTTTTGCAAGAAGAGAAAGAAAGTTGTCCAAAACAGCTTGCAATCGAATGTTCATGTGAATAGAAAAGGCAGGAGAGTGGTCAGGTATTGTTTTCTCTCAGTTGGCAAGCTGCGCACACAATCGCAGTGTTGTACAGCTTGTTTCATCACCTTTGCGAAGCTGCCGCTCTCTCCGGCTCCCGGAGACGAAGAAGCTGCTTCTTCGCGCAAAGACGATTCTGCCGCTCACAGTGCTCTGCGGTGTGCGCCTTCTGCCGAAAGAGGCCAGGGAGCGGTGCTTAGCTCTGCACTGCACCGTACCTTCGTCTTTAGCCTCTCTTCTCGTCTACATCTTAGCAAAAAGCTTTTCCAATCTGTCTGGCAAGGACAAACTGTGCCAGCACAGAAAACATCTCCCTTCGTGTTCTAGAGGCTGCACGGAGGTCTGCCGACTGTTTTGCAAGAAGAGAAAGAAAGTTGTCCAAAACAGCTTGCAATCAAATGTTCATGTGAATAGAAAAGGCAGGAGAGTGGTCAGGTACTGTTTTCTCTCAGTTGGCAAGCTGCGCACACAATCGCAGTGTTGTACAGCTTGTTTCATCACCTTTCCCAAGTTGCCGCTCTCTCCGGCTCCCGGAGACGAAGAAGCTGCTTCTTCGCGCAAAGACGATTCTGCCGCTCACAGTGCTCTGCGGTGTGCGCCTTCTGCCGAAAGAGGCCAGGGAGCGGTGCTTAGCTCTGCAGAGCACCGTACCTCCGTCTTTAGCCTCTCTTCTCGTCTACATCTTAGCAAAAAGCTTTTCCAATCTGTCTGGCTAGGAGAAACTGTGCCAGCACAAAAAACATCTCCCATCGTGTTCTAGAGACTGCACGGAGGTCTGCCGAGTGTTTTGCAAGAAGAGAAAGAAAGTTGTCCAAAACAGCTTGCAATCGAATGTTCATGTGAATAGAAAAGGCAGGAGAGTGGTCAGGTACTGTTTTCTCTCAGTTGACAAACTGCGCACACAATCGCAGTGTTATACAGCTTGTTTCATCACCTTTGCGAAGTTGCCGCTCTCTCCGGCTCCCGGAGACGAAGAAGCTGCTTCTTCGCGCAAAGACGATTCTGCCGCTCACAGTGCTCTGCGGTGTGCGCCTTCTGCCGAAAGAGGTCCGGGAGCGGTGCTTAGCTCTGCAGAGCACCGTACCTTCGTCTTTAGCCTCTCTTCTCGTCTACATCTTAGCAAAAACCTTTTCCACTCTGTCTGGCAAGGAGAAACTGTTCCAGCACAGAAAACATCTCCCATCGGGTTCTAGAGACTGCACGGAGGTCTGCCGAGTGTTTTGCAAGAAGAGAAAGAAAGTTGTCCAAAACAGCTTGCAATCGAATGTTCATGTGAATAGAAAAGGCAGGAGAGTGGCCAGGTCCTGTTTTCTCTCAGGTGGCAAGCTGCGCACACAATCGCAGTGTTATACAGCTTGTTTCATCACCTTTGCGAAGTTGCCGCTCTCTCCGGCTCCAGGAGACGAAGAAGTTGCTTCTTCGCGCAAAGACGATTCTGCCGCTCACATTGCTCTGCGGTGTGCGGCTTCTGCCGAAAAAGATCCGGGAGCGGTGCTTAGCTCTGCAGAGCACCGTACCTTCCTCTTTAGCCTCTCTTCTCGTCTACATCTTAGCAAAAAGCTTTTCCACTATGTCTGGCAAGGAGAAACTGTGCCAGCACAGAAAACATCTCCCATCGTGTTCTAGAGGCTGCACGGAGGTCTGCCGAGTGTTTTGCAAGAAGAGAAAGAAAGTTGTCCAAAACAGCTTGCAATCGAATGTTCATGTGAATAGAAAAGGCAGGAGAGGGGTCAGGTTCTGTTTTCTCTCAGTTGGAAAGCTGCGCACACAATCGCAGTCTTGTACAGCTTGTTTCATCACCTTTCCCAAGTTGCCGCTCTCTCCGGCTCCCGGAGACGAAGAAGCTGCTTCTTCGCGCAAAGACGATTCTGCCGCTCACAGTGCTCTGCGGTGTGCGCCTCCTGCCGAAAGAGACCAGGGAGAGGTGCTTTGCTCTGCAGAGCACCGTACCTTCGTCTTTAGCCTCTCTTCTCGTCTACATTTTAGCAAAAAGCTTTTCCACTCTGTCTGGCAAGGAGAAACTGTGCCAGCACAGAAAACATCTCCCTTCGTGTTCTAGAGGCTGCACGGAGGTCTGCCGAGTGTTTTGCAAGAAGAGAAAGAAAGTTGTCCAAAACAGCTTGCAATCGAATGTTCATGTGAATAGAAAAGGCAGGAGAGTGGTCAGGTACTGTTTTCTCTCAGTTGGCAAGCTGCGCACACAATCGCAGTGTTGTACAGCTTGTTTCATCACCTTTGCGAAGCTGCCGCTCTCTCCGGCTCCCGGAGACGAAGAAGCTGCTTCTTCGCGCAAAGACGATTCTGCTGCTCACAGTGCTCTGCGGTGTGTGTCTTCTGCCGAAAGAGACCAGGGAGCGGTGCTTAGCTCTGAAGAGCACCGTACCTTCGTCTTTAGCCTCTCTTCTCGTCTACATCTTAGCAAAAAGCTTTTCCACTCTGTCTGGCAAGGACATACTTTGCCAGCACAGAAAACATCTCCCATCGTGTTCTAGAGGCTGCACGGAGGTCTGCCGAGTGTTTTGCAAGAAGAGAAAGAAAGTTGTCCAAAACAGCTTGCAATCGAATGTTCATGTGAATAGAAAAGGCAGGAGAGTGGTCGGGTACTGTTTTCTCTCACTTGGCAAGCTGCGCACACAATCGCAGTGTTGTACAGCTTTTTTCATCACCTTTGCGAAGTTGCCGCTCTCTCCGGCTCCCGGAGACGAAGAAGCTGCTTCTTCGCGCAAAGACGATTCTGCCGCTTACAGTGCTCTGCGGTGTGCGCCTTCTGCCGAAAGAGGTCCGGGAGCGGTGCTTAGCTCTGCAGAGCACCGTACCTTCGTCTTTAGCCTCTCTTCTCGTCTACATCTTAGCAAAAAGCTTTTCCACTCTGTCTGGCAAGGACATACTTTGCCAGCACAGAAAACATCTCCCATCGTGTTCTAGAGGCTGCACGGAGGTCTGCCGAGTGTTTTGCAAGAAGAGAAAGAAAGTTGTCCAAAACAGCTTGCAATCGAATGTTCATGTGAATAGAAAAGGCAGGAGAGTGGTCAGGTTCTGTTTTCTCTCAGTTGGCAAGCTGCGCACACAATCGCAGTGTTGTACAGCTTGTTTCATCACCTTTCCCAAGTTGCCGCTCTCTCCGGCTCCCGGAGACGAAGAAGCTGCTTCTTCGCGCAAAGACGATTCTGCCGCTCACAGTGCTCTGCGGTGTGCGCCTTCTGCCGAAAGAGGCCAGGGAGCGGTGCTTAGCTCTGCAGAGCACCGTACCTCCGTCTTTAGCCTCTCTTCTCGTCTACATCTTAGCAAAAAGCTTTTCCAATCTGTCTGGCAAGGACAAACTGTGCCAGCACAGAAAACATCTCCCTTCGTGTTCTAGAGGCTGCACGGAGGTCTGCCGACTGTTTTGCAAGAAGAGAAAGAAAGTTGTCCAAAACAGCTTGCAATCGAATGTTCATGTGAATAGAAAAGGCAGGAGAGTGGTCAGGTACTGTTTTCTCTCAGTTGACAAACTGCGCACACAATCGCAGTGTTATACAGCTTGTTTCATCACCTTTGCGAAGTTGCCGCTCTCTCCGGCTCCCGGAGACGAAGAAGCTGCTTCTTCGCGCAAAGACGATTCTGCCGCTCACAGTGGTCTGCGGTGTGCGCCTTCTGCCGAAACAGATCCGGGAGCGGTGCTTAGCTCTGCAGAGCACCGTACCTTCGTCTTTAGCCTCTCTTCTCGTCTACATCTTAGCAAAAACCTTTTCCACTCTGTCTGGCAAGGAGAAACTGTTCCAGCACAGAAAACATCTCCCATCGGGTTCTAGAGACTGCACGGAGGTCTGCCGAGTGTTTTGCAAGAAGAGAAAGAAAGTTGTCCAAAACAGCTTGCAATCGAATGTTCATGTGAATAGAAAAGGCAGGAGAGTGGCCAGGTCCTGTTTTCTCTCAGGTGGCAAGCTGCGCACACAATCGCAGTGTTGTACAGCTTGTTTCATCACCTTTGCGAAGTTGCCGCTCTCTCCGGCTCCCGGAGACGAAGAAGCTGCTTCTTCGCGCAAAGACGATTCTGCCGCTTACAGTGCTCTGCGGTGTGCGCCTTCTGCCGAAAGAGGTCCGGGAGCGGTGCTTAGCTCTGCAGAGCACCGTACCTTCGTCTTTAGCCTCTCTTCTCGTCTACATCTTAGCAAAAAGCTTTTCCACTCTGTCTGGCAAGGAGAAACTTTGCCAGCACAGAAAACATCTCCCATCGTGTTCTAGAGGCTGCACGGAGGTCTGCGGAGTGTTTTGCAAGAAAACAAAGAAAGTTGTCCAAAACAGCTTGCAATCGAATGTTCATGTGAATAGAAAAGGCAGGAGAGTGGTCAGGTACTGTTTTCTCTCAGTTGGCAAGCTGCGCACACAATCGCAGTCTTGTACAGCTTGTTTCATCACCTTTGCGAAGTTGCCGCTCTCTCCGGCTCCCGGAGACGAAGAAGCTGCTTCTTCGCGCAAAGACGATTCTGCCGCTCACAGTGCTCTGCGGTGTGCGCCTTCTGCCGAAAGAGGCCCGGAAGCGGTGCTTAGCTCTGCAGAGCACCGTACCTTCGTCTTTAGCCTCTCTTCTCGTCTACATCTTAGCAAAAAGCTTTTCCACTCTGTCTGGCAAGGAGAAACTGTGCCAGCACAGAAAACATCTCCCTTCGTGTTCTAGAGGCTGCACGGAGGTCTGCCGAGTGTTTTGCAAGAAGAGAAAGAAAGTTGTCCAAAACAGCTTGCAATCGAATGTTCATGTGAATAGAAAAGGCAGGAGAGTGGTCAGGTACTGTTTTCTCTCAGTTGGCAAGCTGCGCACACAATCGCAGTGTTGTACAGCTTGTTTCATCACCTTTGCGAAGCTGCCGCTCTCTACGGCTTCCGGAGACGAAGAAGCTGCTTCTTCGCGCAAAGACGATTCTGCCGCTCACAGTGCTCTGCGGTGTGCGCCTTCTGCCGAAAGAGATCCGGGAGCGGTGCTTAGCTCTGCAGAGCACCGTACCTTCGTCTTTAGCCTCTCTTCTCGTCTCCATCTTAGCAAAAAGCTTTTCCACTCTGTCTGGCAAGGAGAAACTGTGCCAGCACAGAAAACATCTCCCATCGTGTTCTAGAGGCTGCACGGAGGTCTGCCGAGTGTTTTGCAAGAAGAGAAAGAAAGTTGTCCAAAACAGCTTGCAATCGAATGTTCATGTGAATAGAAAAGGCAGGAGAGTGGTCAGGTACTGTTTTCTCTCAGTTGGCAAGCTGCGCACACAATCGCAGTCTTGTACAGCTTGTTTCATCACCTTTGCGAAGCTGCCGCTCTCTCCGGCTCCGGGAGAGAAGAAGCGGCTTCTTCGCGCAAAGACGATTCTGCCGCTCATAGTGCTCTGCACTGTGTGTCTTCTGCCGAAAGACACCAGGGAGCGGCGCTTACCTCTGCACTGCACCGTACCTTCGTCTTTAGCCTCTCTTCTAGCTTACATCTTAGCAAAAAGCTTTTCCACTCTGTCTGGCAAGGACAAACTGTGCCAGCACAGAAAACATCTCCCTTCGTGTTCTAGAGGCTGCACGGAGGTCTGCCGAGTGTTTTGCAAGAAGAGAAAGAAAGTTGTCCAAAACAGCTTGCAATCGAATGTTCATGTGAATAGAAAAGGCAGGAGAGTGGTCAGGTTCTGTTTTCTCTCAGTTGACAAGCTGCGCACACAATCGCAGTGTTGTACAGCTTGTTTCATCACCTTTGCGAAGTTGCCGCTCTCTCCGGCTCCAGGAGACGAAGAAGCTGCTTCTTCGCGCAAAGACGATTCTGCCGCTCACAGTGCTCTGCGGTGTGCGCCTTCTGCCGAAAGAGGCCCGGGTGCGGTGCTTAGCTCTGCAGAGCACCGTACCTTCGTCTTTAGCCTCTCTTCTCGTCTACATCTTAGCAAAAAGCTTTTCCACTCTGTCTGGCAAGGAGAAACTGTTCCAGCACAGAAAACATCTCCCTTCGTGTTCTAGAGGCTGCACGGAGGTCTGCCGAGTGTTTTGCAAGAAGAGAAAGAAAGTTGTCCAAAACAGCTTGCAATCGAATGTTCATGTGATTAGAAAAGGCAGGAGAGTGGTCAGGTACTGTTTTCACTCAGTTGGCAAGCTGCGCACACAATCGCAGTCTTGTACAGCTTGTTTCATCACCTTTCCCAAGTTGCCGCTCTCTCCGGCTCCCGGAGACGAAGAAGCTGCTTCTTCGCGCAAAGACGATTCTGCCGCTCACAGTGCTCTGCGGTGTGCGCCTTCTGCCGAAAGAGGTACGGGAGCGGTGCTTAGCTCTGCAGAGCACCGTACCTCCGTCTTTAGCCTCTCTTCTCGTCTACATCTTAGCAAAAAGCTTTTCCACTCTGTCTGGAAAGGAAAAACTTTGCCAGCACAGAAAACATCTCCCATCGTGTGCTAGAGGCTGCACGGAGGTCTGCCGAGTGTTTTGCAAGAAGAGAAAGAAAGTTGTCCAAAACAGCTTGCAATCGAATGTTCATGTGAATAGAAAAGGCAGGAGAGTGGTCGGGTACTGTTTTCTCTCAGTTGGCAAGCTGCGCACACAATCGCAGTGTTGTACAGCTTGTTTCATCACCTTTGCGAAGTTGCCGCTCTCTCCGGCTCCCGGAGACGAAGAAGCTGCTTCTTCGCGCAAAGACGATTCTGCCGCTCACAGTGCTCTGCGGTGTGCGTCTTCTGCCGAAAGAGGTCCGGGAGCGGTGCTTAGCTCTGCAGAGCACCGTACCTTTGTCTTTAGCCTCTCTTCTCGTCTACATCTTAGCAAAAAGCTTTTCCACTCTGTCTGGCAAGGAGAAACTGTGCCAGCACAGAAAACATCTCCCATCGTGTTCTAGAGGCTGCACGGAGGTCTGCCGAGTGTTTTGCAAGAAGAGAAAGAAAGTTGTCCAAAACAGCTTGCAATCGAATGTTCATGTGAATAGAAAAGGCAGGAGAGTGGTCAGGTTCTGTTTTCTCTCAGTTGGCAAGCTGCGCACACAATCGCAGTGTTGTACAGCTTGTTTCATCACCTTTGCGAAGTTGCCGCTATCTCCGGCTCCGGGAGACGAAGAAGCTGCTTCTTCGCGCAAAGACGATTCTGCCGCTCACAGTGCTCTGCGGTGTGCGCCTTCTGCCGAAAGAGGCCAGGGAGCTGTGCTTGGCTCTGCAGAGAACCGTACCTTCGTCTTTAGCCTCTCTTCTCGTCTACATCTTAGCAAAAAGCTTTTCCACTCTGTCTGGCAAGGAGAAACTGTGCCAGCACAGAAAACATCTCCCATCGTGTTCTAGAGGCTGCACGGACGTCTGCCGAGTGTTTTGCCAGAAAACAAAAAAGTTGTCCAAAACAGCTTGCAATCGAATGTTCATGTGAATAGAAAAGGCAGGAGAGTGGTCAGGTACTGTTTTCTCTCCGTTGGCAAGCTGCGCACACAATCGCAGTGTTGTACAGCTTGTTTCATAACCTTTGCGAAGCTGCTTCTCTCTCCGGCTCCCGGAGACGAAGAAGCTGCTTCTTCGCGCAAAGACGATTCTGCCGCTCACAGTGCTCTGCACTGTGTGTCTTCTGCCGAAAGAGGTCCGGGAGCGGTGCTTACCTCTGCAGAGCACCGTACCTTCGTCTTTAGCCTCTCTTCTCGTCTACATCTTAGCAAAAAGCTTTTCCACTCTGTCTGGCAAAGAGGAACTGTGCCAGCACAGAAAACATCTCCCATCGTGTTCTAGAGGCTGCACGGAGGTCTGCCGAGTGTTTTGCAAGAAGAGGAAGAAAGTTGTCCAAAACAGCTTGCAATCGAATGTTCATGTGAATAGAAAAGGAAGGAGAGTGGTCAGGTACTGTTTTCTCTCAGTTGGCAAGCTGCGCACACAATCGCAGTCTTGTACAGCTTGTTTCATCACCTTTCCCAAGTTGCCGCTCTCTCCGGCTCCCGGAGACGAAGAAGCTGCTTCTTCGCGCAAAGACGATTCTGCCGCTCACAGTGCTCTGCGGTGTGCGCCTTCTGCCGAAAGAGGTACGGGAGCGGTGCTTAGCTCTGCAGAGCACCGTATCTTCGTCTTTAGCCTCTCTTCTCGTCTACATCTTAGCAAAAAGCTTTTCCACTCTGTCTGGAAAGGAAAAATTTTGCCAGCACAGAAAACATCTCCCATCGTGTGCTAGAGGCTGCACGGAGGTCTGCCGAGTGTTTTGCAAGAAGAGAAAGAAAGTTGTCCAAAACAGCTTGCAATCGAATGTTCATGTGAATAGAAAAGGCAGGAGAGTGGTCAGGTACTGTTTTCTCTCACTTGGCAAGCTGCGCACACAATCGCAGTGTTGTAGAGCTTGTTTCATCACCTTTGCGAAGTTGCCGCTCTCTCCGGCTCCCGGAGACGAAGAAGCTGCTTCTTCGCGCAATGACGATACTGCCGCTCACAGTGCTCTGCGGTGTGCGCCTTCTGCCGAAAGAGGTCCGGGAGCGGTGCTTAGCTCTGCAGAGCACCGTACCTTCGTCTTTAGCCTCTCTTCTCGTCTACATCTTAGCAAAAAGCTTTTCCACTCTGTCTGGCAAGGAGAAACTGTGCCAGCACAGAAAACATCTCCCATCGTGTTCTAGAGGCTGCACGGAGGTCTGCCGAGTGTTTTGCAAGAAGAGAAAGAAAGTTGTCCAAAACAGCTTGCAATCGAATGTTCATGTGAATAGAAAAGGCAGGAGAGTGGTCAGGTACTGTTTTCTCTCACGTGGCAAGCTGCGCAGACAATCGCAGTCTTGTACAGCTTGTTTCATCACCTTTGCGAAGTTGCCGCTCTCTCCGGCTCCCGGAAACGAAGAAGCTGCTTCTTCGCGCAAAGACGATTCTGCCGCTCACAGTGCTCTGCGGTGTGCGCCTTCTGCCGAAAGAGGTCCGGGAGCGGTGCTTAGCTCTGCAGAGCACCGTACCTTCGTCTTTAGCCTCTCTTCTCGTCTACATCTTAGCAAAAAGCTTTTCCACTCTGTCTGGCAAGGAGAAACTGTGCCAGCACAGAAAACATCTCCCATCGTGTTCTAGAGGCTGCACGGAGGTCTGCCGAGTGTTTTGCAAGAAGAGAAAGAAAGTTGTCCAAAACAGCTTGCAATCGAATGTTCATGTGAATAGAAAAGGCAGGAGAGTGGTCAGGTACTGTTTTCTCTCAGTTGGCAAGCTGCGCACACAATCGCAGTGTTGTACAGCTTGTTTCATCACCTTTGCAAAGCTGCCGCTCTCTCCGGCTCCCGGAGACGAAGAAGCTGCTTCTTCACGCAAAGACGATTCTGCTGCTCACAGTGCTCTGCGGTGTGTGTCTTCTGCCGAAAGAGACCAGGGAGCGGTGCTTAGCTCTGCAGAGCACCGTACCTTCGTCTTTAGCCTCTCTTCTCGTCTACATCTTAGCAAAAAGCTTTTCCACTCTGTCTGGCAAGGAGAAACTTTGCCAGCACAGAAAACATCTCCCATCATGTTCTAGAGGCTGCACGGAGGTCTGCCGAGTGTTTTGCAAGAAGAGAAAGAAAGTTGTCCAAAACAGCTTGCAATCGAATGTTCATGTGAATAGAAAAGGCAGGAGAGTGGTCAGGTACTCTTTTCTCTCAGTTGGCAAGCTGCGCACACAATCGCAGTCTTGTACAGCTTGTTTCATCACCTTTGCCAAGATGCCGCTCTCTCCGGCTCCCGGAGACGAAGAAGCTGCTTCTTCGCGCAAAGACGATTCTGACGCTCACAGTGCTCTGCGGTGTGCGCCTTCTGCCGAAAGAGGTCCGGGAGCGGTGCTTAGCTCTGCAGAGCACCGTACCTTCGTCTTTAGCCTCTCTTCTCGTCTACATCTTAGCAAAAAGCTTTTCCACTCTGTCTGGCAAGGAGAAACTGTGCCAGCACAGAAAACATCTCCCATCGTGTTCTAGAGGCTGCACGGAGGTCTGCCGAGTGTTTTGCCAGAAAACAAAGAAAGTTGTCCAAAACAGCTTGCAATCGAATGTTCATGTGATTAGAAAAGGCAGGAGAGTGGTCAGGTACTGTTTTCTCTCAGTTGGCAAACTGCGCACACAATCGCAGTGTTGCACAGCTTGTTTCATCACCTTTGCGAAGTTGCCGCTCTCTCCGGCTCCCGGAGACGAAGAAGCTGCTTCTTCGCGCAAAGACGATTCTGCCGCTCACAGTGCTCTGCGGTGTGCGCCTCCTGCCGAAAGACGCCCGGGAGCGGTGCTTAGCTCTGCACTGCACCGTACCTTCGTCTTTAGCCTCTCTTCTCGTCTACATCTTAGCAAAAAGCTTTTCCACTCTGTCTGGCAAGGACAAACTGTGCCAGCACAGAAAACATCTCCCTTCGTGTTCTAGAGTCTGCACGGAGGTCTGCCGAGTGTTTTGCAAGAAGAGAAAGAAAGTTGTCCAAAACAGCTTGCAATCGAATGTTCATGTGAATAGAAAAGGCAGGAGAGTGGTCAGGTACTGTTTTCTCTCACTTGGCAAGCTGCGCACACAATCGCAGTGTTGTACAGCTTGTTTCATCACCTTTGCGAAGTTGCCGCTCTCTCCGGCTCCCGGAGCCGAAGAAGCTGCTTCTTCGCGCAAAGACGATTCTGACGCTCACAGTGCTCTGCGGTGTGCGCCTTCTACCGAAAGAGGTCCGGGAGCGGTGCTTAGCTCTGCAGAGCACCGTACCTTCGTCTTTAGCCTCTCTTCTCGTCTACATCTTAGCAAAAAGCTTTTCCACTCTGTCCGGCAAGGAGAAACTTTGCCAGCACAGAAAACATCTCCCATCGTGTTCTAGAGGCTGCACGGAGGTCTGCCGAGTGTTTTGCAAGAAGAGAAAGAAAGTTGTCCAAAACAGCTTGCAATCGAATATTCATGTGAATAGAAAAGGCAGGAGAGTGGTCAGGTACTGTTTTCTCTCAGTTGGCAAGCTGCGCACACAATCGCAGTCTTGTACAGCTTGTTTCATCACCTTTGCGAAGTTGCCGCTCTCTCCGGCTCCCGGAGACGAAGAAGCTGCTTCTTCGCGCAAAGACGATTCTGCCGCTCACAGTGCTCTGCGGTGTGCGCCTTCTGCCGAAAGAGGTCCGGGAGCGGTGCTTAGCTCTGCAGAGCACCGTACCTTCGTCTTTAGCCTCTCTTCTCGTCTACATCTTAGCAAAAAGATTTTCCACTCTGTCTGGCAAGGACAAACTGTGCCAGCACAGAAAACATCTCCCATCGTGTTCTAGAGGCTGCACGGAGGTCTGCCGAGTGTTTTGCAAGAAGAGAAAGAAAGTTGTCCAAAACAGCTTGCAATCGAATGTTCATGTGAATAGAAAAGGCAGGAGAGTGGTCAGGTACTGTTTTCTCTCAGTTGGCAAGCTGCGCACACAATCGCAGTGTTGTACAGCTTGTTTCATCACCTTTGCGAAGTTGCCGCTCTCTCCGGCTCCCGGAGACGAAGAAGCTGCTTCTTCGCGCAAAGACGATTCTGCCGCTCACAGTGCTCTGCGGTGTGCGCCTTCTGCCGAAAGAGGCCCGGGTGCGGTGCTTAGCTCTGCAGAGCACCGTACGTTCGTCTTTAGCCTCTCTTCTCGTCTACATCTTAGCAAAAAGCTTTTCCACTCTGTCTGGCAAGGAGAAACTGTGCCAGCACAGAAAACATCTCCCATCGTGTTCTAGAGGCTGCACGGAGGTCTGCCGAGTGTTTTGCAAGAAGAGAAAGAAAGTTGTCCAAAACAGCTTGCAATCGAATGTTCATGTGAATAGAAAAGGCAGGAGAGTGGTCAGGTTCTGTTTTCTCTCAGTTGGCAAGCTGCGCACACAATCGCAGTGTTGTACAGCTTGTTTCATCACCTTTGCGAAGTTGCCGCTCTCTCCGGCTCCGGGAGACGAAGAAGCTGCTTCTTCGCGCAAAGACGATTCTGACGCTCACAGTGCTCTGCGGTGTGCGCCTTCTGCCGAAAGAGGTCCGGGAGCGGTGCTTAGCTCTGCAGAGCACCGTACCTTCGTCTTTAGCCTCTCTTCTCGTCTACATCTTAGCAAAAAGCTTTTCCACTCTGTCTGGCAAGGAGAAACTGTGCCAGCACAAAAAACATCTCCCATCGTGTTCTAGAGGCTGCACGGAGGTCTGCCGAGTGTTTTGCAAGAAGAGAAAGAAAGTTGTCCAAAACAGCTTGCAATCGAATGTTCATGTGAATAGAAAAGGCAGGAGAGTGGTCAGGTACTGTTTTCTCTCAGTTGGCAAGCTGCGCACACAATCGCAGTCTTGTACAGCTTGTTTCATCACCTTTGCGAAGTTGCCCCTCTCTCCGGCTCCGGGAGACGAAGAAGCTGCTTCTTCGCGCAAAGACGATTCTGCTGCTCACAGTGCTCTGCGGTGTGCGCCTTCTGCCGAAAGAGGCCAGGGAGCGGTGCTTAGCTCTGCAGAGCACTGTACGTTCGTCTTTAGCCTCTCTTCTCGTCTACATCTTAGCAAAAAGCTTTTCCACTCTGTCTGGCAAGGAGAAACTGTGCCAGCACAGAAAACATCTCCCATCGTGTTCTAGAGGCTGCACGGAGGTCTGCCGAGTGTTTTGCAAGAAGAGAAAGAAAGTTGTCCAAAACAGCTTGCAATCGAATGTTCATGTGATTAGAAAAGGCAGGAGAGTGGTCAGGTACTGTTTTCTCTCAGTTGGCAAGCTGCGCACACAATCGCAGTGTTGTACAGCTTGTTTCATCACCTTTGCCAAGTTGCCGCTCTCTCCGGCTCCCGGAGCCGAAGAAGCTGCTTCTTCGCGCAAAGACGATTCTGCCGCTCACAGTGCTCTGCGGTGTGCGCCTTCTGCCGAAAGAGGTCCGGGAGCGGTGCTTAGCTCTGCAGAGCACCGTACCTTCGTCTTTAGCCTCTCTTCTCGTCTACATCTTAGCAAAAAGCTTTTCCACTCTGTCCGGCAAGGAGAAACTTTGCCAGCACAGAAAACATCTCCCTTCGTGTTCTAGAGGCTGCACGGAGGTCTGCCGAGTGTTTTGCAAGAAGAGAAAGAAAGTTGTCCAAAACAGCTTGCAATCGAATGTTCATGTGAATAGAAAAGGCAGGAGAGTGGTCAGGTACTGTTTTCTCTCACTTGGCAAGCTGCGCACACAATCGCAGTGTTGTAGAGTTTGTTTCATCACCTTTGCGAAGCTGCCGCTCTCTCCGGCTCCCGGAGACGAAGAAGCTGCTTATTCGCTCAATGACGATTCTGCCGCTCACAGTGCTCTGCGGTGTGCGCCTTCTGCCGAAAGAGGTCCGGGAGCGGTGCTTAGCTCAGCAGAGCACCGTACCTTCGTCTTTAGCCTCTCTTCTCGTCTACATCTTAGCAAAAAGCTTTTCCACTCTGTCTGGCTAGGAGAAACTGTGCCAGCACAAAAAACATCTCCCATCGTGTTCTAGAGTCTGCACGGAGGTCTGCCGAGTGTTTTGCAAGAAGAGAAAGAAAGTTGTTCAAAACAGCTTGCAATCGAATGTTCATGTTAATAGAAAAGGCAGGAGAGTGGTCAGGTTCTGTTTTCTCTCAGTTGGCAAGCTGCGCACACAATCGCAGTGTTATACAGCTTGTTTCATCACCTTTGCGAAGTTGCCGCTCTCTCCGGCTCCCGGAGACGAAGAAGCTACTTCTTCGCGCAAAGACAATTCTGCCGCTCACAGTGCTCTGCGGTGTGCGGCTTCTGCCGAAAGAGACCAGGGAGAGGTGCATAGCTCTGCAGAGCACCGTACCTTCGTCTTTAGCCTCTCTTCTCGTCTACATCTTAGCAAAAAGCTTTTCCACTATGTCTGGCAAGGAGAAACTGTGCCAGCACAAAAAACATCTCCAATCGTGTTCTAGAGGCTGCACGGAGGTCTGCCGAGTGTTTTGCAAGAAGAGAAAGAAAGTTGTCCAAAACAGCTTGCAATCGAATGTTCATGTGAATAGAAAAGGCAGGAGAGTGGTCAGGTACTGTTTTCTCTCAGTTGGCAAGCTGCGCACACACTCGCAGTCTTGTACAGCTTGTTTCATCACCTTTCCCAAGTTGCCGCTCTCTCCGGCTCCCGGAGACGAAGAAGCTGCTTCTTCGCGCAAAGACGATTCTGCCGCTCACAGTGCTCTGCGGTGTGCGCCTTCTGCCGAAAGAGACCAGGGAGCGGTGCTTAGCTCTGCACTGCACCGTACCTTCGTCTTTAGCCTCTCTTCTCGTCTACATCTTAGCAAAAAGCTTTTCCACTCTGTCTGGCAAGGAGAAACTGTGCCAGCACAGAAAACATCTCCCATCGTGTTCTAGAGGCTGCACGGAGGTCTGCCGAGTGTTTTGCAAGAAGAGAAAGAAAGTTGTCCAAAACAGCTTGCAATCGAATGTTCATGTGAATAGAAAAGGCAGGAGAGTGGTCAGGTACTGTTTTCTCTCAGTTGGCAAGCTGCGCACACAATCGCAGTGTTGTATAGCTTGTTTCATCACCTTTGCGAAGCTGCCGCTCTCTCCGGCTCCCGGAGACGAAGAAGCTGCTTCTTCGCGCAAAGACGATTCTGCTGCTCACAGTGCTCTGCGGTGTGTGTTTTCTGCCGAAAGAGACCAGGGAACTGTGCTTAGCTCCACAGAGCACCGTACCTTCGTCTTTAGCCTCTCTTCTCGTCTACATCTTAGCAAAAAGCTTTTCCACTCTGTCTGGCAAGGACAAACTTTGCCAGCACAGAAAACATCTCCCATCGTGTTCTAGAGGCTGCACGGAGGTCTGCCGAGTGTTTTGCAAGAAGAGAAAGAAAGTTGTCCAAAAAAGCTTGCAATCGAATGTTCATGTGAATAGAAAAGGCAGGAGAGTGGTCAGGTACTGTTTTCTCTCAGTTGGCAAGCTGCGCACACAATCGCAGTGTTGTACAGCTTGTTTCATCACCTTTGCCAAGTTGCCGCTCTCTCCGGCTCCCGGAGACGAAGAAGCTGCTTCTTCGCGCAAAGACGATTCTGCCGCTCACAGTGCTCTGCGGTGTGCGCCTTCTGCCGAAAGAGGCCCGGGAGCTGTGCTTAGCTCTGCAGAGCACCGTACCTTCGTCTTTAGCCTCTCTTCTCGTCTACATCTTAGCAAAAACCTTTTCCACTCTGTCTGGCAAGGAGAAACTGTTCCAGCACAGAAAACATCTCCCATCGTGTTCTAGAGGCTGCACGGAGGTCTGCCGAGTGTTTTGCAAGAAGAGAAAGAAAGTTGTCCAAAACAGCTTGCAATCGAATGTTCATGTGATTAGAAAAGGCAGGAGAGTGGTCAGGTACTGTTTTCTCTCAGTTGGCAAGCTGCGCACACAATCGCAGAGTTGTACAGCTTGTTTCATCACCTTTGCGAAGCTGCCGCTCTCTCCGGCTCCCGGAGACGAAGAAGCTGCTTCTTCGCGCAAAGACGATTCTGACGCTCACAGTGCTCTGCACTGTGTGTCTTCTGCCGAAAGAGACCAGGGAGCGGTGCTTAGCTCTGCAGAGCACCGTACCTTCGTCTTTAGCCTCTCTTCTCGTCTACATCTTAGCAAAAAGCTTTTCCACTCTGTCTGGCAAGGACAAACTTTGCCAGCACAGAAAACATCTCCCATCGTGTTCTAGAGGCTGCACGGAGGTCTGCCGAGTGTTTTGCAAGAAGAGAAAGAAAGTTGTCCAAAACAGCTTGCAATCGTATGTTCATGTGAATAGAAAAGGCAGGAGAGTGGTCAGGTACTGCTTTCTCTCAGTTGGCAAGCTGCGCACACAATCGCAGTCTTGTACAGCTTGTTTCATCACCTTTGCCAAGATGCCGCTCTATCCGGCTACTGGAGACCAAGAAGCTGCTTCTTCGCGCAAAGACGATTCTGCCGCTCACAGTGCTCTGCGGAGTGCGCCTTCTGCCGAAAGAGGTCCGGGAGCGGTGCTTAGCTCTGCAGAGCACCGTACCTTCGTCTTTAGCCTCTCTTCTCGTCTACATCTTAGCAAAAAGCTTTTCCACTCTGTCTGGCAAGGAGAAACTGTGCCAGCACAGAAAACATCTCCCATCGTGTTGTAGAGGCTGTACGGAGGTCTGCCGAGTGTTTTGCAAGAAGAGAAAGAAAGTTGTCCAAAACAGCTTGCAATCGAATGTTCATGTGAATAGAAAAGGCAGGAGAGTGGTCAGGTACTGTTTTCTCTCAGTTGGCAAGCTGCGCACACAATCGCAGTCTTGTACAGCTTGTTTCATCACCTTTGCGAAGTTGCCGCTCTCTCCGGCTCCCGGAGACGAAGAAGCTGCTTCTTCGCGCAAAGACGATTCTGCCGCTCACAGTGCTCTGCGGTGTGCGCCTTCTGCCGAAAGAGGCCAGGGAGCGGTGCTTAGCTCTGCACTGCACCGTACCTTCGTCTTTAGCCTCTCTTCTCGTCTACATCTT
This sequence comes from Melozone crissalis, assembly GCF_028551555.1. Taxonomy (NCBI): domain Eukaryota; kingdom Metazoa; phylum Chordata; class Aves; order Passeriformes; family Passerellidae; genus Melozone; species Melozone crissalis. Next base: position 296,619 of record NW_026536091.1, on the reverse strand, counting down.
AGCAAAAAGCTTTTCCACTCTGTCTGGCAAGGAGAAAATGTGCCAGCACAAAAAACATCTCCCTTCGTGTTCTAGAGGCTGCACGGAGGTCTGCCGAGTGTTTTGCAAGAAGAGAAAGAAAGTTGTCCAAAACAGCTTGCAATCGAATGTTCATGTGTATAGAAAAGGCAGGAGAGTGGTCAGGTACTGTTTTCTCTCAGTTGGCAAGCTGCGCACACAATCGCAGTGTTGTACAGCTTGTTTCATCACCTTTGCGAAGTTGCCGCTCTCTCCGGCTCCCGGAGCCGAAGAAGCTGCTTCTTCGCGCAAAGACGATTCTGCCGCTCACAGTGCTCTGCGGTGTGCGCCTTCTGCCGAAAGAGGCACGGGTGCGGTGCTTAGCTCTGCAGAGCACCGTACCTTCCTCTTTAGCCTCTCTTCTCGTCTACATCTTAGCAAAAAGCTTTTCCAATCTGTCTGGCAAGGAGAAACTGTGCCAGCACAGAAAACATCTCCCATCGTGTTCTAGAGGCTGCACGGAGGTCTGCCGAGTGTTTTGCAAGAAGAGAAAGAAAGTTGTCCAAAACAGCTTGCAATCGAATGTTCATGTGAATAGAAAAGGCAGGAGAGTGGTCAGGTACTGTTTTCTCTCAGTTGGCAAGCTGCGCACACAATCGCAGTGTTGTACAGCTTGTTTCATCACCTTTGCCAAGTTGCCGCTCTCTCCGGCTCCCGGAGACGAAGAAGCTGCTTCTTCGCGCAAAGACGATTCTGCCGCTCACAGTGCTCTGCGGTGTGCGCCTTCTGCCGAAAGAGGCCCGGGAGCGGTGCTTAGCTCTGCAGAGCACCGTACCTTCGTCTTTAGCCTCTCTTCTCGTCTACATCTTAGCAAAAAGCTTTTCCACTCTGTCTGGCAAGGAGAAACTTTGCCAGCACAGAAAACATCTCCCTTCGTGTTCTAGAGGCTGCACGGAGGTCTGCCGAGTGTTTTGCAAGAAGAGAAAGAAAGTTGTCCAAAACAGCTTGCAATCGAATGTTCATGTGAATAGAAAAGGAAGGAGAGTGGTCAGGTACTGTTTTCTCTCCGTTGCCAAGCTGCGCACACAATCGCAGTGTTGTACAGCTTGTTTCATCACCTTTGCGAAGTTGCCGCTCTCTCCGGCTCCCGGAGACGAAGAAGCTGCTTCTTCGCGCAAAGACGATTCTGCCGCTCACAGTGCTCTTCTTTGTGCGCCTTCTGCCAAAGAGGCCAGGGAGCTGTGCTTGGCTCTGCAGAGCACCGTACCTTCGTCTTTAGCCTCTCTTCTCGTCTACATCTTAGCAAAAAGCTTTTCCACTCTGTCTGGCAAGGAGAAACTGTGCCAGCACAAAAAACATCTCCCATCGTGTTCTAGAGGCTGCACGGAGGTCTGCCGAGTGTTTTGCAAGAAGAGAAAGAAAGTTGTCCAAAACAGCTTGCAATCGAATGTTCATGTGAATAGAAAAGGAAGGAGAGTGGTCAGGTACTGTTTTCTCTCAGTTGGCAAGCTGCGCACACAATCGCAGTGTTGTACAGCTTGTTTCATCACCTTTGCGAAGCTGCCGCTCTCTCCGGCTCCCGGAGACGAAGAAGCTGCTTCTTCGCGCAAAGACGATTCTGACGCTCACAGTGCTCTGCACTGTGTGTCTTCTGCCGAAAGAGGCCAGGGAGCGGTGCATAGCTCTGCAGAGCACCTTACCTTCGTCTTTAGCCTCTCTTCTCGTCTACATCTTAGCAAAAAGCTTTTCCACTCTGTCTGGCAAGGAGAAACTGTGCCAGCACAGAAAACATCTCCCATCGTGTTCTAGAGGCTGCACGGAGGTCTGCCGAGTGTTTTGCAAGAAGAGAAAGAAAGTTGTCCAAAACAGCTTGCAATCGTATGTTCATGTGAATAGAAAAGGCAGGAGCTGGTCAGGTACTGCTTTCTCTCAGTTGGCAAACTGCGCACACAATCGCAGTGTTGTACAGCTTGTTTCATCACCTTTGCCAAGTTGCCGCTCTCTCCGGCTCCCGGAGACGAAGAAGCTGCTTCTTCCCGCAAAGACGATTCTGCCGCTCATAGTGCTCTGCACTGTGTGTCTTCTGCCGAAAGAGGCCCGGGAGCGGTGCTTAGCTCTGCAGAGCACCTTACCTTCGTCTTTAGCCTCTCTTCTCGTCTACATCTTAGCAAAAAGCTTTTCCACTCTGTCTGGCAAGGAGAAACTGTGCCAGCACAGAAAACATCTCCCATCGTGTTCTAGAGGCTGCACGGAGGTCTTCCGAGTGTTTTGCCAGAAAACAAAGAAAGTTGTCCAAAACAGCTTGCAATCGAATGTTCATGTGATTAGAAAAGGCAGGAGAGTGGTCAGGTACTGTTTTCTCTCAGTTGGCAAGCTGCGCACACAATCGCAGTGTTGTACAGCTTGTTTCATCACCTTTGCGAAGTTGCCGCTCTCTCCGGCACCCGGAGACGAAGAAGCTGCTTCTTCGCGCAAAGACGATTCTGCCGCTCACAGTGCTCTGCGGTGTGCGCCTTCTGCCGAAAGAGGTCCGGGAGCGGTGCTTAGCTCTGCAGAGCACCGTACCTTCGTCTTTAGCCTCTCTTCTCGTCTACATCTTAGCAAAAACCTTTTCCACTCTGTCTGGCAAGGAGAAACTTTGCCAGCACAGAAAACATCTCCCATCGTGTTCTAGAGGCTGCACGGAGGTCTGCCGAGTGTTTTGCAAGAAGAGAAAGAAAGTTGTCCAAAACAGCTTGCAATCGAATGTTCATGTGAATAGAAAAGGCAGGAGAGTGGTCAGGTACTGTTTTCTCTCAGTTGGCAAGCTGCGCACACAATCGCAGTCTTGTACAGCTTGTTTCATCACCTTTGCCAAGATGCCGCTCTATCCGGCTCCTGGAGACCAAGAAGCTGCTTCTTCGCGCAAAGACGATTCTGCCGCTCACAGTGCTCTGCGGAGTGCGCCTTCTGCCGAAAGAGGTCCGGGAGCGGTGCTTAGCTCTGCAGAGCACCGTACCTTCGTCTTTAGCCTCTCTTCTCGTCTACATCTTAGCAAAAAGCTTTTCCACTCTGTCTGGCAAGGAGAAACTGTGCCAGCACAAAAAACATCTCCCATCGTGTTCTAGAGGCTGCACGGAGGTCTGCCGAGTGTTTTGCAAGAAGAGAAAGAAAGTTGTCCAAAACAGCTTGCAATCGAATGTTCATGTGAATAGAAAAGGCAGGAGAGTGGTCAGGTACTGTTTTCTCTCAGTTGGCAAGCTGCGCACACAATCGCAGTGTTGTACAGCTTGTTTCATCACCTTTCCCAAGTTGCCGCTCTCTCCGGCTCCCGGAGACGAAGAAGCTGCTTCTTCGCGCAAAGACGATTCTGCCGCTCACAGTGCTCTGCGGTGTGCGCCTTCTGCCGAAAGAGGCCAGGGAGCGGTGCTTAGCTCTGCAGAGCACCGTACCTCCGTCTTTAGCCTCTCTTCTCGTCTGCATCTTAGCAAAAAGCTTTTCCAATCTGTCTGGCTAGGAGAAACTGTGCCAGCACAAAAAACATCTCCCATCGTGTTCTAGAGTCTGCACGGAGGTCTGCCGAGTGTTTTGCAAGAAGAGAAAGAAAGTTGTCCAAAACAGCTTGCAATCGAATGTTCATGTGAATAGAAAAGGCAGGAGAGTGGTCAGGTACTGTTTTCTCTCAGTTGACAAACTGCGCACACAATCGCAGTGTTATACAGCTTGTTTCATCACCTTTGCGAAGTTGCCGCTCTCTCCGGCTCCCGGAGACGAAGAAGCTGCTTCTTCGCGCAAAGACGATTCTGCCGCTCACAGTGCTCTGCGGTGTGCGCCTTCTGCCGAAAGAGACCAGGGAGCGGTGCTTAGCTCTACAGAGCACCGTACCTTCGTCTTTAGCCTCTCTTCTCGTCTACATCTTAGCAAAAATCTTTTCAACTCTGTCTGGCAAGGACAAATTTGCCAGCACAGAAAACATCTCCCATCGTGTTCTAGAGGCTGCACGGAGGTCTGCCGACTGTTTTGCAAGAAGAGAAAGAAAGTTGTCCAAAACAGCTTGCAATCGAATGTTCATGTGAATAGAAAAGGCAGGAGAGTGGTCAGGTACTGTTTTCTCTCAGTTGGCAAGCTGCGCACACAATCGCAGTGTTGTACAGCTTGTTTCATCACCTTTGCCAAGTTGCCGCTCTCTCCGGCTCCCGGAGACGAAGAAGCTGCTTCTTCGCGCAAAGACGATTCTGACGCTCACAGTGCTCTGCGGTGTGCGCCTTCTGCCGAAAGAGGCCCGGGAGCGGTGCTTAACTCTGCAGAGCACCGTACCTTCGTCTTTAGCCTCTCTTCTCGTCTACATCTTAGCAAAAAGCTTTTCCACTCTGTCTGGCAAGGAGAAACTTTGCCAGCACAGAAAACATCTCCCATCGTGTTCTAGAGGCTGCACGGAGGTCTGCCGAGTGTTTTGCAAGAAGAGAAAGAAAGTTGTCCAAAACAGCTTGCAATCGAATGTTCATGTGAATAGAAAAGGAAGGAGAGTGGTCAGGTACTGTTTTCTCTCACTTGGCAAGCTGCGCACACAATCGCAGTGTTGTACAGCTTGTTTCATCACCTTTCCCAAGTTGCCGCTCTCTCCGGCTCCCGGAGACGAAGAAGCTGCTTCTTCGCGCAAAGACGATTCTGCCGCTCACAGTGCTCTGCTTTTTGCGTCTTCTGCCAAAGAGGCCAGGGAGCGGTGCTTAGCTCTGCAGAGCACCGTACCTTCGTCTTTAGCCTCTCTTCTCGTCTACATCTTAGCAAAAAGCTTTTCCACTCTGTCTGGCAAGGAGAAACTGTGCCAGCACAGAAAACATCTCCCATCGTGTTCTAGAGGCTGCACGGAGGTCTGCCGAGTGTTTTGCAAGAAAACAAAGAAAGTTGTCCAAAACAGCTTGCAATCGAATGTTCATGTGAATAGAAAAGGCAGGAGAGTGGTCAGGTACTGTTTTCTCTCAGTTGGCAAGCTGCGCACACAATCGCAGTCTTGCACAGCTTGTTTCATCACCTTTGCGAAGCTGCCGCTCTCTCCGGCTCCCGGAGACGAAGAAGCTGCTTCTTCGCGCAAAGACGATTCTGCCGCTCACAGTGCTCTGCGGTGTGCGCCTTCTGCCGAAAGAGGCCAGGGAGCGGTGCTTAGCTCTGCACTGCACCGTACCTTCGTCTTTAGCCTCTCTTCTCGTCTACATCTTAGCAAAAAGCTTTTCCACTCTGTCTGGCAAGGACAAACTGTGCCAGCACAAAAAACATCTCCCTTCGTGTTCTAGAGGCTGCACGGAAGTCTGCCGAGTGTTTTGCAAGAAGAGAAAGAAAGTTGTCCAAACAGCTTGCAATCGAATGTTCATGTGAATAGAAAAGGCAGGAGAGTGGTCAGGTACTGTTTTCTCTCAGTTGGCAAGCTGCGCACACACTCGCAGTCTTGTACAGCTTGTTTCATCACCTTTGCGAAGTTGCCGCTCTCTCCGGCTCCCGGAGACGAAGAAGCGGCTTCTTCGCGCAAAGACGATTCTGCCGCTCACAGTGCTCTGCGGTGTGCGCCTTCTGCCGAAAGAGACCAGGGAGCGGTGCTTAGCTCTACAGAGCACCGTACCTTCGTCTTTAGCCTCTCTTCTCGTCTACATCTTAGCAAAAATCTTTTCCACTCTGTCTGGCAAGGAGAAACTTTGCCAGCACAGAAAACATCTCCCATCGTGTTCTAGAGGCTGCACGGAGGTCTGCCGAGTGTTTTGCAAGAAGAGAAAGAAAGTTGTCCAAAACAGCTTGCAATCGAATGTTCATGTGAATAGAAAAGGAAGGAGAGTGGTCAGGTACTGTTTTCTCTCAGTTGGCAAGCTGCGCACACAATCGCAGTGTTGTACAGCTTGTTTCATCACCTTTGCCAAGTTGCCGCTCTCTCCGGCTCCCGGAGACGAAGAAGCTGCTTCTTCGCGCAAAGACGATTCTGACGCTCACAGTGCTCTGCGGTGTGCGCCTTCTGCCGAAAGAGGCCCGGGAGCGGTGCTTAGCTCTGCAGAGCACCGTACCTTCGTCTTTAGCCTCTCTTCTCGTCTACATCTTAGCAAAAACCTTTTCCACTCTGTCTGGCAAGGAGAAACTTTGCCAGCACAGAAAACATCTCCCATCGTGTTCTAGAGGCTGCACGGAGGTCTGCCGAGTGTTTTGCAAGAAGAGAAAGAAAGTTGTCCAAAACAGCTTGCAATCGTATGTTCATGTGAATAGAAAAGGAAGGAGAGTGGTCAGGTACTGTTTTCTCTCCGTTGCCAAGCTGCGCACACAATCGCAGTGTTGTACAGCTTGTTTCATCACCTTTGCAAAATTGCCGCTCTCTCCGGCTCCCGGAGACGAAGAAGCTGCTTCTTCGCGCAAAGACGATTCTGCCGCTCACAGTGCTCTGCTTTTTGCGCCTTCTGCCAAAGAGGCCAGGGAGCGGTGCTTAGCTCTGCAGAGCACCGTACCTTCGTCTTTAGCCTCTCTTCTCGTCTACATCTTAGCAAAAAGCTTTTCCACTCTGTCTGGCAAGGAGAAACTGTGCCAGCACAGAAAACATCTCCCATCGTGTTCTAGAGGCTGCACGGAGGTCTGCCGAGTGTTTTGCAAGAAGAGAAAGAAAGTTGTCCAAAACAGCTTGCAATCGAATGTTCATGTGAATAGAAAAGGCAGGAGAGTGGTCAGGTACTGTTTTCTCTCAGTTGGCAAGCTGCGCACACAATCGCAGTGTTGTACAGCTTGTTTCATCACCTTTGCGAAGCTGCCGCTCTCTCCGGCTCCCGGAGACGAAGAAGCTGCTTCTTCGCGCAAAGACGATTCTGACGCTCACAGTGCTCTGCACTGTGTGTCTTCTGCCGAAAGAGGCCAGGGAGCGGTGCATAGCTCTGCAGAGCACCTTACCTTCGTCTTTAGCCTCTCTTCTCGTCTACATCTTAGCAAAAAGCTTTTCCACTCTGTCTGGCAAGGAGAAACTGTGCCAGCACAGAAAACATCTCCCATCGTGTTCTAGAGGCTGCACGGAGGTCTGCCGAGTGTTTTGCAAGAAGAGAAAGAAAGTTGTCCAAAACAGCTTGCAATCGTATGTTCATGTGAATAGAAAAGGCAGGAGAGTGGTCAGGTACTGCTTTCTCTCAGTTGGCAAACTGCGCACACAATCGCAGTGTTGTACAGCTTGTTTCATCACCTTTGCGAAGTTGCCGCTCTCTCCGGCTCCCGGAGACGAAGAAGCTGCTTCTTCGCGCAAAGACGATTCTGCCGCTCATAGTGCTCTGCACTGTGTGTCCTCTGCCGAAAGAGGCCCGGGAGCGGTGCTTAGCTCTGCAGAGCACCTTACCTTCGTCTTTAGCCTCTCTTCTCGTCTACATCTTAGCAAAAACCTTTTCCACTCTGTCTGGCAAGGAGAAACTGTGCCAGCACAGAAAACATCTCCCATCGTGTTCTAGAGGCTGCACGGAGGTCTTCCGAGTGTTTTGCCAGAAAACAAAGAAAGTTTTCCAAAACAGCTTGCAATCGAATGTTCATGTGATTAGAAAAGGCAGGAGAGTGGTCAGGTACTGTTTTCTCTCAGTTGGCAAGCTGCGCACACAATCGCAGTGTTGTACAGCTTGTTTCATCACCTTTGCGAAGTTGCCGCTCTCTCCGGCACCCGGAGACGAAGAAGCTGCTTCTTCGCGCAAAGACGATTCTGCCGCTCACAGTGCTCTGCGGTGTGCGCCTTCTGCCGAAAGAGGTCCGGGAGCGGTGCTTAGCTCTGCAGAGCACCGTACCTTCGTCTTTAGCCTCTCTTCTCGTCTACATCTTAGCAAAAAGCTTTTCCACTCTGTCTGGCAAGGAGAAACTTTGCCAGCACAGAAAACATCTCCCATCGTGTTCTAGAGGCTGCACGGAGGTCTGCCGAGTGTTTTGCAAGAAGAGAAAGAAAGTTGTCCAAAACAGCTTGCAATCGAATGTTCATGTGAATAGAAAAGGCAGGAGAGTGGTCAGGTACTGTTTTCTCTCAGTTGGCAAGCTGCGCACACAATCGCAGTCTTGTACAGTTTGTTTCATCACCTTTGCCAAGATGCCGCTCTCTCCGGCTCCTGGAGACCAAGAAGCTGCTTCTTCGCGCAAAGACGATTCTGCCGCTCACAGTGCTCTGCGGAGTGCGCCTTCTGCCGAAAGAGGTCCGGGAGCGGTGCTTAGCTCTGCAGAGCACCGTACCTTCGTCTTTAGCCTCTCTTCTCGTCTACATCTTTGCAAAAAGCTTTTCCACTCTGTCTGGCAAGGAGAAACTGTGCCAGCACAAAAAACATCTCCCATCGTGTTCTAGAGGCTGCACGGAGGTCTGCCGAGTGTTTTGCAAGAAGAGAAAGAAAGTTGTCCAAAACAGCTTGCAATCGAATGTTCATGTGAATAGAAAAGGCAGGAGAGTGGTCAGGTATTGTTTTCTCTCAGTTGGCAAGCTGCGCACACACTCGCAGTCTTGTACAGCTTGTTTCATCACCTTTGCGAAGTTGCCGCTCTCTCCGGCTCCCGGAGACGAAGAAGCTGCTTCTTCGCGCAAAGACGATTCTGCCGCTCACAGTGCTCTGCGGTGTGCGCCTTCTGCCGAAAGAGGCCAGGGAGCGGTGCTTAGCTCTGCACTGCACCGTACCTTCGTCTTTAGCCTCTCTTCTCGTCTACATCTTAGCAAAAAGCTTTTCCACTCTGTCTGGCAAGGACAAACTGTGCCAGCACAGAAAACATCTCCCTTCGTGTTCTAGAGGCTGCACGGAGGTCTGCCGAGTGTTTTGCAAGAAGAGAAAGAAAGTTGTCCAAAACAGCTTGCAATCGAATATTCATGTGAATAGAAAAGGCAGGAGAGTGGTCAGGTACTGTTTTCTCTCAGTTGGCAAGCTGCGCACACAATCGCAGTGTTGTACAGCTTGTTTCATCACCTTTCCCAAGTTGCCGCTCTCTCCGGCTCCCGGAGACGAAGAAGCTGCTTCTTCGCGCAAAGAAGATTCTGCCGCTCACAGTGCTCTGCGGTGTGCGCCTTCTGCCGAAAGAGGCCCGGGAGCGGTGCTTAGCTCTGCACTGCACCGTACCTTCGTCTTTAGCCTCTCTTCTCGTCTACATCTTAGCAAAAAGCTTTTCCACTCTGTCTGGCAAGGAGAAACTGTGCCAGCACAAAAAACATCTCCCATCGTGTTCTAGAGGCTGCACGGAGGTCTGCCGAGTGTTTTGCAAGAAGAGAAAGAAAGTTGTCCAAAACAACTTCCAATCGAATGTTTATGTGAATAGAAAAGGCAGGAGAGTGGTCAGGTACTGTTTTCTCTCAGTTGGCAAGCTGCGCACACACTCGCAGTCTTGTACAGCTTGTTTCATCACCTTTGCGAAGTTGCCGCTCTCTCCGGCTCCCGGAGACGAAGAAGCTGCTTCTTCGCGCAAAGACGATTCTGCCGCTCACAGTGCTCTGCGGTGTGCGCCTTCTGCCGAAAGAGACCAGGGAGCGGTGCTTAGCTCTACAGAGCACCGTACCTTCGTCTTTAGCCTCTCTTCTCGTCTACATCTTAGCAAAAATCTTTTCCACTCTGTCTGGCAAGGACAAACTTTGCCAGCACAGAAAACATCTCCCATCGTGTTCTAGAGGCTGCACGGAGGTCTGCCGAGTGTTTTGCAAGAAGAGAAAGAAAGTTGTCCAAAACAGCTTGCAATCGAATGTTCATGTGAATAGAAAAGGAAGGAGAGTGGTCAGGTACTGTTTTCTCTCAGTTGGCAAGCTGCGCACACAATCGCAGTGTTGTACAGCTTGTTTCATCACCTTTGCCAAGTTGCCGCTCTCTCCGGCTCCCGGAGACGAAGAAGCTGCTTCTTCGCGCAAAGACGATTCTGCCGCTCACAGTGCTCTGCGGTGTGCGCCTTCTGCCGAAAGAGGCCCGGGAGCGGTGCTTAACTCTGCAGAGCACCGTACCTTCGTCTTTAGCCTCTCTTCTCGTCTACATCTTAGCAAAAACTTTTCCACTCTGTCTGGCAAGGAGAAACTTTGCCAGCACAGAAAACATCTCCCATCGTGTTCTAGAGGCTGCACGGAGGTCTGCCGAGTGTTTTGCAAGAAGAGAAAGAAAGTTGTCCAAAACAGCTTGCAATCGTATGTTCATGTGAATAGAAAAGGCAGGAGAGTGGTCAGGTACTGCTTTCTCTCAGTTGGCAAGCTGCGCACACAATCGCAGTGTTGTACAGCTTGTTTCATCACCTTTGCGAAGTTGCCGCTCTCTCCGGCTCCCGGAGACGAAGAAGCTGCTTCTTCGCGCAAAGACGATTCTGCAGCTCATAGTGCTCTGCACTGTGTGTCTTCTGCCGAAAGAGGCCCGGGAGCGGTGCTTAGCTCTGCAGAGCACCTTACCTTCGTCTTTAGCCTCTCTTCTCGTCTACATCTTAGCAAAAAGCTTTTCCACTCTGTCTGGCAAGGACAAACTGTGCCAGCACAGAAAACATCTCCCATCGTGTTCTAGAGGCTGCACGGAGGTCTGCCGAGTGTTTTGCCAGAAAACAAAGAAAGTTTTCCAAAACAGCTTGCAATCGAATGTTCATGTGATTAGAAAAGGCAGGAGAGTGGTCAGGTATTTTTTCTCTCAGGTGGCAAGCTGCGCACACAATCGCAGTGTTGTACAGCTTGTTTCATCACCTTTGCGAAGTTGCCGCTCTCTCCGGCTCCCGGAGACGAAGAAGCTGCTTCTTCGCGCAAAGACGATTCTGCCGCTCACAGTGCTCTGCGGTGTGCGCCTTCTGCCGAAAGAGGCCAGGGAGCGGTGCTTAGCTCTGCACTGCACCGTACCTTCGTCTTTAGCCTCTCTTCTCGTCTACATCTTAGCAAAAAGCTTTTCCACTCTGTCTGGCAAGGACAAACTGTGCCAGCACAGAAAACATCTCCCTTCGTGTTCTAGAGGCTGCACGGAGGTCTGCCGAGTGTTTTGCAAGAAGAGAAAGAAAGTTGTCCAAAACAGCTTGCAATCGAATGTTCATGTGAATAGAAAAGGCAGGAGAGTGGTCAGGTACTGTTTTCTCTCAGTTGGCAAGCTGCGCACACAATCGCAGTGTTGTACAGCTTGTTTCATCACCTTTGCCAAGTTGCCGCTCTCTCCGGCTCCCGGAGACGAAGAAGCTGCTTCTTCGCGCAAAGACGATTCTGACGCTCAGAGTGCTCTGCGGTGTGCGCCTTCTGCCGAAAGAGGCCCGGGAGCGGTGCTTAGCTCTGCAGAGCACCGTACCTTCGTCTTTAGCCTCTCTTCTCGTCTACATCTTAGCAAAAAGCTTTTCCACTCTGTCTGGCAAGGACAAACTTTGCCAGCACAGAAAACATCTCCCATCGTGTTCTAGAGGCTGCACGGAGGTCTGCCGAGTGTTTTGCAAGAAGAGAAAGAAAGTTGTCCAAAACAGCTTGCAATCGAATGTTCATGTGAATAGAAAAGGCAGGAGAGTGGTCAGGTACTGTTTTCTCTCAGTTGGCAAGCTGCGCACACAATCGCAGTGTTGTACAGCTTGTTTCATCACCTTTGCGAAGCTGCCGCTCTCTCCGGCTCCCGGAGACGAAGAAGCTGCTTCTTCGCGCAAAGACGATTCTGACGCTCACAGTGCTCTGCACTGTGTGTCTTCTGCCGAAAGAGGCCAGGGAGCGGTGCATAGCTCTGCAGAGCACCTTACCTTCGTCTTTAGCCTCTCTTCTCGTCTACATCTTAGCAAAAAGCTTTTCCACTCTGTCTGGCAAGGAGAAACTGTGCCAGCACAGAAAACATCTCCCATCGTGTTCTAGAGGCTGCACGGAGGTCTGCCGAGTGTTTTGCAAGAAGAGAAAGAAAGTTGTCCAAAACAGCTTGCAATCGTATGTTCATGTGAATAGAAAAGGCAGGAGAGTGGTCAGGTACTGCTTTCTCTCAGTTGGCAAACTGCGCACACAATCGCAGTGTTGTACAGCTTGTTTCATCACCTTTGCGAAGTTGCCGCTCTCTCCGGCTCCCGGAGACGAAGAAGCTGCTTCTTCGCGTAAAGACGATTCTGCCGCTCATAGTGCTCTGCACTGTGTGTCTTCTGCCGAAAGAGGCCCGGGAGCGGTGCTTAGCTCTGCAGAGCACCTTACCTTCGTCTTTAGCCTCTCTTCTCGTCTACATCTTAGCAAAAAGCTTTTCCACTCTGTCTGGCAAGGAGAAACTGTGCCAGCACAGAAAACATCTCCCATCGTGTTCTAGAGGCTGCACGGAGGTCTTCCGAGTGTTTTGCCAGAAAAAAAAGAAAGTTTTCCAAAACAGCTTGCAATCGAATATTCATGTGATTAGAAAAGGCAGGAGAGTGGTCAGGTACTGTTTTCTCTCAGTTGGCAAGCTGCGCACACAATCGCAGTGTTGTACAGCTTGTTTCATCACCTTTGCGAAGTTGCCGCTCTCTCCGGCACCCGGAGACGAAGAAGCTGCTTCTTCGCGCAAAGACGATTCTGCCGCTCACAGTGCTCTGCGGTGTGCGCCTTCTGCCGAAAGAGGTCCGGGAGCGGTGCTTAGCTCTGCAGAGCACCGTACCTTCGTCTTTAGCCTCTCTTCTCGTCTACATCTTAGCAAAAAGCTTTTCCACTCTGTCTGGCAAGGAGAAACTTTGCCAGCACAGAAAACATCTCCCATCGTGTTCTAGAGTCTGCACGGAGGTCTGCCGAGTGTTTTGCAAGAAGAGAAAGAAAGTTGTCCAAAACAGCTTGCAATCGAATGTTCATGTGAATAGAAAAGGCAGGAGAGTGGTCAGGTACTGTTTTCTCTCAGTTGGCAAGCTGCGCACACAATCGCAGTCTTGTACAGCTTGTTTCATCACCTTTGCGAAGTTGCCGCTCTCTCCGGCTCCTGGAGACCAAGAAGCTGCTTCTTCGCGCAAAGACGATTCTGCTGCTCACAGTGCTCTGCGGAGTGCGCCTTCTGCCGAAAGAGGCCCGGGAGCGGTGCTTAGCTCTGCAGAGCACCGTACCTTCGTCTTTAGCCTCTCTTCTCGTCTACATCTTAGCAAAAAGCTTTTCCACTCTGTCTGGCAAGGAGAAACTGTGCCAGCACAAAAAACATCTCCCATCGTGTTCTAGAGGCTGCACGGAGGTCTGCCGAGTGTTTTGCAAGAAGAGAAAGAAAGTTGTCCAAAACAGCTTGCAATCGAATGTTCATGTGAATAGAAAAGGCAGGAGAGTGGTCAGGTATTGTTTTCTCTCAGTTGGCAAGCTGCGCACACAATCGCAGTGTTGTACAGCTTGTTTCATCACCTTTGCGAAGTTGCCGCTCTCTCCGGCTCCCGGAGACGAAGAAGCTGCTTCTTCGCGCAAAGACGATTCTGCCGCTCACAGTGCTCTGCGGTGTGCGCCTTCTGCCGAAAGAGGCCAGGGAGCGGTGCTTAGCTCTGCACTGCACCGTACCTTCGTCTTTAGCCTCTCTTCTCGTCTACATCTTAGCAAAAAGCTTTTCCACTCTGTCTGGCAAGGACAAACTGTGCCAGCACAGAAAACATCTCCCTTCGTGTTCTAGAGGCTGCACGGAGGTCTGCCGAGTGTTTTGCAAGAAGAGAAAGAAAGTTGTCCAAAACAGCTTGCAATCGAATGTTCATGTGAATAGAAAAGGCAGGAGAGTGGTCAGGTACTGTTTTCTCTCAGTTGGCAAGCTGCGCACACAATCGCAGTGTTGTACAGCTTGTTTCATCACCTTTCCCAAGTTGCCGCTCTCTCCGGCTCCCGGAGCCGAAGAAGCTGCTTCTTCGCGCAAAGACGATTCTGACGCTCACAGTGCTCTGCGGTGTGCGCCTTCTGCCGAAAGAGGCCCGGGTGCGGTGCTTAGCTCTGCAGAGCACCGTACCTTCGTCTTTAGCCTCTCTTCTCGTCTACATCTTAGCAAAAAGCTTTTCCACTCTGTCTGGCAAGGAGAAACTGTTCCAGCACAGAAAACATCTCCCATCGTGTTCTAGAGGCTGCACGGTGGTCTGCCGAGTGTTTTGCAAGAAGAGAAAGAAAGTTGTCCAAAACAGCTTGCAATCGAATGTTCATGTGAATAGAAAAGGCAGGAGAGTGGTCAGGTACTGTTTTCTCTCAGTTGGCAAGCTGCGCACACAATCGCAGTCTTGTACAGCTTGTTTCATCACCTTTGCGAAGTTGCCCCTCTCTCCGGCTCCGGGAGACGAAGAAGCTGCTTCTTCGCGCAAAGACGATTCTGCCGCTCACAGTGCTCTGCGGTGTGCGCGTTCTGCCGAAAGAGGCCCGGGAGCGGTGCTTAGCTCTGCAGAGCACTGTACTTTCGTCTTTAGCCTCTCTTCTCGTCTACACCTTAGCAAAAAGCTTTTCCACTCTGTCTGGAAAGGAAAAACTTTGCCAGCACAGAAAACATCTCCCATCGTGTTCTAGAGGCTGCACGGAGGTCTGCCGAGTGTTTTGCAAGAAGAGAAAGAAAGTTGTCCAAAACAGCTTGCAATCGAATGTTCATGTGAATAGAAAAGGCAGGAGAGTGGTCAGGTACTGTTTTCTCTCCGTTGGCAAGCTGCGCACACAATCGCAGTGTTGTACAGCTTGTTTCATCACCTTTGCGAAGTTGCCGTTCTCTCCAGCTCCCGGAGACGAAGAAGCTGCTTCTTCGCGCAAAGACGATTCTGCCGCTCACAGTGCTCTGCGGTGTGCGCCTTCTGCCGAAAGAGGTCCGGGAGCGGTGCTTAGCTCTGCAGAGCACCGTACCTTCGTCTTTAGCCTCTCTTCTCGTCTACATCTTAGCAAAAAGCTTTTCCACTCTGTCTGGCAAGGAGAAACTGTGCCAGCACAGAAAACATCTCCCATCGTGTTCTAGAGGCTGCACGGAGGTCTGCCGAGTGTTTTGCAAGAAGAGAAAGAAAGTTGTCCAAAACAGCTTGCAATCGAATGTTCATGTGATTAGAAAAGGCAGGAGAGTGGTCAGGTACTGTTTTCTCTCAGTTGGCAAGCTGCGCACACAATCGCAGTCTTGTACAGCTTGTTTCATCACCTTTGCCAAGTTGCCGCTCTCTCCGGCTCCCGGAGACGAAGAAGCTGCTTCTTCGCGCAAAGACGATTCTGCCGCTCACAGTGCTCTGCGGTGTCCGCCTTCTGCCGAAAGAGGTCCGGGAGCGGTGCTTAGCTCTGCAGAGCACCGTATCTTCGTCTTTAGCCTCTCTTCTCGTCTACATCTTAGCAAAAAGCTTTTCCACTCTGTCTGGCAAGGAGAAACTTTGCCAGCACAGAAAACATCTCCCTTCGTGTTCTAGAGGCTGCACGGAGGTCTGCCGAGTGTTTTGCAAGAAGAGAAAGAAAGTTGTCCAAAACAGCTTCCAATCGAATGTTCATGTGAATAGAAAAGGCAGGAGAGTGGTCAGGTACTGTTTTCTCTCAGGTGGCAAGCTGCGCACACAATCGCAGTGTTGTACAGCTTGTTTCATCACCTTTGCCAAGTTGCCGCTCTCTCCGGCTCCTGGACACCAAGAAGCTGCTTCTTCGCGCAAAGACGATTCTGCCGCTCACAGTGCTCTGCTTTTTGCGCCTTCTGCCAAAGAGGCCAGGGAGCGGTGCTTAGCTCTGCAGAGCACCGTACCTTCGTCTTTAGCCTCTCTTCTCGTCTACATCTTAGCAAAAAGCTTTTCCACTCTGTCTGGCAAGGAGAAACTGTGCCAGCACAGAAAACATCTCCCATCGTGTTCTAGAGGCTGCACGGAGGTCTGCCGAGTGTTTTGCAAGAAAACAAAGAAAGTTGTCCAAAACAGCTTGCAATCGAATGTTCATGTGAATAGAAAAGGCAGGAGAGTGGTCAGGTACTGTTTTCTCTCAGTTGGCAAGCTGCGCACACAATCGCAGTCTTGCACAGCTTGTTTCATCACCTTTGCGAAGCTGCCGCTCTCTCCGGCTCCCGGAGACGAAGAAGCTGCTTCTTCGCGCAAAGACGATTCTGCCGCTCACAGTGCTCTGCGGTGTGCGCCTTCTGCCGAAAGAGGCCAGGGAGCGGTGCTTAGCTCTGCACTGCACCGTACCTTCGTCTTTAGCCTCTCTTCTCGTCTACATCTTAGCAAAAAGCTTTTCCACTCTGTCTGGCAAGGACAAACTGTGCCAGCACAAAAAACATCTCCCTTCGTGTTCTAGAGGCTGCACGGAAGTCTGCCGAGTGTTTTGCAAGAAGAGAAAGAAAGTTGTCCAAACAGCTTGCAATCGAATGTTCATGTGAATAGAAAAGGCAGGAGAGTGGTCAGGTACTGTTTTCTCTCAGTTGGCAAGCTGCGCACACACTCGCAGTCTTGTACAGCTTGTTTCATCACCTTTGCGAAGTTGCCGCTCTCTCCGGCTCCCGGAGACGAAGAAGCGGCTTCTTCGCGCAAAGACGATTCTGCCGCTCACAGTGCTCTGCGGTGTGCGCCTTCTGCCGAAAGAGACCAGGGAGCGGTGCTTAGCTCTACAGAGCACCGTACCTTCGTCTTTAGCCTCTCTTCTCGTCTACATCTTAGCAAAAATCTTTTCCACTCTGTCTGGCAAGGAGAAACTTTGCCAGCACAGAAAACATCTCCCATCGTGTTCTAGAGGCTGCACGGAGGTCTGCCGAGTGTTTTGCAAGAAGAGAAAGAAAGTTGTCCAAAACAGCTTGCAATCGAATGTTCATGTGAATAGAAAAGGAAGGAGAGTGGTCAGGTACTGTTTTCTCTCAGTTGGCAAGCTGCGCACACAATCGCAGTGTTGTACAGCTTGTTTCATCACCTTTGCCAAGTTGCCGCTCTCTCCGGCTCCCGGAGACGAAGAAGCTGCTTCTTCGCGCAAAGACGATTCTGACGCTCACAGTGCTCTGCGGTGTGCGCCTTCTGCCGAAAGAGGCCCGGGAGCGGTGCTTAGCTCTGCAGAGCACCGTACCTTCGTCTTTAGCCTCTCTTCTCGTCTACATCTTAGCAAAAACCTTTTCCACTCTGTCTGGCAAGGAGAAACTTTGCCAGCACAGAAAACATCTCCCATCGTGTTCTAGAGGCTGCACGGAGGTCTGCCGAGTGTTTTGCAAGAAGAGAAAGAAAGTTGTCCAAAACAGCTTGCAATCGAATGTTCATGTGAATAGAAAAGGAAGGAGAGTGGTCAGGTACTGTTTTCTCTCCGTTGCCAAGCTGCGCACACAATCGCAGTGTTGTACAGCTTGTTTCATCACCTTTGCAAAATTGCCGCTCTCTCCGGCTCCCGGAGACGAAGAAGCTGCTTCTTCGCGCAAAGACGATTCTGCCGCTCACAGTGCTCTGCTTTTTGCGCCTTCTGCCAAAGAGGCCAGGGAGCGGTGCTTAGCTCTGCAGAGCACCGTACCTTCGTCTTTAGCCTCTCTTCTCGTCTACATCTTAGCAAAAAGCTTTTCCACTCTGTCTGGCAAGGAGAAACTGTGCCAGCACAGAAAACATCTCCCATCGTGTTCTAGAGGCTGCACGGAGGTCTGCCGAGTGTTTTGCAAGAAGAGAAAGAAAGTTGTCCAAAACAGCTTGCAATCGAATGTTCATGTGAATAGAAAAGGCAGGAGAGTGGTCAGGTACTGTTTTCTCTCAGTTGGCAAGCTGCGCACACAATCGCAGTGTTGTACAGCTTGTTTCATCACCTTTGCGAAGCTGCCGCTCTCTCCGGCTCCCGGAGACGAAGAAGCTGCTTCTTCGCGCAAAGACGATTCTGACGCTCACAGTGCTCTGCACTGTGTGTCTTCTGCCGAAAGAGGCCAGGGAGCGGTGCATAGCTCTGCAGAGCACCTTACCTTCGTCTTTAGCCTCTCTTCTCGTCTACATCTTAGCAAAAAGCTTTTCCACTCTGTCTGGCAAGGAGAAACTGTGCCAGCACAGAAAACATCTCCCATCGTGTTCTAGAGGCTGCACGGAGGTCTGCCGAGTGTTTTGCAAGAAGAGAAAGAAAGTTGTCCAAAACAGCTTGCAATCGTATGTTCATGTGAATAGAAAAGGCAGGAGAGTGGTCAGGTACTGCTTTCTCTCAGTTGGCAAACTGCGCACACAATCGCAGTGTTGTACAGCTTGTTTCATCACCTTTGCGAAGTTGCCGCTCTCTCCGGCTCCCGGAGACGAAGAAGCTGCTTCTTCGCGCAAAGACGATTCTGCCGCTCATAGTGCTCTGCACTGTGTGTCCTCTGCCGAAAGAGGCCCGGGAGCGGTGCTTAGCTCTGCAGAGCACCTTACCTTCGTCTTTAGCCTCTCTTCTCGTCTACATCTTAGCAAAAACCTTTTCCACTCTGTCTGGCAAGGAGAAACTGTGCCAGCACAGAAAACATCTCCCATCGTGTTCTAGAGGCTGCACGGAGGTCTTCCGAGTGTTTTGCCAGAAAACAAAGAAAGTTTTCCAAAACAGCTTGCAATCGAATGTTCATGTGATTAGAAAAGGCAGGAGAGTGGTCAGGTACTGTTTTCTCTCAGTTGGCAAGCTGCGCACACAATCGCAGTGTTGTACAGCTTGTTTCATCACCTTTGCGAAGTTGCCGCTCTCTCCGGCACCCGGAGACGAAGAAGCTGCTTCTTCGCGCAAAGACGATTCTGCCGCTCACAGTGCTCTGCGGTGTGCGCCTTCTGCCGAAAGAGGTCCGGGAGCGGTGCTTAGCTCTGCAGAGCACCGTACCTTCGTCTTTAGCCTCTCTTCTCGTCTACATCTTAGCAAAAAGCTTTTCCACTCTGTCTGGCAAGGAGAAACTTTGCCAGCACAGAAAACATCTCCCATCGTGTTCTAGAGGCTGCACGGAGGTCTGCCGAGTGTTTTGCAAGAAGAGAAAGAAAGTTGTCCAAAACAGCTTGCAATCGAATGTTCATGTGAATAGAAAAGGCAGGAGAGTGGTCAGGTACTGTTTTCTCTCAGTTGGCAAGCTGCGCACACAATCGCAGTCTTGTACAGTTTGTTTCATCACCTTTGCCAAGATGCCGCTCTATACGGCTCCTGGAGACCAAGAAGCTGCTTCTTCGCGCAAAGACGATTCTGCCGCTCACAGTGCTCTGCGGAGTGCGCCTTCTGCCGAAAGAGGTCCGGGAGCGGTGCTTAGCTCTGCAGAGCACCGTACCTTCGTCTTTAGCCTCTCTTCTCGTCTACATCTTTGCAAAAAGCTTTTCCACTCTGTCTGGCAAGGAGAAACTGTGCCAGCACAAAAAACATCTCCCATCGTGTTCTAGAGGCTGCACGGAAGTCTGCCGAGTGTTTTGCAAGAAGAGAAAGAAAGTTGTCCAAAACAGCTTGCAATCGAATGTTCATGTGAATAGAAAAGGCAGGAGAGTGGTCAGGTATTGTTTTCTCTCAGTTGGCAAGCTGCGCACACACTCGCAGTCTTGTACAGCTTGTTTCATCACCTTTGCGAAGTTGCCGCTCTCTCCGGCTCCCGGAGACGAAGAAGCTGCTTCTTCGCGCAAAGACGATTCTGCCGCTCACAGTGCTCTGCGGTGTGCGCCTTCTGCCGAAAGAGGCCAGGGAGCGGTGCTTAGCTCTGCACTGCACCGTACCTTCGTCTTTAGCCTCTCTTCTCGTCTACATCTTAGCAAAAAGCTTTTCCACTCTGTCTGGCAAGGACAAACTGTGCCAGCACAGAAAACATCTCCCTTCGTGTTCTAGAGGCTGCACGGAGGTCTGCCGAGTGTTTTGCAAGAAGAGAAAGAAAGTTGTCCAAAACAGCTTGCAATCGAATGTTCATGTGAATAGAAAAGGCAGGAGAGTGGTCAGGTACTGTTTTCTCTCAGTTGGCAAGCTGCGCACACAATCGCAGTGTTGTACAGCTTGTTTCATCACCTTTCCCAAGTTGCCGCTCTCTCCGGCTCCCGGAGACGAAGAAGCTGCTTCTTCGCGCAAAGAAGATTCTGCCGCTCACAGTGCTCTGCGGTGTGCGCCTTCTGCCGAAAGAGGCCCGGGAGCGGTGCTTAGCTCTGCACTGCACCGTACCTTCGTCTTTAGCCTCTCTTCTCGTCTACATCTTAGCAAAAAGCTTTTCCACTCTGTCTGGCAAGGAGAAACTGTGCCAGCACAAAAAACATCTCCCATCGTGTTCTAGAGGCTGCACGGAGGTCTGCCGAGTGTTTTGCAAGAAGAGAAAGAAAGTTGTCCAAAACAACTTCCAATCGAATGTTTATGTGAATAGAAAAGGCAGGAGAGTGGTCAGGTACTGTTTTCTCTCAGTTGGCAAGCTGCGCACACACTCGCAGTCTTGTACAGCTTGTTTCATCACCTTTGCGAAGTTGCCGCTCTCTCCGGCTCCCGGAGACGAAGAAGCTGCTTCTTCGCGCAAAGACGATTCTGCCGCTCACAGTGCTCTGCGGTGTGCGCCTTCTGCCGAAAGAGACCAGGGAGCGGTGCTTAGCTCTACAGAGCACCGTACCTTCGTCTTTAGCCTCTCTTCTCGTCTACATCTTAGCAAAAATCTTTTCCACTCTGTCTGGCAAGGACAAACTTTGCCAGCACAGAAAACATCTCCCATCGTGTTCTAGAGGCTGCACGGAGGTCTGCCGAGTGTTTTGCAAGAAGAGAAAGAAAGTTGTCCAAAACAGCTTGCAATCGAATGTTCATGTGAATAGAAAAGGAAGGAGAGTGGTCAGGTACTGTTTTCTCTCAGTTGGCAAGCTGCGCACACAATCGAAGTGTTGTACAGCTTGTTTCATCACCTTTGCCAAGTTGCCGCTCTCTCCGGCTCCCGGAGACGAAGAAGCTGCTTCTTCGCGCAAAGACGATTCTGCAGCTCATAGTGCTCTGCACTGTGTGTCTTCTGCCGAAAGAGGCCCGGGAGCGGTGCTTAGCTCTGCAGAGCACCTTACCTTCGTCTTTAGCCTCTCTTCTCGTCTACATCTTAGCAAAAAGCTTTTCCACTCTGTCTGGCAAGGACAAACTGTGCCAGCACAGAAAACATCTCCCATCGTGTTCTAGAGGCTGCACGGAGGTCTGCCGAGTGTTTTGCCAGAAAACAAAGAAAGTTTTCCAAAACAGCTTGCAATCGAATGTTCATGTGATTAGAAAAGGCAGGAGAGTGGTCAGGTATTTTTTTCTCTCAGGTGGCAAGCTGCGCACACAATCGCAGTGTTGTACAGCTTGTTTCATCACCTTTGCGAAGTTGCCGCTCTCTCCGGCTCCCGGAGACGAAGAAGCTGCTTCTTCGCGCAAAGACGATTCTGCCGCTCACAGTGCTCTGCGGTGTGCGCCTTCTGCCGAAAGAGGCCAGGGAGCGGTGCTTAGCTCTGCACTGCACCGTACCTTCGTCTTTAGCCTCTCTTCTCGTCTACATCTTAGCAAAAAGCTTTTCCACTCTGTCTGGCAAGGACAAACTGTGCCAGCACAGAAAACATCTCCCTTCGTGTTCTAGAGGCTGCACGGAGGTCTGCCGAGTGTTTTGCAAGAAGAGAAAGAAAGTTGTCCAAAACAGCTTGCAATCGAATGTTCATGTGAATAGAAAAGGCAGGAGAGTGGTCAGGTACTGTTTTCTCTCAGTTGGCAAGCTGCGCACACAATCGCAGTGTTGTACAGCTTGTTTCATCACCTTTGCCAAGTTGCCGCTCTCTCCGGCTCCCGGAGACGAAGAAGCTGCTTCTTCGCGCAAAGACGATTCTGACGCTCAGAGTGCTCTGCGGTGTGCGCCTTCTGCCGAAAGAGGCCCGGGAGCGGTGCTTAGCTCTGCAGAGCACCGTACCTTCGTCTTTAGCCTCTCTTCTCGTCTACATCTTAGCAAAAAGCTTTTCCACTCTGTCTGGCAAGGACAAACTTTGCCAGCACAGAAAACATCTCCCATCGTGTTCTAGAGGCTGCACGGAGGTCTGCCGAGTGTTTTGCAAGAAGAGAAAGAAAGTTGTCCAAAACAGCTTGCAATCGAATGTTCATGTGAATAGAAAAGGCAGGAGAGTGGTCAGGTACTGTTTTCTCTCAGTTGGCAAGCTGCGCACACAATCGCAGTGTTGTACAGCTTGTTTCATCACCTTTGCGAAGCTGCCGCTCTCTCCGGCTCCCGGAGACGAAGAAGCTGCTTCTTCGCGCAAAGACGATTCTGACGCTCACAGTGCTCTGCACTGTGTGTCTTCTGCCGAAAGAGGCCAGGGAGCGGTGCATAGCTCTGCAGAGCACCTTACCTTCGTCTTTAGCCTCTCTTCTCGTCTACATCTTAGCAAAAAGCTTTTCCACTCTGTCTGGCAAGGAGAAACTGTGCCAGCACAGAAAACATCTCCCATCGTGTTCTAGAGGCTGCACGGAGGTCTGCCGAGTGTTTTGCAAGAAGAGAAAGAAAGTTGTCCAAAACAGCTTGCAATCGTATGTTCATGTGAATAGAAAAGGCAGGAGAGTGGTCAGGTACTGCTTTCTCTCAGTTGGCAAACTGCGCACACAATCGCAGTGTTGTACAGCTTGTTTCATCACCTTTGCGAAGTTGCCGCTCTCTCCGGCTCCCGGAGACGAAGAAGCTGCTTCTTCGCGTAAAGACGATTCTGCCGCTCATAGTGCTCTGCACTGTGTGTCTTCTGCCGAAAGAGGCCCGGGAGCGGTGCTTAGCTCTGCAGAGCACCTTACCTTCGTCTTTAGCCTCTCTTCTCGTCTACATCTTAGCAAAAAGCTTTTCCACTCTGTCTGGCAAGGAGAAACTGTGCCAGCACAGAAAACATCTCCCATCGTGTTCTAGAGGCTGCACGGAGGTCTTCCGAGTGTTTTGCCAGAAAAAAAAGAAAGTTTTCCAAAACAGCTTGCAATCGAATATTCATGTGATTAGAAAAGGCAGGAGAGTGGTCAGGTACTGTTTTCTCTCAGTTGGCAAGCTGCGCACACAATCGCAGTGTTGTACAGCTTGTTTCATCACCTTTGCGAAGTTGCCGCTCTCTCCGGCACCCGGAGACGAAGAAGCTGCTTCTTCGCGCAAAGACGATTCTGCCGCTCACAGTGCTCTGCGGTGTGCGCCTTCTGCCGAAAGAGGTCCGGGAGCGGTGCTTAGCTCTGCACTGCACCGTACCTTCGTCTTTAGCCTCTCTTCTCGTCTACATCTTAGCAAAAAGCTTTTCCACTCTGTCTGGCAAGGAGAAACTTTGCCAGCACAGAAAACATCTCCCATCGTGTTCTAGAGTCTGCACGGAGGTCTGCCGAGTGTTTTGCAAGAAGAGAAAGAAAGTTGTCCAAAACAGCTTGCAATCGAATGTTCATGTGAATAGAAAAGGCAGGAGAGTGGTCAGGTACTGTTTTCTCTCAGTTGGCAAGCTGCGCACACAATCGCAGTCTTGTACAGCTTGTTTCATCACCTTTGCGAAGTTGCCGCTCTCTCCGGCTCCTGGAGACCAAGAAGCTGCTTCTTCGCGCAAAGACGATTCTGCTGCTCACAGTGCTCTGCGGAGTGCGCCTTCTGCCGAAAGAGGCCCGGGAGCGGTGCTTAGCTCTGCAGAGCACCGTACCTTCGTCTTTAGCCTCTCTTCTCGTCTACATCTTAGCAAAAAGCTTTTCCACTCTGTCTGGCAAGGAGAAACTGTGCCAGCACAAAAAACATCTCCCATCGTGTTCTAGAGGCTGCACGGAGGTCTGCCGAGTGTTTTGCAAGAAGAGAAAGAAAGTTGTCCAAAACAGCTTGCAATCGAATGTTCATGTGAATAGAAAAGGCAGGAGAGTGGTCAGGTATTGTTTTCTCTCAGTTGGCAAGCTGCGCACACAATCGCAGTGTTGTACAGCTTGTTTCATCACCTTTGCGAAGTTGCTGCTCTCTCCGGCTCCCGGAGACGAAGAAGCTGCTTCTTCGCGCAAAGACGATTCTGCCGCTCACAGTGCTCTGCGGTGTGCGCCTTCTGCCGAAAGAGGCCAGGGAGCGGTGCTTAGCTCTGCACTGCACCGTACCTTCGTCTTTAGCCTCTCTTCTCGTCTACATCTTAGCAAAAAGCTTTTCCACTCTGTCTGGCAAGGACAAACTGTGCCAGCACAGAAAACATCTCCCTTCGTGTTCTAGAGGCTGCACGGAGGTCTGCCGAGTGTTTTGCAAGAAGAGAAAGAAAGTTGTCCAAAACAGCTTGCAATCGAATGTTCATGTGAATAGAAAAGGCAGGAGAGTGGTCAGGTACTGTTTTCTCTCAGTTGGCAAGCTGCGCACACAATCGCAGTGTTGTACAGCTTGTTTCATCACCTTTCCCAAGTTGCCGCTCTCTCCGGCTCCCGGACCGAAGAAGCTGCTTCTTCGCGCAAAGACGATTCTGACGCTCACAGTGCTCTGCGGTGTGCGCCTTCTGCCGAAAGAGGCCCGGGTGCGGTGCTTAGCTCTGCAGAGCACCGTACCTTCGTCTTTAGCCTCTCTTCTCGTCTACATCTTAGCAAAAAGCTTTTCCACTCTGTCTGGCAAGGAGAAACTGTTCCAGCACAGAAAACATCTCCCATCGTGTTCTAGAGGCTGCACGGTGGTCTGCCGAGTGTTTTGCAAGAAGAGAAAGAAAGTTGTCCAAAACAGCTTGCAATCGAATGTTCATGTGAATAGAAAAGGCAGGAGAGTGGTCAGGTACTGTTTTCTCTCAGTTGGCAAGCTGCGCACACAATCGCAGTCTTGTACAGCTTGTTTCATCACCTTTGCGAAGTTGCCCCTCTCTCCGGCTCCGGGAGACGAAGAAGCTGCTTCTTCGCGCAAAGACGATTCTGCCGCTCACAGTGCTCTGCGGTGTGCGCGTTCTGCCGAAAGAGGCCCGGGAGCGGTGCTTAGCTCTGCAGAGCACTGTACTTTCGTCTTTAGCCTCTCTTCTCGTCTACACCTTAGCAAAAAGCTTTTCCACTCTGTCTGGAAAGGAAAAACTTTGCCAGCACAGAAAACATCTCCCATCGTGTTCTAGAGGCTGCACGGAGGTCTGCCGAGTGTTTTGCAAGAAGAGAAAGAAAGTTGTCCAAAACAGCTTGCAATCGAATGTTCATGTGAATAGAAAAGGCAGGAGAGTGGTCAGGTACTGTTTTCTCTCCGTTGGCAAGCTGCGCACACAATCGCAGTGTTGTACAGCTTGTTTCATCACCTTTGCGAAGTTGCCGTTCTCTCCAGCTCCCGGAGACGAAGAAGCTGCTTCTTCGCGCAAAGACGATTCTGCCGCTCACAGTGCTCTGCGGTGTGCGCCTTCTGCCGAAAGAGGTCCGGGAGCGGTGCTTAGCTCTGCAGAGCACCGTACCTTCGTCTTTAGCCTCTCTTCTCGTCTACATCTTAGCAAAAAGCTTTTCCACTCTGTCTGGCAAGGAGAAACTGTGCCAGCACAGAAAACATCTCCCATCGTGTTCTAGAGGCTGCACGGAGGTCTGCCGAGTGTTTTGCAAGAAGAGAAAGAAAGTTGTCCAAAACAGCTTGCAATCGAATGTTCATGTGATTAGAAAAGGCAGGAGAGTGGTCAGGTACTGTTTTCTCTCAGTTGGCAAGCTGCGCACACAATCGCAGTCTTGTACAGCTTGTTTCATCACCTTTGCCAAGTTGCCGCTCTCTCCGGCTCCCGGAGACGAAGAAGCTGCTTCTTCGCGCAAAGACGATTCTGCCGCTCACAGTGCTCTGCGGTGTCCGCCTTCTGCCGAAAGAGGTCCGGGAGCGGTGCTTAGCTCTGCAGAGCACCGTATCTTCGTCTTTAGCCTCTCTTCTCGTCTACATCTTAGCAAAAAGCTTTTCCACTCTGTCTGGCAAGGAGAAACTTTGCCAGCACAGAAAACATCTCCCTTCGTGTTCTAGAGGCTGCACGGAGGTCTGCCGAGTGTTTTGCAAGAAGAGAAAGAAAGTTGTCCAAAACAGCTTCCAATCGAATGTTCATGTGAATAGAAAAGGCAGGAGAGTGGTCAGGTACTGTTTTCTCTCAGGTGGCAAGCTGCGCACACAATCGCAGTGTTGTACAGCTTGTTTCATCACCTTTGCCAAGTTGCCGCTCTCTCCGGCTCCTGGACACCAAGAAGCTGCTTCTTCGCGCAAAGACGATTCTGCCGCTCACAGTGCTCTGCGGTGTGCGCCTTCTGCCGAAAGAGGTCCGGGAGCGGTGCTTAGCTCTGCAGAGCACCGTACCTTCGTCTTTAGCCTCTCTTCTCGTCTACATCTTAGCAAAAAGCTTTTCCACTCTGTCTGGCAAGGAGAAACTGTGCCAGCACAGAAAACATCTCCCATCGTGTTCTAGAGGCTGCACGGAGGTCTGCCGAATGTTTTGCCAGAAAACAAAGAAAGTTGTCCAAAACAGCTTGCACTCGAATGTTCATGTGAATAGAAAAGGCAGGAGAGTGGTCAAGTACTGTTTTCTCTCAGTTGGCAAGCTGCGCACACAATCGCAGTGTTGTACAGCTTGTTTCATCACCTTTGCGAAGCTGCCGCTCTCTCCGGCTCCCGGAGACGAAGAAGCTGCTTCTTCGCGCAAAGACGATTCTGCCGCTCATAGTGCTCTGCACTGTGTGTCTTCTGCCGAAAGAGGTCCGGGAGCGGCGCTTACCTCTGCAGAGCACCGTACCTTCGTCTTTAGCCTCTCTTCTCGTCTACATCTTAGCAAAAAGCTTTTCCACTCTGTCTGGCAAGGAGAAACTGTGCCAGCACAGAAAACATCTCCCATCGTGTTCTAGAGGCTGCACGGAGGTCTGCCGAGTGTTTTGCAAGAAGAGGAAGAAAGTTGTCCAAAACAGCTTGCAATCGAATGTTCATGTGAATAGAAAAGGAAGGAGAGTGGTCAGGTACTGTTTTCTCTCAGTTGGCAAGCTGCGCACACAATCGCAGTCTTGTACAGCTTGTTTCATCACCTTTCCCAAGTTGCCGCTCTCTCCGTCTCCCGGAGACGAAGAAGCTGCTTCTTCGCGCAAAGACGATTCTGCCGCTCACAGTGCTCTGCGGTGTGCGCCTTCTGCCGAAAGAGGTACGGGAGCGGTGCTTAGCTCTGCAGAGCACCCTATCTTCGTCTTTAGCCTCTCTTCTCGTCTACATCTTAGCAAAAAGCTTTTCCACTCTGTCTGGAAAGGAAAAACTTTGCCAGCACAGAAAACATCTCCCATCGTGTGCTAGAGGCTGCACGGAGGTCTGCCGAGTGTTTTGCAAGAAGAGAAAGAAAGTTGTCCAAAACAGCTTGCAATCGAATGTTCATGTGAATAGAAAAGGCAGGAGAGTGGTCAGGTACTGTTTTCTCTCACTTGGCAAGCTGCGCACACAATCGCAGTGTTGTAGAGCTTGTTTCATCACCTTTGCGAAGCTGCCGCTCTCTCCGGCTCCCGGAGACGAAGAAGCTGCTTCTTCGCGCAAAGACGATTCTGCCGCTCACAGTGCTCTGCGGTGTGCGCCTTCTGCCGAAAGACGCCCGGGAGCGGTGCTTAGCTCTGCAGAGCACCGTACCTTCGTCTTTAGCCTCTCTTCTCGTCTACATCTTAGCAAAAAGCTTTTCCACTCTGTCTGGCTAGGAGAAACTGTGCCAGCACAAAAAACATCTCCCATCGTGTTCTAGAGGCTGCACGGAGGTCTGCCGAGTGGTTTGCAAGAAGAGAAAGAAAGTTGTTCAAAACAGCTTGCAATCGAATGTTCATGTTAATAGAAAAGGCAGGAGAGTGGTCAGGTACTGTTTTCTCTCACTTGGCAAAGTGCGCACACAATCGCAGTGTTATACAGCTTGTTTCATCACCTTTGCGAAGTTGCCGCTCTCTCCGGCTCCCGGAGACGAAGAAGCTGCTTCTTCGCGCAAAGACGATTCTGCCGCTCACAGTGCTCTGCGGTGTGCGGCTTCTGCCGAAAGATATCCGGGAGCGGTGCTTCGCTCTGCAGAGCACCGTACCTTCGTCTTTAGCCTCTCTTCTCGTCTACATCTTAGCAAAAAGCTTTTCCACTCTGTCTGGCAAGGAGAAACTGTGCCAGCACAAAAAACATCTCCCATCGTGTTCTAGAGGCTGCATGGAGGTCTGCCGAGTGTTTTGCAAGAAGAGAAAGAAAGTTGTCCAAAACAGCTTGCAATCGAATGTTCATGTGAATAGAAAAGGCAGGAGAGTGGTCAGGTACTGTTTTCTCTCAGTTGGCAAGCTGCGCACACAATCGCAGTCTTGTACAGCTTGTTTCATCACCTTTGCGAAGTTGCCGCTCTCTCCGGCTCCCGGAGACGAAGAAGCTGCTTCTTCGCGCAAAGACGATTCTTCCGCTCACAGTGCTCTGCTTTGTGCGCCTTCTGCCAAAGAGGCCAGGGAGCGGTGCTTAGCTCTGCAGAGCACCGTACCTTCGTCTTTAGCCTCTCTTCTCGTCTACATCTTAGCAAAAAGCTTTTCCACTCTGTCTGGCAAGGAGAAACTGTGCCACCACAGAAAACATCTCCCATCGTGTTCTGGAGGCTGCACGGAGGTCTGCCGAGTGTTTTGCAAGAAGAGAAAGAAAGTTGTCCAAAACAGCTTGCAATCGAATGTTCATGTGAATAGAAAAGGCAGGAGAGTGGTCAGGTACTGTTTTCTCTCAGTTGGCAAGCTGCGCACACAATCGCAGTCTTGTACAGCTTGTTTCATCACCTTTGCCAAGTTGCCGCTCTCTCCGGCTCCCGGAGACGAAGAAGCTGCTTCTTCGCGCAAAGACGATTCTGCCGCTCACAGTGCTCTGCGGTGTGCGCCTTCTGCCGAAAGAGGACCGGGAGCGGTGCTTAGCTCTTCAGAGCACCGTACCTTCGTCTTTAGCCTCTCTTCTCGTCTACATCTTAGCAAAAGCTTTTCCACTCTGTCTGGCAAGGAGAAACTTTGCCAGCACAGAAAACATCTCCCATCGTGTTCTAGAGGCTGCACGGAGGTCTGCCGAGTGTTTTGCAAGAAGAGAAAGAAAGTTGTCCAAAACAGCTTGCAATCGAATGTTCATGTGATTAGAAAAGGCAGGAGAGTGGTCAGGTATTGTTTTCTCTCAGTTGGCAAGCTGCGCACACAATCGCAGTGTTGTACAGCTTGTTTCATCACCTTTGCCAAGTTGCCGCTCTCTCCGGCTCCAGGAGACGAAGAAGCTGCTTCTTCGCGCAAAGACGATTCTGCCGCTCACAGTGCTCTGCGGTGTGCGCCTTCTGCCGAAAGAGATCCGGGAGCGGTGCTTAGCTCTGCAGAGCACCGTACCTTCGTCTTTAGCCTCTCTTCTCGTCTACATCTTAGCAAAAAGCTTTTCCACTCTGTCTGGCAAGGAGAAACTGTGCCAGCACAGAAAACATCTCCCATCGTGTTCTAGAGGCTGCACGGAGGTCTGCCGAGTGTTTTGCAAGAAGAGAAAGAAAGTTGTCCAAAACAGCTTGCAATCGAATGTTCATGTGAATAGAAAAGGCAGGAGAGTGGTCAGGTACTGTTTTCTCTCAGTTGGCAAGCTGCGCACACAATCGCAGTGTTGTACAGCTTGTTTCATCACCTTTGCGAAGTTGCCGCTCTCTCCGGCTCCCGGAGACGAAGAAGCTGCTTCTTCGCGCAAAGACGATTCTGCCGCTCACAGTGCTCTGCTTTGTGCGCCTTCTGCCAAAGAGGCCAGGGAGCGGTGCTTAGCTCTGCAGAGCACCGTACCTTCGTCTTTAGCCTCTCTTCTCGTCTACATCTTAGCAAAAACCTTTTCCACTCTGTCTGGCAAGGAGAAACTGTGCCACCACAGAAAACATCTCCCATCGTGTTCTAGAGGCTGCACGGAGGTCTGCCGAGTGTTTTGCAAGAAGAGAAAGAAAGTTGTCCAAAACAGCTTGCAATCCAATGTTCATGTGAATAGAAAAGGCAGGAGAGTGGTCAGGTACTGTTTTCTCTCAGTTGGCAAGCTGCGCACACAATCGCAGTGTTGTACAGCTTGTTTCATCACCTTTGCGAAGCTGCCGCTCTCTCCGGCTCCCGGAGACGAAGAAGCTGCTTCTTCGCGCAAAGACGATTCTGCCGCTCACAGTGCTCTGCGGTGTGCGCCTTCTGCCGAAAGAGGTCCGGGAGCGGTGCTTAGCTCTGCAGAGCACCGTACCTTCGTCTTTAGCCTCTCTTCTCGTCTACATCTTAGCAAAAAGCTTTTCCACTCTGTCTGGCTAGGAGAAACTGTGCCAGCACAAAAAACATCTCCCATCATGTTCTAGAGGCTGCACGGAGGTCTGCCGAGTGTTTTGCAAGAAGAGAAAGAAAGTTGTCCAAAACAGCTTGCAATCGAATGTTTATGTGAATAGAAAAGGAAGGAGAGTGGTCAGGTACTGTTTTCTCTCAGTTGGCAAGCTGCGCACACACTCGCAGTCTTGTACAGCTTGTTTCATCACCTTTGCGAAGTTGCCGCTCTCTCCGGCTCCCGGAGACGAAGAAGCTGCTTCTTCGCGCAAAGACGATTCTGCCGCTCACAGTGCTCTGCGGTGTGCGCCTTCTGCCGAAAGAGGCCAGGGAGCGGTGCTTAGCTCTGCACTGCACCGTACCTTCGTCTTTAGCCTCTCTTCTCGTCTACATCTTAGCAAAAAGCTTTTCCACTCTGTCTGGCAAGGAGAAACTGTGCCAGCACAGAAAACATCTCCCATCGTGTTCTAGAGGCTGCACGGAGGTCTGCCGAGTGTTTTGCAAGAAGAGAAAGAAAGTTGTCCAAAACAGCTTGCAATCGAATGTTCATGTGAATAGAAAAGGCAGGAGAGTGGTCAGGTACTGTTTTCTCTCAGTTGGCAAGCTGCGCACACAATCGCAGTGTTGTACAGCTTGTTTCATCACCTTTGCGAAGCTGCCGCTCTCTCCGGCTCCCGGAGACGAAGAAGCTGCTTCTTCGCGCAAAGACGATTCTGCTGCTCACAGTGCTCTGCGGTGTGCGTCTTCTGCCGAAAGAGACCAGGGAGCGGTGCTTAGCTCTGCAGAGCACCGTACCTTCGTCTTTAGCCTCTCTTCTCGTCTACATCTTAGCAAAAATCTTTTCCACTCTGTCTGGCAAGGAGAAACTTTGCCAGCACAGAAAACATCTCCCATCGTGTTCTAGAGGCTGCACGGAGGTCTGCCGAGTGTTTTGCAAGAAGAGAAAGAAAGTTGTCCAAAACAGCTTGCAATCGAATGTTCATGTGAATAGAAAAGGCAGGAGAGTGGTCATGTTCTGTTTTCTCTCAGTTGGCAAGCTGCGCACACAATCGCAGTGTTGTACAGCTTGTTTCATCACCTTTGCCAAGTTGCCGCTCTCTCCGGCTCCCGGAGACCAAGAAGCTGCTTCTTCGCGCAAAGACGATTCTGCCGCTCACAGTGCTCTGCGGTGTGCGCCTTCTGCCGAAAGAGGTCCGGGAGCGGTGCTTAGCTCTGCAGAGCACCGTACCTTCGTCTTTAGCCTCTCTTCTCGTCTACATCTTAGCAAAAAGCTTTTCCACTCTGTCTGGCAAGGAGAAACTTTGCCAGCACAGAAAACATCTCCCATCGTGTTCTAGAGGCTGCACGGAGGTCTGCCGAGTGTTTTGCAAGAAGAGAAAGAAAGTTGTCCAAAACAGCTTGCAATCGATTGTTCATGTGATTAGAAAAGGCAGGAGAGTGGTCAGGTATTGTTTTCTCTCAGTTGGCAAGCTGCGCACACAATCGCAGTGTTGTACAGCTTGTTTCATCACCTTTGCCAAGATGCCGCTCTCTCCGGCTCCGGGAGAGGAAGAAGCTGCTTCTTCGCGCAAAGACGATTCTGCCGCTCACAGTGCTCTGCGGTGTGCGCCTTCTGCCGAAAGAGATCCGGGAGCGGTGCTTAGCTCTGCAGAGCACCGTACCTTCGTCTTTAGCCTCTCTTCTCGTCTCCATCTTAGCAAAAAGCTTTTCCACTCTGTC
Source organism: Melozone crissalis (assembly GCF_028551555.1). Classification (NCBI taxonomy): domain Eukaryota; kingdom Metazoa; phylum Chordata; class Aves; order Passeriformes; family Passerellidae; genus Melozone; species Melozone crissalis. Next base: position 265,001 of record NW_026536091.1, on the reverse strand, counting down.
TGGCAAGGAGAAACTTTGCCAGCACAGAAAACATCTCCCATCGTGTTCTAGAGGCTGCACGGAGGTCTGCCGAGTGTTTTGCAAGAAGAGAAAGAAAGTTGTCCAAAACAGCTTGCAATCGAATGTTCATGTGAATAGAAAAGGCAGGAGAGTGGTCAGGTACTGTTTTCTCTCAGTTGGCAAGCTGCGCACACAATCGCAGTGTTGTACAGCTTGTTTCATCACCTTTGCGAAGTTGCCGCTCTCTCCGGCTCCCGGAGACGAAGAAGCTGCTTCTTCGCGCAAAGACGATTCTGCCGCTCACAGTGCTCTGCTTTGTGCGCCTTCTGCCAAAGAGGCCAGGGAGCGGTGCTTAGCTCTGCAGAGCACCGTACCTTCGTCTTTAGCCTCTCTTCTCGTCTACATCTTAGCAAAAAGCTTTTCCACTCTGTCTGGCAAGGAGAAACTGTGCCACCACAGAAAACATCTCCCATCGTGTTCTAGAGGCTGCACGGAGGTCTGCCGAGTGTTTTGCAAGAAGAGAAAGAAAGTTGTCCAAAACAGCTTGCAATCGAATGTTCATGTGAATAGAAAAGGCAGGAGAGTGGTCAGGTACTGTTTTCTCTCAGTTGGCAAGCTGCGCACACAATCGCAGTGTTGTACAGCTTGTTTCATCACCTTTGCGAAGTTGCCGCTCTCTCCGGCTCCCGGAGACGAAGAAGCTGCTTCTTCGCGCAAAGACGATTCTGCCGCTCACAGTGCTCTGCGGTGTGCGCCTTCTGCCGAAAGAGGCCCGGGAGCGGTGCTTAGCTCTGCAGAGCACCGTACCTTCGTCTTTAGCCTCTCTTCTCGTCTACATCTTAGCAAAAAGCTTTTCCACTCTGTCTGGCAAGGAGAAACTGTGCCAGCACAGAAAACATCTCCCATCGTGTTCTAGAGGCTGCACGGAGGTCTGCCGAGTGTTTTGCAAGAAGAGAAAGAAAGTTGTCCAAAACAGCTTGCAATCGAATTTTCATGTTATTAGAAAAGGCAGGAGAGTGGTCAGGTATTGTTTTCTCTCAGTTGGCAAGCTGCGCACACAATCGCAGTGTTGTACAGCTTGTTTCATCACCTTTGCCAAGTTGCAGCTCTCTCCGGCTCCGGGAGACGAAGAAGCTGCTTCTTCGCGCAAAGACGATTCTGCCGCTCACAGTGCTCTGCGGTGTGTGTCTTCTGCCGAAAGAGGCCAGGGAGCGGTGCTTAGCTCTGCAGAGCACCTTACCTTCGTCTTTAGCCTCTCTTCTCGTCTACATCTTAGCAAAAAGCTTTTCCACTATGTCTGGCAAGGAGAAACTGTGACAGCACAGAAAACATCTCCCTTCGTGTTCTAGAGGCTGCACGGAGGTCTGCCGAGTGTTTTGCAAGAAGAGAAAGAAAGTTGTCCAAAACAGGTTGCAATCGAATGTTCATGTGATTAGAAAAGGCAGGAGAGTGGTCAGGTACTGTTTTCTCTCAGTTGGCAAGTTGCGCACACAATCGCAGTGTTGTACAGCTTGTTTCATCACCTTTGCGAAGTTGCCGCTCTCTCCGGCTCCCGGAGACGAAGAAGCTGCTTCTTCGCGCAAAGACGATTCTGCCGCTCACAGTGCTCTGCGGTATGTGTCTTCTGCCGAAAGAGGCCCGGGAGCGGTGCTTAGCTCTGCAGAGCACCGTACCTTCGTCTTTAGCCTCTCTTCTCGTCTACATCTTAGCAAAAACTTTATCCACTCTGTCTGGCAAGGAGAAACTTTGCCAGCACAGAAAACATCTCCCATCGTGTTCTAGAGGCTGCACGGAGGTCTGCGAGTGTTTTGCAAGAAGAGAAAGAAAGTTGTCCAAAACAGCTTGCAATCGTATGTTCATGTGAATAGAAAAGGCAGGAGAGTGGTCAGGTACTGTTTTCTCTCAGTTGGCAAGCTGCGCACACAATCGCAGTGTTGTACAGCTTGTTTCATCACCTTTGCCAAGTTGCCGCTCTCTCCGGCTCCCGGAGACGACGAAGCTGCTTCTTCGCGCAAAGACGATTCTGCCGCTCACAGTGCTCTGCGGTGTGCGCCTTCTGCCGAAAGAGATCCGGGAGCGGTGCTTAGCTCTGCAGTGCACCGTACCTTCGTCTTTAGCCTCTCTTCTCGTCTACATCTTAGCAAAAAGCTTTTCCACTCTGTCTGGCAAGGAGAAACTGTGCCAGCACAGAAAACATCTCCCATCGTGTTCTAGAGACTGCACGGAGGTCTGCCGAGTGTTTTGCAAGAAGAGAAAGAAAGTTGTCCAAAACAGCTTGCAATCGAATGTTCATGTGAATAGAAAAGGCAGGAGAGTGGTCAGGTACTGTTTTCTCTCAGGTGGCAAGCTGCGCACACAATCGCAGTGTTATACAGCTTGTTTCATCACCTTTGCGAAGTTGCCGCTCTCTCCGGCTCCAGGAGACGAAGAAGCTGCTTCTTCGCGCAAAGATGATTCTGCCGCTCACATTGCTCTGCGGTGTGCGGCTTCTGCCGAAAAAAGATCCGGGAGCGGTGCTTAGCTCTGCAGAGCACCGTACCTTCGTCTTTAGCCTCTCTTCTCGTCTACATCTTAGCAAAAACCTTTTCCACTCTGTCTGGCAAGGAGAAACTGTGCCACCACAGAAAACATCTCCCATCGTGTTCTAGAGGCTGCACGGAGGTCTGCCGAGTGTTTTGCAAGAAGAGAAAGAAAGTTGTCCAAAACAGCTTGCAATCGAATGTTCATGTGAATAGAAAAGGCAGGAGAGTGCTCAGGTACTGTTTTCTCTCAGTTGGCAAGCTGCGCACACAATCGCAGTGTTGTACAGCTTGTTTCATCACCTTTGCCAAGTTGCCGCTCTCTCCGGCTCCCGGAGACGAAGAAGCTGCTTCTTCGCGCAAAGACGATTCTGCCGCTCACAGTGCTCTGCGGTGTGCGCCTTCTGCCGAAAGAGGTCCGGGAGCGGTGCTTAGCTCTGCAGAGCACCGTACCTTCGTCTTTAGCCTCTCTTCTCGTCTACATCTTAGCAAAAAGCTTTTCCACTCTGTCTGGCAAGGAGAAACTTTGCCAGCACAGAAAACATCTCCCATCGTGTTCTAGAGGCTGCACGGAGGTCTGCCGAGTGTTTTGCAAGAAGAGAAAGAAAGTTGTCCAAAACAGCTTGCAATCGAATGTTCATGTGAATAGAAAAGGCAGGAGAGTGGTCAGGTACTGTTTTCTCTCAGTTGGCAAGCTGCGCACACAATCGCAGTCTTGTAGAGCTTGTTTCATCACCTTTGCGAAGTTGCCGCTCTCTCCGGCTCCCGGAGACGAAGAAGCTGCTTCTTCGCGCAAAGACGATTCTGCCGCTCACAGTGCTCTGCGGTGTGCGCCTTCTGCCGAAAGAGGCCAGGGAGCGGTGCTTAGCTCTGCAGAGCACCGTACGTTCGTCTTTAGCCTCTCTTCTCGTCTACATCTTAGCAAAAAGCTTTTCCACTCTGTCGGGCAAGGAGAAACTGTGCCAGCACAGAAAACATCTCCCTTCGTGTTCTAGAGGCTGCACGGAGGTCTGCCGAGTGTTTTGCAAGAAGAGAAAGAAAGTTGTCCAAAACAGCTTGCAATCGAATGTTCATGTGAATAGAAAAGGCAGGAGAGTGGTCAGGTACTGTTTTCTCTCAGTTGACGAGCTGCGCACACAATCGCAGTGTTGTACAGCTTGTTTCATCACCTTTGCGAAGCTGCCGCTCTCTCCGGCTCCCGGAGACGAAGAAGCTGCTTCTTCGCGCAAAGACGATTCTGCCGCTCATAGTGCTCTGCACTGTGTGTCTTCTGCCGAAAGAGGCCCGGGAGCGGTGCTTACCTCTGCAGAGCACCGTACCTTCGTCTTTAGCCTCTCTTCTCGTCTACATCTTAGAAAAAACCTTTTCCACTCTGTCTGGCAAGGAGAAACTTTGCCAGCACAGAAAACATCTCCCATCGTGTTCTAGAGGCTGCACGGAGGTCTGCCGAGTGTTTTGCAAGAAGAGAAAGAAAGTTGTCCAAAACAGCTTGCAATCGAATGTTCATGTGAATAGAAAAGGCAGGAGAGTGGTCAGGTACTGTTTTCTCTCAGTTGGCAAGCTGCGCACACAATCGCAGTGTTGTACAGCTAGTTTCATCACCTTTGCGAAGTTGCCGCTCTGTCCGGCTCCCGGAGACGAAGAAGCTGCTTCTTCGCGCAAAGACGATTCTGCTGCTCACAGTGCTCTGCGGTGTGCGCCTTCTGCCGAAAGAGGCCCGGGAGCGGTGCTTAGCTCTGCAGAGCACCGTACCTTCGTCTTTAGCCTCTCTTCTCGTCTACATCTTAGCAAAAAGCTTTTCCACTCTGTCTGGCAAGGAGAAACTTTGCCAGCACAGAAAACATCTCCCATCGTGTTCTAGAGGCTGCACGGAGGTCTGCCGAGTGTTTTGCAAGAAGAGAAAGAAAGTTGTCCAAAACAGCTTGCAATCGAATGTTCATGTGAATAGAAAAGGCAGGAGAGTGGTCAGGTACTGTTTTCTCTCAGGTGGCAAGCTGCGCACACAATCGCAGTGTTGTACAGCTTGTTTCATCACCTTTGCCAAGTTGCCGCTCTCTCCGGCTCCTGGACACCAAGAAGCTGCTTCTACGCGCAAAGACGATTCTGCCGCTCACAGTGCTCTGCGGTGTGCGCCTTCTGCCAATAGAGCCCAGGGAGCGGTGCTTAGCTCTGCAGAGCACCGTACCTTCGTCTTTAGCCTCTCTTCTCGTCTACATCTTTGCAAAAAGCTTTTCCACTCTGTCTGGCAAGGAGAAACTGTGCCAGCACAGAAAACATCTCCCTTCGTGTTCTAGAGGCTGCACGGAGGTCTGCCGAGTGTTTTGCAAGAAAACAAAGAAAGTTGTCCAAAACAGCTTGCAATCGAATGTTCATGTGAATAGAAAAGGCAGGAGAGTGGTCAGGTACTGTTTTCTCTCAGGTGGCAAGCTGCGCACACAATCGCAGTGTTGTACAGCTTGTTTCATCACCTTTGCCAAGTTGCCGCTCTCTCCGGCTCCTGGACACCCAGAAGCTGCTTCTACGCGCAAAGACGATTCTGCCGCTCACAGTGCTCTGCGGTGTGCGCCTTCTGCCGATAGAGCCCAGGGAGCGGTGCTTAGCTCTGCAGAGCACCGTACCTTCGTCTTTAGCCTCTCTTCTCGTCTACATCTTTGCAAAAAGCTATTCCAATCTGTCTGGCAAGGAGAAACTGTGCCAGCACAGAAAACATCTCCCTTCGTGTTCTAGAGGCTGCACGGAGGTCTGCCGAGTGTTTTGCAAGAAAACAAAGAAAGTTGTCCAAAACAGCTTGCAATCAAATGTTCATGTGAATAGAAAAGGCAGGAGAGTGGTCAGGTACTGTTTTCTCTCAGTTGGCAAGCTGCGCACACAATCGCAGTGTTGTACAGCTAGTTTCATCACCTTTGCGAAGTTGCCGCTCTCTCCGGCTCCCGGAGACGAAGAAGCTGCTTCTTCGCGCAAAGACGATTCTGCCGCTCACAGTGCTCTGCGGTGTGCGCCTTCTGCCGAAAGAGGCCCGGGAGCGGTGCTTAGATCTGCAGAGCACCGTACCTTCGTCTTTAGCCTCTCTTCTCGTCTACATCTTAGCAAAAAGCTTTTCCACTCTGTCTGGCAAGGAGAAACTTTGCCAGCACAGAAAACATCTCCCATCGTGTTCTAGAGGCTGCACGGAGGTCTGCCGAGTGTTTTGCAAGAAGAGAAAGAAAGTTGTCCAAAACAGCTTGCAATCGAATGTTCATGTAATTAGAAAAGGCAGGAGAGTGGTCAGGTATTGTTTTCTCTCAGGTGGCAAGCTGCGCACACAATCGCAGTGTTGTACAGCTTGTTTCATCACCTTTCCCAAGTTGCCGCTCTCTCCGGCTCCGGGAGACGAAGAAGCTGCTTCTTCGCGCAAAGACGATTCTGCCGCTCACAGTGCTCTGCGGTGTGTGTCTTCTGCCGAAAGAGGCCCGGGAGCAGTGCTTAGCTCTGCAGAGCACCTTACCTTCGTCTTTAGCCTCTCTTCTCGTCTACATCTTAGCAAAAAGCTTTTCCACTATGTCTGGCAAGGAGAAACTGTGCCAGCACAGAAAACATCTCCCATCGTGTTCTAGAGGCTGCACGGAGGTCTGCCGAGTGTTTTGCAAGAAGAGAAAGAAAGTTGTCCAAAACAGCTTGCAATCGAATGTTCATGTGAATAGAAAAGGCAGGAGAGTGGTCAGGTACTGTTTTCTCTCAGTTGCCAAGCTGCGCACACAATCGCAGTGTTGTACAGCTTGTTTCATCACCTTTGCGAAGTTGCCGCTCTCTCCGGCTCCCGGAGACGAAGAAGCTGCTTCTTCGCGCAAAGACGATTCTGACGCTCACAGTGCTCTGCGGTATGTGTCTTCTGCCGAAAGAGGCCCGGGAGCGGTGCTTAGCTCTGCAGAGCACCGTACCTTCGTCTTTAGCCTCTCTTCTCGTCTACATCTTAGCAAAAACTTTATCCACTCTGTCTGGCAAGGAGAAACTTTGCCAGCACAGAAAACATCTCCCATCGTGTTCTAGAGGCTGCACGGAGGTCTGCCGAGTGTTTTGCAAGAAGAGAAAGAAAGTTGTCAAAAACAGCTTGCAATCGAATGTTCATGTGAATAGAAAAGGCAGGAGAGTGGTCAGGTACTGTTTTCTCTCAGTTGGCAAGCTGCGCACACAATCGCAGTGTTGTACAGCTTGTTTCATCACCTTTGCCAAGTTGCCGCTCTCTCCGGCTCCCGGAGACGAAGAAGCTGCTTCTTCGCGCAAAGACGATTCTGCCGCTCACAGTGCTCTGCGGTGTGCGCCTTCTGCCGAAAGAGATCCGGGAGCGGTGCTTAGCTCTGCAGTGCACCGTACCTTCGTCTTTAGCCTCTCTTCTCGTCTACATCTTAGCAAAAAGCTTTTCCACTCTGTCTGGCAAGGAGAAACTGTGCCAGCACAGAAAACATCTCCCATCGTGTTCTAGAGGCTGCACGGAGGTCTGCCGAGTGTTTTGCAAGAAGAGAAAGAAAGTTGTCCAAAACAGCTTGCAATCGAATGTTCATGTGAATAGAAAAGGCAGGAGAGTGGTCAGGTACTTTTTTCTCTCAGGTGGCAAGCTGCGCACACAATCGCAGTGTTATACAGCTTGTTTCATCACCTTTGCGAAGTTGCCGCTCTCTCCGGCTCCAGGAGACGAAGAAGCTGCTTATTCACGCAAAGACGATTCTGCCGCTCACATTGCTCTGCGGTGTGCAGCTTCTGCCGAAAAAAGATCCGGGAGCGGTGCTTAGCTCTGCAGAGCACCGTACCTTCCTCTTTAGCCTCTCTTCTCGTCTACATCTTAGCAAAAAGCTTTTCCACTATGTCTGGCAAGGAGAAACTGTGCCAGCACAAAAAACATCTCCCATCGTGTTCTAGAGGCTGCACGGAGGTCTGCCGAGTGTTTTGCAAGAAAACAAAGAAAGTTGTTCAAAACAGCTTGCAATCGAATGTTCATGTGAATAGAAAAGGCAGGAGAGGGGTCAGGTACTGTTTTCTCTCAGTTGGAAAGCTGCGCACACAATCGCAGTCTTGTACAGCTTGTTTCATCACCTTTGCGAAGTTGCCGCTCTCTCCGGCTCCCGGAGACGAAGAAGCTGCTTCTTCGCCGAAAGACGATTCTGCCGCTCACAGTGCTCTGCGGTGTGTGTCTTCTGCCGAAAGAGACCAGGGAGCGGTGCTTAGCTCTACAGAGCACCGTACCTTCGTCTTTAGCCTCTCTTCTCGTCTACATCTTAGCAAAAAGCTTTTCCACTCTGTCTGGCAAGGACAATCTTTGCCAGCACAGAAAACATCTCCCATCGTGTTCTAGAGGCTGCACGGAGGTCTGCCGAGTGTTTTGCAAGAAGAGAAAGAAAGTTGTCCAAAACAGCTTGCAATCGAATGTTCATGTGAATAGAAAAGGCAGGAGAGTGGTCGGGTACTGTTTTCTCTCAGTTGGCAAGCTGCGCACACAATCGCAGTGTTGTACAGCTTGTTTCAGCACCTTTGCGAAGTTGCCGCTCTCTCCGGCTCCCGGAGACGAAGAAGCTGCTTCTTCGCGCAAAGACGATTCTGCCGCTCACAGTGCTCTGCGGTGTGCGCCTTCTGCCGAAAGAGGTCCGGGAGCGGTGCTTAGCTCTGCAGAGCACCGTACCTTCGTCTTTAGCCTCTCTTCTCGTCTACATCTTAGCAAAAAGCTTTTCCACTCTGTCTGGCAAGGAGAAACTTTGCCAGCACAGAAAACATCTCCCATCGTGTTCTAGAGGCTGCACGGAGGTCTGCCGAGTGTTTTGCAAGAAAACAAAGAAAGTTGTCCAAAACAGCTTGCAATCAAATGTTCATGTGAATAGAAAAGGCAGGAGAGTGGTCAGGTACTGTTTTCTCTCAGTTGGCAAGCTGCGCACACAATCGCAGTCTTGTAGAGCTTGTTTCATCACCTTTGCGAAGTTGCCGCTCTCTCCGGCTCCCGGAGACGAAGAAGCTGCTTCTTCGCGCAAAGACGATTCTGCCGCTCACAGTGCTCTGCGGTGTGCGCCTTCTGCCGAAAGAGGCCAGGGAGCGGTGCTTAGCTCTGCAGAGCACCGTACGTTCGTCTTTAGCCTCTCTTCTCGTCTACATCTTAGCAAAAAGCTTTTCCACTCTGTCTGGCAAGGAGAAACTGTGCCAGCACAGAAAACATCTCCCTTCGTGTTCTAGAGGCTGCACGGAGGTCTGCCGAGTGTTTTGCAAGAAGAGAAAGAAAGTTGTCCAAAACAGCTTGCAATCGAATGTTCATGTGAATAGAAAAGGCAGGAGAGTGGTCAGGTACTGTTTTCTCTCAGTTGACGAGCTGCGCACACAATCGCAATGTTGTACAGCTTGTTTCATCACCTTTGCGAAGCTGCCGCTCTCTCCGGCTCCCGGAGACGAAGAAGCTGCTTCTTCGCGCAAAGACGATTCTGCCGCTCATAGTGCTCTGCACTGTGTGTCTTCTGCCGAAAGAGGCCCGGGAGCGGTGCTTAGCTCTGCAGAGCACCGTACCTTCGTCTTTAGCCTCTCTTCTCGTCTACATCTTAGCAAAAAGCTTTTCCACTCTGTCTGGCAAGGAGAAACTGTGCCAGCACAGAAAACATCTCCCATCGTGTTCTAGAGGCTGCACGGAGGTCTGCCGAGTGTTTTGCAAGAAGAGAAAGAAAGTTGTCCAAAACAGCTTGCAATCGAATGTTCATGTGATTAGAAAAGGCAGGAGAGTGGTCAGGTACTGTTTTCTCTCACTTGGCAAGCTGCGCACACAATCGCAGTGTTGTACAGCTAGTTTCATCACCTTTGCGAAGTTGCCGCTCTGTCCGGCTCCCGGAGACGAAGAAGCTGCTTCTTCGCGCAAAGACGATTCTGCTGCTCACAGTGCTCTGCGGTGTGCGCCTTCTGCCGAAAGAGGCCCGGGAGCGGTGCTTAGCTCTGCAGAGCACCGTACCTTCGTCTTTAGCCTCTCTTCTCGTCTACATCTTAGCAAAAAGCTTTTCCACTCTGTCTGGCAAGGAGAAACTTTGCCAGCACAGAAAACATCTCCCATCGTGTTCTAGAGGCTGCACGGAGGTCTGCCGAGTGTTTTGCAAGAAGAGAAAGAAAGTTGTCCAAAACAGCTTGCAATCGAATGTTCATGTGAATAGAAAAGGCAGGAGAGTGGTCTGGTTCTGTTTTCTCTCAGTTGGCAAGCTGCACACACAATCGCAGTGTTGTACAGCTTGTTTCATCACCTTTGCGAAGTTGCCGCTCTCTCCGGCTCCCGGAGACGAAGAAGCTGCTTCTTCGCGCAAAGACGATTCTGCCGCTCACAGTGCTCTGCGGTGTGCGCCTTCTGCCGAAAGAGGTCCGGGAGCGGTGCTTAGCTCTGCAGAGCACCGTACCTTCGTCTTTAGCCTCTCTTCTCGTCTCCATCTTAGCAAAACGCTTTTCCACTCTGTCTGGCAAGGAGAAACTGTGCCAGCACAGAAAACATCTCCCATCGTGTTCTAGAGGCTGCACGGAGGTCTGCCGACTGTTTTGCAAGAAGAGAAAAAAGTTGTCCAAAACAGCTTGCAATCGAATGTTCTTGTGAATAGAAAAGGCAGGAGAGTGGTCAGGTACTGTTTTCTCTCAGGTGGCAAGCTGCGCACACAATCGCAGTGTTGTACAGCTTGTTTCATCACCTTTGCGAAGCTGCCGCTCTCTCCGGCTCCCGGAGACGAAGAAGCTGCTTCTTCGCGCAAAGACGATTCTGCTGCTCACAGTGCTCTGCGGTGTGCGCCTTCTGCCGAAACACGTCCGGGAGCGGTGCTTAGCTCTGCAGAGCACCGTACCTTCGTCTTTAGCCTCTCTTCTCGTCTACATCTTAGCAAAAAGCTTTTCCACTCTGTCTGGCAAGGAGAAACTGTGCCAGCACAGAAAACATCTCCCATCGTGTTCTAGAGACTGCACGGAGGTCTGCCGAGTGTTTTGCAAGAAGAGAAAGAAAGTTGTCCAAAACAGCTTGCAATCGAATGTTCATGTGAATAGAAAAGGCAGGAGAGTGGTCAGGTACTGTTTTCTCTCAGTTGGCAAGCTGCGCACACAATCGCAGTCTTGTACAGCTTGTTTCATCACCTTTGCGAAGCTGCCGCTCTCTCCGGCTCCGGGAGAAGAAGAAGCTGCTTCTTCGCGCAAAGACGATTCTGCCGCTCACAGTGCTCTGCGGTGTGCGCCTTCTGCCGATAGAGCCCAGGGAGCGGTGCTTAGCTCTGCAGGTCACCGTACCTTCGTCTTTAGCCTCTCTTCTCGTCTACATCTTTGCAAAAAGCTTTTCCACTCTGTCTGGCAAGGAGAAACTGTGCCAGCACACAAAATATCTCCCTTCGTGTTCTAGAGGCTGCACGGAGGTCTGCCGAGTGTTTTGCAAGAAGAGAAAGAAAGTTGTCCAAAACAGCTTGCAATCGTATGTTCATGTGAATAGAAAAGGCAGGAGAGTGGTCAGGTACTGTTTTCTCTCAGTTGGCAAGCTGCGCACACAATCGCAGTGTTGTACAGCTAGTTTCATCACCTTTGCGAAGTTGCCGCTCTCTCCGGCTCCCGGAGACGAAGAAGCGGTTCTTCGCGCAAAGACGATTCTGCCGCTCATAGTGCTCTGCACTGTGTGTCTTCTGCCGAAAGACACCAGGGAGCGGAGCATAGCTCTGCAGAGCACCTTACCTTCGTCTTTAGCCTCTCTTCTCGTCTACATCTTAGCAAAAAGCTTTTCCACTCTGTCTGGCAAGGAGAAACTGTGCCAGCACAGAAAACATCTCCCATCGTGTTCTAGAGGCTGCACGGAGGTCTGCCGAGTGTTTTGCAAGAAGAGAAAGAAAGTTGTCCAAAACAGCTTGCAATCGAATGTTCATGTGAATAGAAAAGGCAGGAGAGTGGTCAGGTACTGTTTTCTCTCAGTTGGCAAGCTGCGCACACAATCGCAGTCTTGTACAGCTTGTTTCATCACCTTTGCGAAGTTGCCGCTCTGTCCGGCTCCCGGAGACGAAGAAGCTGCTTCTTCGCGCAAAGACGATTCTGCCGCTCACAGTGCTCTGCGGTGTGCGTCTTCTGCCGAAAGAGGTCCGGGAGCGGTGCTTAGCTCTGCAGAGCACCGTACCTTTGTCTTTAGCCTCTCTTCTCGTCTACATCTTAGCAAAAAGCTTTTCCACTCTGTCTGGCAAGGAGAAACTGTGCCAGCACAGAAAACATCTCCCATCGTGTTCTAGAGGCTGCACGGAGGTCTGCCGAGTGTTTTGCAAGAAGAGAAAGAAAGTTGTCCAAAACAGCTTGCAATCGAATGTTCATGTGAATAGAAAAGGCAGGAGAGTGGTCAGGTTCTGTTTTCTCTCAGTTGGCAAGCTGCGCACACAATCGCAGTCTTGTACAGCTTGTTTCATCACCTTTGCGAAGTTGCCGCTCTCTCCGGCTCCGGGAGACGAAGAAGCTGCTTCTTCGCGCAAAGACGATTCTGCCGCTCACAGTGCTCTGCGGTGTGCGCCTTCTGCCGAAAGAGGCCAGGGAGCGGTGCTTAGCTCTGCAGAGAACCGTACCTTCGTCTTTAGCCTCTCTTCTCGTCTACATCTTAGCAAAAAGCTTTTCCACTCTGTCTGGCAAGGAGAAAATGTGCCAGCACAGAAAACATCTCCCATCGTGTTCTAGAGGCTGCACGGAGGTCTGCCGAGTGTTTTGCAAGAAGAGGAAGAAAGTTGTCCAAAACAGCTTGCAATCGAATGTTCATGTGAATAGAAAAGGAAGGAGAGTGGTCAGGTACTGTTTTCTCTCAGTTGGCAAGCTGCGCACACAATCGCAGTCTTGTACAGCTTGTTTCATCACCTTTCCCAAGTTGCCGCTCTCTCCGGCTCCCGGAGACGAAGAAGCTGCTTCTTCGCGCAAAGACGATTCTGCCGCTCACAGTGCTCTGCGGTGTGCGCCTTCTGCCGAAAGAGGTACGGGAGCGGTGCTTAGCTCTGCAGAGCACCGTACCTCCGTCTTTAGCCTCTCTTCTCGTCTACATCTTAGCAAAAAGCTTTTCCACTCTGTCTGGAAAGGAAAAACTTTGCCAGCACAGAAAACATCTCCCATCGTGTTCTAGAGGCTGCACGGAGGTCTGCCGAGTGTTTTGCAAGAAGAGAAAGAAAGTTGTCCAAAACAGCTTGCAATCGAATGTTCATGTGAATAGAAAAGGCAGGAGAGTGGTCAGGTTCTGTTTTCTCTCAGTTGGCAAGCTGCGCACACAATCGCAGTGTTGTAGAGCTTGTTTCATCACCTTTGCGAAGCTGCCGCTCTCTCCGGCTCCCGGAGACGAAGAAGCTGCTTCTTCGCGCAATGACGATTCTGCCGCTCACAGTGCTCTGCGGTGTGCGCCTTCTGCCGAAAGAGGTCCGGGAGCGGTGCTTAGCTCTGCAGAGCACCGTACCTTCGTCTTTAGCCTCTCTTCTCGTCTACATCTTAGCAAAAAGCTTTTCCACTCTGTCTGGCAAGGAGAAACTGTGCCAGCACAAAAAACATCTCCCATCGTGTTCTAGAGGCTGCACGGAGGTCTGCCGAGTGTTTTGCAAGAAGAGAAAAAAGTTGTTCAAAACAGCTTGCAATCGAATGTTCATGTGAATAGAAAAGGCAGGAGAGTGGTCAGGTACTGTTTTCTCTCAGTTGCCAAGCTGCGCACACAATCGCAGTGTTATACAGCTTGTTTCATCACCTTTGCGAAGTTGCCGCTCTCTCCGGCTCCCGGAGACGAAGAAGCTACTTCTTCGCGCAAAGACGATTCTGCCGCTCACAGTGCTCTGCGGTGTGCGGCTTCTGCCGAAAGAGATCCGGGAGTGGTGCTTCGGTCTGCAGAGCACCGTACCTTCGTCTTTAGCCTCTCTTCTCGTCTACATCTTAGCAAAAACTTTTCCACTATGTCTGGCAAGGAGAAACTGTGCCAGCACAAAAAACATCTCCCATCGTGTTCTAGAGGCTGCACGGAGGTCTGCCGAGTGTTTTGCAAGAAGAGAAAGAAAGTTGTCCAAAACAGCTTGCAATCGAATATTCATGTGAATAGAAAGGCAGGAGAGTGGTCAGGTACTGTTTTCTCTCAGTTGGCAAGCTGCGCACACACTCGCAGTCTTGTACAGCTTGTTTCATCACCTTTGCGAAGTTGCCGCTCTCTCCGGCTCCCGGAGACGAAGAAGCTGCTTCTTCGCGCAAAGACGATTCTGCCGCTCACAGTGCTCTGCGGTGTGCGCCTTCTGCCGAAAGAGGCCAGGGAGCGGTGCTTAGCTCTGCACTGCACCGTACCTTCGTCTTTAGCCTCTCTTCTCGTCTACATCTTAGCAAAAAGCTTTTCCACTCTGTCTGGCAAGGAGAAACTGTGCCAGCACAGAAAACATCTCCCATCGTGTTCTAGAGGCTGCACGGAGGTCTGCCGAGTGTTTTGCAAGAAGAGAAAGAAAGTTGTCCAAAACAGCTTGCAATCGAATGTTCATGTGAATAGAAAAGGCAGGAGAGTGGTCAGGTACTGTTTTCTCTCAGTTGGCAAGCTGCGAACACAATCGCAGTGTTGTACAGCTTGTTTCATCACCTTTGCGAAGCTGCCGCTCTCTCCGGCTCCCGGAGACGAAGAAGCTGCTTCTTCGCGCAAAGACGATTCTGCTGCTCACAGTGCTCTGCGGTGTGTGTCTTCTGCCGAAAGAGACCCGGGAGCGGTGCTTAGCTCTACAGAGCACCGTACCTTCGTCTTTAGCCTCTCTTCTCGTCTACATCTTAGCAAAAACCTTTTCCACTCTGTCTGGCAAGGAGAAACTTTGCCAGCACAGAAAACATCTCCCATCGTGTTCTAGAGGCTGCACGGAGGTCTGCCGAGTGTTTTGCAAGAAGAGAAAGAAAGTTGTCCAAAACAGCTTGCAATCGAATGTTCATGTGAATAGAAAAGGCAGGAGAGTGGTCAGGTACTGTTTTCTCTCACTTGGCAAGCTGCGCACACAATCGCAGTGTTGTACAGCTTGTTTCATCACCTTTGCCAAGTTGCCGCTCTCTCCGGCTCCCGGAGACGAAGAAGCTGCTTCTTCGCGCAAAGACGATTCTACCGCTCACAGTGCTCTGCGGTGTGCGCCTTCTGCCGAAAGAGATCCGGGAGCGGTGCTTAGCTCTGCAGAGCACCGTACCTTCGTCTTTAGCCTCTCTTCTCGTCTACATCTTAGCAAAAAGCTTTTCCACTCTGTCTGGCAAGGAGAAACTGTTCCAGCACAGAAAACATCTCCCATCGTGTTCTAGAGACTGCACGGAGGTCTGCCGAGTGTTTTGCAAGAAGAGAAAGAAAGTTGTCCAAAACAGCCTGCAATCGAATGTTCATGTGAATAGAAAAGGCAGGAGAGTGGTCAGGTACTGTTTTCTCTCAGGTGGCAAGCTGAGCACACAATCGCAGTGTTATACAGCTTGTTTCATCACCTTTGCGAAGTTGCCGCTCTCTCCGGCTCCAGGAGACGAAGAAGCTGCTTCTTCGCGCAAAGACGATTCTGCCGCTCACATTGCTCTGCGGTGTGCGGCTTCTGCCGAAAAAGATCCGGGAGCGGTGCTTAGCTCTGCAGAGCACCGTACCTTCCTCTTTAGCCTCTCTTCTCGTCTACATCTTAGCAAAAAGCTTTTCCACTATGTCTGGCAAGGAGAAACTGTGCCAGCACAAAATACATCTCCCATCGTGTTCTAGAGGCTGCACGGAGGTCTGCCGAGTGTTTTGCAAGAAGAGAAAGAAAGTTGTCCAAAACAGCTTGCAATCGAATGTTCATGTGAATAGAAAAGGCAGGAGAGGAGTCAGGTTCTGTTTTCTCTCAGTTGGAAAGCTGCGCACACAATCGCAGTCTTGTACAGCTTGTTTCATCACCTTTGCGAAGTTGCCGCTCTCTCCGGCTCCCGGAGACGAAGAAGCTGCTTCTTCGCGCAAAGACGATTCTGCCGCTCACAGTGCTCTGCGGTGTGCGCCTTCTGCCGAAAGAGGCCAGGGAGAGGTGCTTAGCTCTGCAGAGCACCGTACCTTCGTCTTTAGCCTCTCTTCTCGTCTACATCTTAGCAAAAAGCTTTTCCACTCTGTCTGGCAAGGAGAAACTGTGCCAGCACAGAAAACATCTCCCTTCGTGTTCTAGAGGCTGCACGGCGGTCTGCCGAGTGTTTTGCAAGAAGAGAAAGAAAGTTGTCCAAAACAGCTTGCAATCGAATGTTCATGTGAATAGAAAAGGCAGGAGAGTGGTCAGGTACTGTTTTCTCTCACTTGGCAAGCTGCGCACACAATCGCAGTGTTGTACAGCTTGTTTCATCACCTTTGCGAAGCTGCCGCTCTCTCCGGCTCCCGGAGACGAAGAAGCTGCTTCTTCGCGCAAAGACGATTCTGCTGCTCACAGTGCTCTGCGGTGTGTGTCTTCTGCCGAAAGAGGCCAGGGAGCGGTGCTTAGCTCTGCAGAGCACCGTACGTTCGTCTTTAGCCTCTCTTCTCGTCTACATCTTAGCAAAAAGCTTTTCCACTCTGTCTGGCAAGGAGAAACTGTGCCAGCACAGAAAACATCTCCCTTCGTGTTCTAGAGGCTGCACAGATGTCTGCCGAGTGTTTTGCAAGAAGAGAAAGAAAGTTGTCCAAAACAGCTTGCAATCGAATGTTCATGTGAATAGAAAAGGCAGGAGAGTGGTCAGGTACTGTTTTCTCTCAGTTGACGAGCTGCGCACACAATCGCAGTGTTGTACAGCTAGTTTCATCACCTTTGCGAAGTTGCCGCTCTGTCCGGCTCCCGGAGACGAAGAAGCTGCTTCTTCGCGCAAAGACGATTCTGCTGCTCACAGTGCTCTGCGGTATGCGCCTTCTGCCGAAAGAGGCCCGGGAGCGGTGCTTAGCTCTGCAGAGCACCGTACCTTCGTCTTTAGCCTCTCTTCTCGTCTACATCTTAGCAAAAAGCTTTTCCACTCTGTCTGGCAAGGAGAAACTGTGCCAGCACAGAAAACATCTCCCTTCATGTTCTAGAGGCTGCACGGAGGTCTGCCGAGTGTTTTGCAAGAAGAGAAAGAAAGTTGTCCAAAACAGCTTGCAATCGAATGTTCATGTGAATAGAAAAGGCAGGAGAGTGGTCAGGTACTGTTTTCTCTCAGTTGGCAAGCTGCGCACACAATCGCAGTGTTGTACAGCTTGTTTCATCACCTTTGCGAAGTTGCCGCTCTCTCCGGCTCCCGGAGACGAAGAAGCGGTTCTTCGCGCAAAGACGATTCTGCCGCTCATAGTGCTCTGCACTGTGTGTCTTCTGCCGAAAGACACCAGGGAGCGGAGCATAGCTCTGCAGACCACCTTACCTTCGTCTTTAGCCTCTCTTCTCGTCTACATCTTAGCAAAAAGCTTTTCCACTCTGTCTGGCAAGGAGAAACTGTGCCAGCACAGAAAACATCTCCCATCGTGTTCTAGAGGCTGCACGGAGGTCTGCCGAGTGTTTTGCAAGAAGAGAAAGAAAGTTGTCCAAAACAGCTTGCAATCGAATGTTCATGTGAATAGAAAAGGCAGGAGAGTGGTCAGGTACTGTTTTCTCTCAGTTGGCAAGCTGCGCACACAATCGCAGTCTTGTACAGCTTGTTTCATCACCTTTGCGAAGTTGCCGCTCTGTCCGGCTCCCGGAGACGAAGAAGCTGCTTCTTCGCGCAAAGACGATTCTGCCGCTCACAGTGCTCTGCGGTGTGCGTCTTCTGCCGAAAGAGGTCCGGGAGCGGTGCTTAGCTCTGCAGAGCACCGTACCTTCGTCTTTAGCCTCTCTTCTCGTCTACATCTTAGCAAAACGCTTTTCCACTCTGTCTGGCAAGGAGAAACTGTGCCAGCACAGAAAACATCTCCCATCGTGTTCTAGAGGCTGCACGGAGGTCTGCCGAGTGTTTTGCAAGAAGAGAAAGAAAGTTGTCCAAAACAGCTTGCAATCGAATGTTCATGTGAATAGAAAAGGCAGGAGAGTGGTCAGGTTCTGTTTTCTCTCAGTTGGCAAGCTGCGCACACAATCGCAGTGTTGTACAGCTTGTTTCATCACCTTTGCGAAGTTGCCGCTCTCTCCGGCTCCGGGAGACGAAGAAGCTGCTTCTTCGCGCAAAGACGATTCTGCCGCTCACAGTGCTCTGCGGTGTGCGCCTTCTGCCGAAAGAGGCCAGGGAGCGGTGCTTAGCTCTGCAGAGAACCGTACCTTCGTCTTTAGCCTCTCTTCTCGTCTACATCTTAGCAAAAAGCTTTTCCACTCTGTCTGGCAAGGAGAAACTGTGCCAGCACAGAAAACATCTCCCATCGTGTTCTAGAGGCTGCACGGAGGTCTGCCGAGTGTTTTGCCAGAAAACAAAGAAAGTTGTCCAAAACAGCTTGCAATCGAATGTTCATGTGAATAGAAAAGGCAGGAGAGTGGTCAGGTACTGTTTTCTCTCAGTTGGCAAGCTGCGCACACAATCGCAGTGTTGTACAGCTTGTTTCATCACCTTTGCGAAGCTGCCGCTCTCTCCGGCTCCCGGAGACGAAGAAGCTGCTTCTTCGCGCAAAGACTATTCTGCCGCTCATAGTGCTCTGCACTGTGTGTCTTCTGCCGAAAGAGGTCCGGGAGCGGTGCTTAGCTCTGCAGAGCACCGTACCTTCGTCTTTAGCCTCTCTTCTCGTCTACATCTTAGCAAAAAGCTTTCCCACTCTGTCTGGCAAGGAGAAACTGTGCCAGCACAGAAAACATCTCCCTTCGTGTTCTAGAGGCTGCACGGAGGTCTGCCGAGTGTTTTGCAAGAAGAGGAAGAAAGTTGTCCAAAACAGCTTGCAATCGAATGTTCATGTGAATAGAAAAGGAAGGAGACTGGTCAGGTACTGTTTTCTCTCAGTTGGCAAGCTGCGCACACAATCGCAGTCTTGTACAGCTTGTTTCATCACCTTTCCCAAGTTGCCGCTCTCTCCGGCTCCCGGAGACGAAGAAGCTGCTTCTTCGCGCAAAGAGGATTCTGCCGCTCACAGTGCTCTGCGGTGTGCGCCTTCTGCCGAAAGAGGTACGGGAGCGGTGCTTAGCTCTGCAGAGCACCGTACCTCCGTCTTTAGCCTCTCTTCTCGTCTACATCTTAGCAAAAAGCTTTTCCACTCTGTCTGGAAAGGAAAAACTTTGCCAGCACAGAAAACATCTCCCATCGTGTTCTAGAGGCTGCACGGAGGTCTGCCGAGTGTTTTGCAAGAAGAGAAAGAAAGTTGTCCAAAACAGCTTGCAATCGAATGTTCATGTGAATAGAAAAGGCAGGAGAGTGGTCAGGTTCTGTTTTCTCTCAGTTGGCAAGCTGCGCACACAATCGCAGTGTTGTAGAGCTTGTTTCATCACCTTTGCGAAGTTGCCGCTCTCTCCGGCTCCCGGAGACGAAGAAGCTGCTTCTTCGCGCAAAGACGATTCTGACGCTCACAGTGCTCTGCGGTGTGCGCCTTCTGCCGAAAGAGGCCCGGGAGCGGTGCTTAGCTCTGCAGAGCACCGTACCTTCGTCTTTAGCCTCTCTTCTCGTCTCCATCTTAACAAAACGCTTTTCCACTCTGTCTGGCAAGGAGAAACTTTGCCAGCACAGAAAACATCTCCCATCGTGTTCTAGAGGCTGCACGGAGGTCTGCCGAGTGTTTTGCAAGAAGAGAAAGAAAGTTGTCCAAAACAGCTTGCAATCGAATGTTCATGTGAATAGAAAAGGCAGGAGAGTGGTCAGGTACTGTTTTCTCTCAGTTGGCAAGCTGCGCACACAATCGCAGTCTTGTACAGCTTGTTTCATCACCTTTGCCAAGTTGCCGCTCTCTCCGGCTCCCGGAGACGAAGAAGCTGCTTCTTCGCGCAAAGACGATTCTGCCGCTCACAGTGCTCTGCGGTGTGCGCCTTCTGCCGAAAGAGATCCGGGAGCGGTGCTTAGCTCTGCAGAGCACCGTACCTTCGTCTTTAGCCTCTCTTCTCGTCTACATCTTAGCAAAAAGCTTTTCCACTCTGTCTGGCAAGGAGAAACTGTTCCAGCACAGAAAACATCTCCCATCGTGTTCTAGAGACTGCACGGAGGTCTGCCGAGTGTTTTGCAAGAAGAGAAAGAAAGTTGTCCAAAACAGCTTGCAATCGAATGTTCATGTGAATAGAAAAGGCAGGAGAGTGGTCAGGTACTGTTTTCTCTCAGGTGGCAAGCTGCGCACACAATCGCAGTGTTGTACAGCTTGTTTCATCACCTTTGCGAAGTTGCCGCTCTCTCCGGCTCCCGGAGACGAAGAAGCTGCTTCTTCGCGCAAAGACGATTCTGCCGCTCACATTGCTCTGCGGTGTGCGGCTTCTGCCGAAAAAGATCCGGGAGCGGTGCTTAGCTCTGCAGAGCACCGTACCTTCCTCTTTAGCCTCTCTTCTCGTCTACATCTTAGCAAAAAGCTTTTCCACTATGTCTGGCAAGGAGAAACTGTGCCAGCACAATAAACATCTCCCATCGTGTTCTAGAGGCTGCACGGAGGTCTGCCGAGTGTTTTGCAAGAAGAGAAAGAAAGTTGTCCAAAACAGCTTGCAATCGAATGTTCATGTGAATAGAAAAGGCAGGAGAGGGGTCAGGTTCTGTTTTCTCTCAGTTGGAAAGCTGCGCACACAATCGCAGTCTTGTACAGCTTGTTTCATCACCTTTCCCAAGTTGCCGCTCTCTCCGGCTCCCGGAGACGAAGAAGCTGCTTCTTCGCGCAAAGACGATTCTGCCGCTCACAGTGCTCTGCGGTGTGCGCCTTCTGCCGAAAGAGGCCAGGGAGAGGTGCTTAGCTCTGCAGAGCACCGTACCTTCGTCTTTAGCCTCTCTTCTCGTCTACATCTTAGCAAAAAGCTTTTCCACTCTGTCTGGCAAGGAGAAACTGTGCCAGCACAGAAAACATCTCCCTTCGTGTTCTAGAGGCTGCACGGAGGTCTGCCGAGTGTTTTGCAAGAAGAGAAAGAAAGTTGTCCAAAACAGCTTGCAATCGAATGTTCATGTGAATAGAAAAGGCAGGAGAGTGGTCAGGTTCTGTTTTCTCTCAGTTGGCAAGCTGCGCACACAATCGCAGTGTTGTACAGCTTGTTTCATCACCTTTGCGAAGCTGCCGCTCTCTCCGGCTCCCGGAGACGAAGAAGCTGCTTCTTCGCGCAAAGACGATTCTGCTGCTCACAGTGCTCTGCGGTGTGTGTCTTCTGCCGAAAGAGACCAGGGAGCGGTGCTTAGCTCTGAAGAGCACCGTACCTTCGTCTTTAGCCTCTCTTCTCGTCTACATCTTAGCAAAAAGCTTTTCCACTCTGTCTGGCAAGGACAAACTTTTCCAGCACAGAAAACATCTCCCATCGTGTTCTAGAGGCTGCACGGAGGTCTGCCGAGTGTTTTGCAAGAAGAGAAAGAAAGTTGTCCAAAACAGCTTGCAATCGAATGTTCATGTGAATAGAAAAGGCAGGAGAGTGGTCGGGTACTGTTTTCTCTCAGTTGGCAAGCTGCGCACACAATCGCAGTGTTGTACAGCTTGTTTCATCACCTTTGCGAAGTTGCCGCTCTCTCCGGCTCCCGGAGACGAAGAAGCTGCTTCTTCGCGCAAAGACGATTCTGCCGCTCACAGTGCTCTGCGGTGTGCGCCTTCTGCCGAAAGAGGTCCGGGAGCGGTGCTTAGCTCTGCAGAGCACCGTACCTTCGTCTTTAGCCTCTCTTCTCGTCTACATCTTAGCAAAAAGCTTTTCCACTCTGTCTGGCAAGGAGAAACTTTGCCAGCACAGAAAACATCTCCCATCGTGTGCTAGAGGCTGCACGGAGGTCTGCGGAGTGTTTTGCAAGAAAACAAAGAAAGTTGTCCAAAACAGCTTGCAATCGAATGTTCATGTGAATAGAAAAGGCAGGAGAGTGGTCAGGTACTGTTTTCTCTCAGTTGGCAAGCTGCGCACACAATCGCAGTCTTGTACAGCTTGTTTCATCACCTTTGCGAAGTTGCCGCTCTCTCCGGCTCCCGGAGACGAAGAAGCTGCTTCTTCGCGCAAAGACGATTCTGCCGCTCACAGTGCTCTGCGGTGTGCGCCTTCTGCCGAAAGAGGCCCGGGAGCGGTGCTTAGCTCTGCAGAGCACCGTACGTTCGTCTTTAGCCTCTCTTCTCGTCTACATCTTAGCAAAAAGCTTTTCCACTCTGTCTGGCAAGGAGAAACTGTGCCAGCACAGAAAACATCTCCCTTCGTGTTCTAGAGGCTGCACGGAGGTCTGCCGAGTGTTTTGCAAGAAGAGAAAGAAAGTTGTCCAAAACAGCTTGCAATCGAATGTTCATGTGAATAGAAAAGGCAGGAGAGGGGTCAGGTTCTGTTTTCTCTCAGTTGGAAAGCTGCGCACACAATCGCAGTCTTGTACAGCTTGTTTCATCACCTTTCCCAAGTTGCCGCTCTCTCCGGCTCCCGGAGACGAAGAAGCTGCTTCTTCGCGCAAAGACGATTCTGCCGCTCACAGTGCTCTGCGGTGTGCGCCTTCTGCCGAAAGAGGCCAGGGAGAGGTTCTTAGCTCTGCAGAGCACCGTACCTTCGTCTTTAGCCTCTCTTCTCGTCTACATCTTAGCAAAAAGCTTTTCCACTCTGTCTGGCAAGGAGAAACTGTGCCAGCACAGAAAACATCTCCCTTCGTGTTCTAGAGGCTGCACGGAGGTCTGCCGAGTGTTTTGCAAGAAGAGAAAGAAAGTTGTCCAAAACAGCTTGCAATCGAATGTTCATGTGAATAGAAAAGGCAGGAGAGTGGTCAGGTTCTGTTTTCTCTCAGTTGGCAAGCTGCGCACACAATCGCAGTGTTGTACAGCTTGTTTCATCACCTTTGCGAAGCTGCCGCTCTCTCCGGCTCCCGGAGACGAAGAAGCTGCTTCTTCGCGCAAAGACTATTCTGCTGCTCACAGTGCTCTGCGGTGTGTGTCTTCTGCCGAAAGAGACCAGGGAGCGGTGCTTAGCTCTGAAGAGCACCGTACCTTCGTCTTTAGCCTCTCTTCTCGTCTACATCTTAGCAAAAAGCTTTTCCACTCTGTCTGGCAAGGACAAACTTTGCCAGCACAGAAAACATCTCCCATCGTGTTCTAGAGGCTGCACGGAGGTCTGCCGAGTGTTTTGCAAGAAGAGAAAGAAAGTTGTCCAAAACAGCTTGCAATCGAATGTTCATGTGAATAGAAAAGGCAGGAGAGTGGTCGGGTACTGTTTTCTCTCAGTTGGCAAGCTGCGCACACAATCGCAGTGTTGTACAGCTTGTTTCATCACCTTTGCGAAGTTGCCGCTCTCTCCGGCTCCCGGAGACGAAGAAGCTGCTTCTTCGCGCAAAGACGATTCTGCCGCTCACAGTGCTCTGCGGTGTGCGCCTTCTGCCGAAAGAGGCCAGGGAGCGGTGCTTAGCTCTGCAGAGCACCGTACGTTCGTCTTTAGCCTCTCTTCTCGTCTACATCTTAGCAAAAAGCTTTTCCACTCTGTCTGGCAAGGAGAAACTGTGCCAGCACAGAAAACATCTCCCTTCGTGTTCTAGAGGCTGCACGGAGGTCTGCCGAGTGTTTTGCAAGAAGAGAAAGAAAGTTGTCCAAAACAGCTTGCAATCGAATGTTCATGTGAATAGACAAGGCAGGAGAGTGGTCAGGTACTGTTTTCTCTCAGTTGACGAGCTGCGCACACAATCGCAGTGTTGTACAGCTTGTTTCATCACCTTTGCGAAGCTGCCGCTCTCTCCGGCTCCCGGAGACGAAGAAGCTGCTTCTTCGCGCAAAGACGATTCTGCCGCTCATAGTGCTCTGCACTGTGTGTCTTCTGCCGAAAGAGGCCCGGGAGCGGTGCTTAGCTCTGCAGAGCACCGTACCTTCGTCTTTAGCCTCTCTTCTCGTCTACATCTTAGCAAAAACCTTTTCCACTCTGTCTGGCAAGGAGAAACTGTGCCAGCACAGAAAACATCTCCCATCGTGTTCTAGAGGCTGCACGGAGGTCTGCCGAGTGTTTTGCAAGAAGAGAAAGAAAGTTGTCCAAAACAGCTTGCAATCGAATGTTCATGTGATTAGAAAAGGCAGGAGAGTGGTCAGGTACTGTTTTCTCTCAGTTGGCAAGCTGCGCACACAATCGCAGTGTTGTACAGCTTGTTTCATCACCTTTGCGAAGTTGCCGCTCTGTCCGGCTCCCGGAGACGAAGAAGCTGCTTCTTCGCGCAAAGACGATTCTGCCGCTCACAGTGCTCTGCGGTGTGCGCCTTCTGCCGAAAGAGGTCCGGGAGCGGTGCTTAGCTCTGCAGAGCACCGTACCTTCGTCTTTAGCCTCTCTTCTCGTCTACATCTTACCAAAAAGCTTTTCCACTCTGTCTGGCAAGGAGAAACTTTGCCAGCACAGAAAACATCTCCCATCGTGTTCTAGAGGCTGCACGTAGGTCTGCCGAGTGTTTTGCAAGAAGAGAAAGAAAGTTGTCCAAAACAGCTTGCAATCGAATGTTCATGTGAATAGAAAAGGCAGGAGAGTGGTCAGCTACTGTTTTCTCTCAGGTGGCAAGCTGCGCACACAATCGCAGTGTTGTGCAGCTTGTTTCATCACCTTTGCCAAGTTGCCGCTCTCTCCGGCTCCTGGACACCAAGAAGCTGCATCTTCGCGCAAAGACGATTCTGCCGCTCACAGTGCTCTGCACGGTGTGTCTTCTGCCGAAAGACACCAGGGAGCGGCGCTTAGCTCTGCACTGCACCGTACCTTCGTCTTTAGCCTCTCTTCTCGTCTACATCTTAGCAAAAAGCTTTTCCACTCTGTCTGGCAAGGAGAAACTTTGCCAGCACAGAAAACATCTCCCATTGTGTTCTAGAGGCTGCACGGAGGTCTGCCGAGTGTTTTGCAAGAAGAGAAAGAAAGTTGTCCAAAACAGCTTGCAATCGAATGTTCATGTGAATAGAAAAGGTAGGAGAGTGGTCAGGTTCTGTTTTCTCTCAGTTGGGAAACTGCGCACACAATCGCAGTGTTGTACAGCTTGTTTCATCACCTTTGCGAAGCTGCCGCTCTCTACGGCTTCCGGAGACGAAGAAGCTGCTTCTTCGCGCAAAGACGATTCTGCCGCTCACAGTGCTCTGCGGTGTGCGCCTTCTGCCGAAAGAGGTCCGGGAGCGGTGCTTAGCTCTGCAGAGCACCGTACCTTCGTCTTTAGCCTCTCTTCTCGTCTCCATCTTAGCAAAACGCTTTTCCACTCTGTCTGGCAAGGAGAAACTGTGCCAGCACAGAAAACATCTCCCATCGTGTTCTAGAGGCTGCACGGAGGTCTGCCGAGTGTTTTGCAAGAAGAGAAAGAAAGTTGTCCAAAACAGCTTGCAATCGAATGTTCATGTGAATAGAAAAGGCAGGAGAGTGGTCAGGTACTGTTTTCTCTCAGTTGGCAAGCTGCGCACACAATCGCAGTGTTGTACAGCTTTTTTCATCACCTTTGCGAAGCTGCCGCTCTCTCCGGCTCCGGGAGAGAAGAAGCGGCTTCTTCGCGCAAAGACGATTCTGCCGCTCATAGTGCTCTGCACTGTGTGTCTTCTGCCGAAAGACACCAGGGAGCGGCGCTTACCTCTGCACTGCACCGTACCTTCGTCTTTAGCCTCTCTTCTAGCTTACATCTTAGCAAAAAGCTTTTCCACTCTGTCTGGCAAGGACAAACTGTGCCAGCACAGAAAACATCTCCCTTCGTGTTCTAGAGGCTGCACGGAGGTCTGCCGAGTGTTTTGCAAGAAGAGAAAGAAAGTTGTCCAAAACAGCTTGCAATCGAATGTTTATGTGAATAGAAAAGGCAGGAGAGTGGTCAGGTTCTGTTTTCTCTCAGTTGGCAAGCTGCGCACACAATCGCAGTGTTGTACAGCTTGTTTCATCACCTTTGCGAAGTTGCCGCTCTCTCCGTCTCCCGGAGCCGAAGAAGCTGCTTCTTCGCGCAAAGACGATTCTGCCCCTCACAGTGCTCTGCGGTGTGCGCCTTCTGCCGAAAGAGGCCCGGGTGCGGTGCTTAGCTCTGCAGAGCACCGTACCTTCGTCTTTAGCCTCTCTTCTCGTCTACATCTTAGCAAAAACCTTTTCCACTCTGTCTGGCAAGGAGAAATTGTTCCAGCACAGAAAACATCTCCCTTCGTGTTCTAGAGGCTGCACGGAGGTCTGCCGAGTGTTTTGCAAGAAGAGAAAGAAAGTTGTCCAAAACAGCTTGCAATCGAATGTTCATGTGAATAGAAAAGGCAGGAGAGTGGTCAGGTACTGTTTTCTCTCAGTTGGCAAGCTGCGCACACAATCGCAGTCTTGTACAGCTTGTTTCATCACCTTTCCCAAGTTGCCGCTCTCTCCGGCTCCCGGAGAGGAAGAAGCTGCTTCTTCGCGCAAAGACGATTCTGCCGCTCACAGTGCTCTGCGGTGTGCGCCTTCTGCCGAAAGAGGTACGGGAGCGGTGCTTAGCTCTGCAGAGCACCGTACCTCCGTCTTTAGCCTCTCTTCTCGTCTACATCTTAGCAAAAAGCTTTTCCACTCTGTCTGGAAAGGAAAAACTTTGCCAGCACAGAAAACATCTCCCATCGTGTGCTAGAGGTTGCACGGAGGTCTGCCGAGTGTTTTGCAAGAAGAGAAAGAAAGTTGTCCAAAACAGCTTGCAATCGAATGTTCATGTGAATAGAAAAGGCAGGAGAGTGGTCGGGTACTGTTTTCTCTCAGTTGGCAAGCTGCGCACACAATCGCAGTCTTGTACAGCTTGTTTCATCACCTTTGCGAAGTTGCCGCTCTCTCCGGCTCCCGGAGACGAAGAAGCTGCTTCTTCGCGCAAAGACGATTCTGCCGCTCACAGTGCTCTGCGGTGTGCGTCTTCTGCCGAAAGAGGTCCGGGAGCGGTGCTTTGCTCTGCAGAGCACCGTACCTTTGTCTTTAGCCTCTCTTCTCGTCTACATCTTAGCAAAAAGCTTTTCCACTCTGTCTGGCAAGGAGAAACTGTGCCAGCACAGAAAACATCTCCCATCGTGTTCTAGAGGCTGCACGGAGGTCTGCCGAGTGTTTTGCAAGAAGAGAAAGAAAGTTGTCCAAAACAGCTTGCAATCGAATGTTCATGTGAATAGAAAAGGCAGGAGAGTGGTCAGGTACTGTTTTCTCTCAGTTGGCAAGCTGCGCACACAATCGCAGTGTTGTACAGCTTGTTTCATCACCTTTGCGAAGTTGCCGCTATCTCCGGCTCCGGGAGACGAAGAAGCTGCTTCTTCGCGCAAAGACGATTCTGCCGCTCACAGTGCTCTGCGGTGTGCGCCTTCTGCCGAAAGAGGCCAGGGAGCTGTGCTTGGCTCTGCAGAGAACCGTACCTTCGTCTTTAGCCTCTCTTCTCGTCTACATCTTAGCAAAAAGCTTTTCCACTCTGTCTGGCAAGGAGAAACTGTGCCAGCACAGAAAACATCTCCCATCGTGTTCTAGAGGCTGCACGGAGGTCTGCCGAGTGTTTTGCCAGAAAACAAAGACAGTTGTCCAAAACAGCTTGCAATCGAATGTTCATGTGAATAGAAAAGGCAGGAGAGTGGTCAGGTACTGTTTTCTCTCAGTTGGCAAGCTGCGCACACAATCGCAGTGTTGTACAGCTTGTTTCATCACCTTTGCGAAGCTGCCGCTCTCTCCGGCTCCCGGAGACGAAGAAGCTGCTTCTTCGCGCAAAGACGATTCTGCCGCTCATAGTGCTCTGCACTGTGTGTCTTCTGCCGAAAGAGGTCCGGGAGCGGTGCTTACCTCTGCAGAGCACCGTACCTTCGTCTTTAGCCTCTCTTCTCGTCTACATCTTAGCAAAAAGCTTTTCCACTCTGTCTGGCAAGGAGAAACTGTGCCAGCACAGAAAACATCTCCCATCGTGTTCTAGAGGCTGCACGGAGGTCTGCCGAGTGTTTTGCAAGAAGAGGAAGAAAGTTGTCCAAAACAGCTTGCAATCGAATATTCATGTGAATAGAATTGGAAGGAGAGTGGTCAGGTACTGTTTTATCTCAGTTGGCAAGCTGCGCACACAATCGCAGTCTTGTACAGCTTGTTTCATCACCTTTCCCAAGTTGCCGCTCTCTCCGGCTCCCGGAGACGAAGAAGCTGCTTCTTCGCGCAAAGACGATTCTGCCGCTCACAGTGCTCTGCGGTGTGCGCCTTCTGCCGAAAGAGGTACGGGAGCGGTGCTTAGCTCTGCAGAGCACCGTATCTTCGTCTTTAGCCTCTCTTCTCGTCTACATCTTAGCAAAAAGCTTTTCCACTCTGTCTGGAAAGGAAAAACTTTGCCAGCACAGAAAACATCTCCCATGGTGTGCTAGAGGCTGCACGGAGGTCTGCCGAGTGTTTTGCAAGAAGAGAAAGAAAGTTGTCCAAAACAGCTTGCAATCGAATGTTCATGTGAATAGAAAAGGCCGGAGAGCGGTCAGGTACTGTTTTCTCTCACTTGGCAAGCTGCGCACACAATCGCAGTGTTGTAGAGTTTGTTTCATCACCTTTGCGAAGCTGCCGCACTCTCCGGCTCCCGGAGACGAAGAAGCTGCTTCTTCGCGCAATGACGATTCTGCCGCTCACAGTGCTCTGCGGTGTGCGCCTTCTGCCGAAAGAGGTCCGGGAGCGGTGCTTAGCTCTGCAGAGCACCGTACCTTCGTCTTTAGCCTCTCTTCTCGTCTACATCTTAGCAAAAAGCTTTTCCACTCTGTCTGGCTAGGAGAAACTGTGCCAGCACAAAAAACATCTCCCATCGTGTTCTAGAGGCTGCACGGAGGTCTGCCGAGTGTTTTGCAAGAAGAGAAAGAAAGTTGTCCAAAACAGCTTGCAATCGAATGTTCATGTGAATAGAAAAGGCAGGAGAGTGGTCAGGTACTGTTTTCTCTCAGTTGGCAAGCTGCGCACACAATCGCAGTCTTGTACAGCTTGTTTCATCACCTTTGCCAAGATGCCGCTCTTTCCGGCTCCCGGAGACGAAGAAGCTGCTTCTTCGCGCAAAGACGATTCTGCCGCTCACAGTGCTCTGCGGTGTGCGCCTTCTGCCGAAAGAGGTCCGGGAGCGGTGCTTAGCTCTGCAGAGCACCGTACCTTCGTCTTTAGCCTCTCTTCTCGTCTACATCTTAGCAAAAAGCTTTTCCACTCTGTCTGGCAAGGAGAAACTGTGCCAGCACAGAAAACATCTCCCATCGTGTTCTAGAGGCTGCACGGAGGTCTGCCGAGTGTTTTGCAAGAAGAGAAAGAAAGTTGTCCAAAACAGCTTGCAATCGAATGTTCATGATATTAGAAAAGGCAGGAGAGTGGTCGGGTACTGTTTTCTCTCAGTTGGCAAGCTGCGCACACAATCGCAGTGTTGTACAGCTTGTTTCATCACCTTTGCGAAGTTGCCGCTCTCTCCGGCTCCGGGAGACGAAGAAGCTGCTTCTTCGCGCAAAGACGATTCTGCCGCTCACAGTGCTCTGCGGTGTGCGCCTTCTGCCGAAAGAGGTCCGGGAGCGGTGCTTAGCTCTGCAGAGCACCGTACCTTCGTCTTTAGCCTCTCTTCTCGTCTACATCTTAGCAAAAAGCTTTTCCACTCTGTCTGGCAAGGACAAACTGTGCCAGCACAGAAAACATCTCCCTTCGTGTTCTAGAGGCTGCACGGAGGTCTGCCGAGTGTTTTGCAAGAAAACAAAGAAAGTTGTCCAAAACAGCTTGCAATCGAATGTTCATGTGAATAGAAAAGGCAGGAGAGTGGTCAGGTACTGTTTTCTCTCAGTTGGCAAGCTGCGCACACAATCGCAGTCTTGTACAGCTTGTTTCATCACCTTTGCCAAGATGCCGCTCTATCCGGCTCCTGGAGACGAAGAAGCTGCTTCTTCGCGCAAAGACGATTCTGCCGCTCACAGTGCTCTGCGGTGTGCGCCTTCTGCCGAAAGAGGCCAGGGAGCGGTGCTTAGCTCTGCAGAGCACCGTACCTTCGTCTTTAGCCTCTCTTCTCGTCTACATCTTAGCAAAAAGCTTTTCCACTCTGTCTGGCAAGGACAAACTGTGCCAGCACAGAAAACATCTCCCTTCGTGTTCTAGAGGCTGCACGGAGGTCTGCCGAGTGTTTTGCAAGAAGAGAAAGAAAGTTGTCCAAAACAGCTTGCAATCGAATGTTCATGTGAATAGAAAAGGCAGGAGAGTGGTCAGGTACTGTTTTCTCTCAGTTGGCAAGCTGCGCACACAATCGCAGTGTTGTACAGCTTGTTTCATCACCTTTGCGAAGTTGCCGCTCTCTCCGGCTCCCGGAGACGAAGAAGCTGCTTCTTCGCGCAAAGACAATTCTGACGCTCACAGTGCTCTGCGGTGTGCGCCTTCTGCCGAAAGAGGCCCGGGTGCGGTGCTTAGCTCTGCAGAGCACCGTACCTTCGTCTTTAGCCTCTCTTCTCGTCTACATCTTAGCAAAAAGCTTTTCCACTCTGTCTGGAAAGGAGAAACTGTGCCAGCACAGAAAACATCTCCCATCGTGTTCTAGAGGCTGCACGGAGGTCTGCCGAGTGTTTTGCAAGAAGAGAAAGAAAGTTGTCCAAAACAGCTTGCAATCGAATGTTCATGTGATTAGAAAAGGCAGGAGAGTGGTCAGGTACTGTTTTCTCTCAGTTGGCAAGCTGCGCACACAATCGCAGTCTTGTACAGCTTGTTTCATCACCTTTGCGAAGTTGCCGCTCTCTCCGGCGCCTGGAGACCAAGAAGCTGCTTCTTCGCGCAAAGACGATTCTGCCGCTCACAGTGCTCTGCGGTGTGCGCCTTCTTCCGAAAGAGGCCAGGGAGCGGTGCTTAGCTCTGCAGAGCACCGTACCTTCGTCTTTAGCCTCTCTTCTCGTCTACATCTTAGCAAAAAGCTTTTCCACTCTGTCTGGCAAGGAGAAACTTTGCCAGCACAGAAAACATCTCCCATCGTGTTCTACAGGCTGCACGGAGGTCTGCCGAGTGTTTTGCAAGAAGAGAAAGAAAGTTGTCCAAAACAGCTTGCAATCGAATATTCATGTGAATAGAAAAGGCAGGAGAGTGGTCAGGTACTGTTTTCTCTCAGTTGCCAAGCTGCGCACACAATCGCAGTCTTGTACAGCTTGTTTCATCACCTTTGCGAAGTTGCCGCTCTCTCCGGCTCCCGGAGACGAAGAAGCTGCTTCTTCGCTCAAAGACGATTCTGCCGCTCACAGTGCTCTGCGGTGTGCGCCTTCTGCCGAAAGAGGTCCGGGAGCGGTGCTTAGCTCTGCAGAGCACCGTACCTTCGTCTTTAGCCTCTCTTCTCGTCTACATCTTAGCAAAAAGCTTTTCCACTCTGTCTGGCAAGGAGAAACTGTGCCAGCACAGAAAACATCTCCCATCGTGTTCTAGAGGCTGCACGGAGGTCTGCCGAGTGTTTTGCAAGAAGAGAAAGAAAGTTGTCCAAAACAGCTTGCAATCGAATGTTCATGTGAATAGAAAAGGCAGGAGAGTGGTCAGGTACTGTTTTCTCTCAGTTGGCAAGCTGCGCACACAATCGCAGTCTTGTACAGCTTGTTTCATCACCTTTGCGAAGTTGCCGCTCTCTCCGGCTCCCGGAGACGAAGAAGCTGCTTCTTCGCGCAAAGACGATTCTGCCGCTCACAGTGCTCTGCGGTGTGCGCCTTCTGCCGAAAGAGGCCAGGGAGCGGTGCTTAGCTCTGCAGAGCACCGTACCTTCGTCTTTAGCCTCTCTTCTCGTCTACATCTTAGCAAAAAGCTTTTCCACTCTGTCTGGCAAGGAGAAACTGTGCCAGCACAGAAAACATCTCCCATCGTGTTCTAGAGGCTGCACGGAGGTCTGCCGAGTGTTTTGCAAGAAGAGAAAGAAAGTTGTCCAAAACAGCTTGCAATCGAATGTTCATGTGAATAGAAAAGGCAGGAGAGTGGTCAGGTACTGTTTTCTCTCAGTTGGCAAGCTGCGCACACAATCGCAGTGTTGTACAGCTTGTTTCATCACCTTTGCGAAGCTGCCGCTCTCTCCGGCTCCCGGAGACGAAGAAGCTGCTTCTTCGCGCAAAGACGATTCTGACGCTCACAGTGCTCTGCACTGTGTGTCTTCTGCCGAAAGAGGCCAGGGAGCGGTGCATAGCTCTGCAGAGCACCTTACCTTCGTCTTTAGCCTCTCTTCTCGTCTACATCTTAGCAAAAAGCTTTTCCACTCTGTCTGGCAAGGAGAAACTTTGCCAGCACAGAAAACATCTCCCATCGTGTTCTAGAGGCTGCACGGAGGTCTGCCGAGTGTTTTGCAAGAAGAGAAAGAAAGTTGTCCAAAACAGCTTGCAATCGAATGTTCATGTGAATAGAAAAGGCAGGAGAGTGGTCAGGTACTGTTTTCTCTCAGTTGGCAAGCTGCGCACACAATCGCAGTCTTGTACAGCTTGTTTCATCACCTTTGCGACGTTGCCGCTCTCTCCGGCTCCCGGAGGCGAAGAAGCTGCTTCTTCGCGCAAAGACGATTCTGCCGCTCACAGTGCTCTGCGGTGTGCGTCTTCTGCCGAAAGAGGTCCGGGAGCGGTGCTTAGCTCTGCAGAGCACCGTACCTTCGTCTTTAGCCTCTCTTCTCGTCTACATCTTAGCAAAAAGCTTTTCCACTCTGTCTGGCAAGGACAAACATTGCCAGCACAGAAAACATCTCCCATCGTGGTCTAGAGGCTGCACGGAGGTCTGCCGAGTGTTTTGCAAGAAGAGAAAGAAAGTTGTCCAAAACAGCTTGCAATCGAATGTTCATGTGAATAGAAAAGGCAGGAGAGTGGTCAGGTTCTGTTTTCTCTCAGTTGGGAAACTGCGCACACAATCGCAGTGTTGTACAGCTTGTTTCATCACCTTTGCGAAGCTGCCGCTCTCTCCGGCTCCCGGAGACGAAAAAGCTGCTTCTTCGCGCAAAGACGATTCTGCCGCTCACAGTGCTCTGCGGTGTGCGCCTTCTGCCGAAAGAGGTCCGGGAGCGGTGCTTAGCTCTGCAGAGCACCGTACCTTCGTCTTTAGCCTCTCTTCTCGTCTACATCTTAGCAAAAAGCTTTTCCACTCTGTCTGGCAAGGAGAAACTGTGCCAGCACAGAAAACATCTCCCATCGTGTTCTAGAGGCTGCACGGAGGTCTGCCGAGTGTTTTGCAAGAAGAGAAAGAAAGTTGTCCAAAACAGCTTGCAATCGAATGTTCATGTGAATAGAAAAGGCAGGAGAGTGGTCAGGTACTGTTTTCTCTCAGTTGGCAAGCTGCGCACACAATCGCAGTGTTGTACAGCTTGTTTCATCACCTTTGCGAAGTTGCCGCTCTCTCCGGCTCCCGGAGACGAAGAAGCTGCTTCTTCGCGCAAAGACGATTCTGCCGCTCACAGTGTTCTGCGGTGTGCGCCTTCTGCCGAAAGAGGTCCGGGAGCGGTGCTTAGCTCTGCAGAGCACCGTACCTTCGTCTTTAGCCTCTCTTCTCGTCTACATCTTAGCAAAAAGCTTTTCCACTCTGTCTGGCAAGGAGAAACTTTGCCAGCACAGAAAACATCTCCCATCGTGTTCTAGAGACTGCACGGAGGTCTGCCGAGTGTTTTGCAAGAAGAGAAAGAAAGTTGTCCAAAACAGCTTGCAATCGAATGTTCATGTGATTAGAAAAGGCAGGAGATTGGTCAGGTACTGTTTTCTCTCAGTTGGCAAGCTGCGCACACAATCGCAGTGTTGTACAGCTTGTTTCATCACCTTTGCGAAGTTGCCGCTCTCTCCGGCACCGGGAGAAGAAGAAGCTGCTTCTTCGCGCAAAGACGATTCTGCCGCTCACAGTGCTCTGCGGTGTGCGCCTTCTGCCGAAAGAGGTCCGGGAGCGGTGCTTAGCTCTGCAGAGCACCGTACCTTCGTCTTTAGCCTCTCTTCTCGTCTACATCTTAGCAAAAAGCTTTTCCACTCTGTCTGGCAAGGACAAACTTTGCCAGCACAGAAAACATCTCCCATCGTGTTCTAGAGGCTGTACGGAGGTCTGCCGAGTGTTTTGCAAGAAGAGAAAGAAAGTTGTCAAAAACAGCTTGCAATCGAATGTTCATGTGATTAGAAAAGGCAGGAGAGTGGTCAGGTACTGTTTTCTCTCAGTTGGCAAGCTGCGCACACAATCGCAGTGTTGTACAGCTTGTTTCATCACCTTTGCGAAGCTGCCGCTCTCTCCGCCTCCCGGAGAAGAAGAAGCTGCTTCTTCGCGCAAAGACGATTCTGCCGCTCACAGTGCTCTGCGGTGTGCGCCTTCTGCCGAAAGAGGTCCGGGAGCTGTGCTTAGCTCTGCAGAGCACCGTACCTTCGTCTTTAGCCTGTCTTCTCGTCTACATCTTAGCAAAAAGCTTTTCCACTCTGTCTGGCAAGGAGAAACTGTGCCAGCACAGAAAACATCTCCCATCGTGTTCTAGAGGCTGCACGGAGGTCTGCCGAGTGTTTTACAAGAAGAGAAAGAAAGTTGTCCAAAACAGCTTGCAATCAAATGTTCATATAAATAGAAAAGGCAGGAGAATGGTCAGGTACTGTTTTCTCTCAGTTGGCAAGCTGCGCACACAATCGCAGTGTTGTACAGCTAGTTTCATCACCTTTGCGAAGCTGCCGCTCTCTCCGGCTCCCGGAGACGAAGAAGCGGCTTCTTCGCGCAAAGACGATTCTGCCACTCATAGTGCTCTGCACTGTGTGTCTTCTGACGAAAGACACCAGGGAGCGGTGCATAGCTCTGCAGAGCACCTTACCTTCGTCTTTAGCCTCTCTTCTCGTCTACATCTTAGCAAAAAGCTTTTCCACTCTGTCTGGCAAGGAGAAACTGTGCCAGCACAGAAAACATCTCCCATCGTGTTCTAGAGGCTGCACGGAGGTCTGCCGAGTGTTTTGCAAGAAGAGAAAGAAAGTTGTCCAAAACAGCTTGCAATCGAATGTTCATGTGAATAGAAAAGGCAGGAGAGTGGTCAGGTACTGTTTTCTCTCAGTTGGCAAGCTGCGCACACAATCGCAGTGTTGTACAGCTTGTTTCATCACCTTTGCGAAGTTGCCGCTCTCTCCGGCTCCGGGAGACGAAGAAGCTGCTTCTTCGCGCAAAGACGATTCTGCCGCTCACAGTGCTCTGCGGTGTGCGCCTTCGGCTGAAAGAGGCCAGGGAGCGGTGCTTAGCTCTGCAGAGCACCGTACCTTCGTCTTTAGCCTCTCTTCTCGTCTACATCTTAGCAAAAAGCTTTTCCACTCTGTCTGGCAAGGAGAAAATTTGCCAGCACAGAAAACATCTCCCATCGTGTTCTAGAGGCTGCACGGAGGTCTGCCGAGTGTTTTGCAAGAAGAGAAAGAAAGTTGTCCAAAACAGCTTGCAATCGAATGTTCATGTGAATAGAAAAGGCAGGAGAGTGGTCAGGTACTGTTGTCTCTCAGTTGGCAAGCTGCGCACACAATGGTAGTGTTGTACAGCTTGTTTAATCACCTTTGCGAAGTTGCCGCTCTCTCCGGCTCCCGGAGACGAAGAATCGGCTTCTTCGCGCAAAGACGATTCTGCCGCTCATAGTGCTCTGCACTGTGTGTCTTCTGCCGAAAGACACCAGGGAGCGGTGCATAGTTCTGCAGAGCACCTTACCTTCGTCTTTAGCGTCTCTTCTCGTCTACATTTTAGCAAAAAGCTTTTCCACTCTGTCTGGCAAGGAGAAACTGTGCCAGCACAGAAAACATCTCCCATCGTGTTCTAGAGGCTGCACGGAGGTCTGCCGAGTGTTTTGCAAGAAGAGAAAGAAAGTTGTCCAAAACAGCTTGCAATCGAATGTTCATGTGATTAGAAAAGGCAGGAGAGTGGTCAGGTACTGTTTTCTCTCAGTTGGCAAGCTGCGCACACAATCGCAGTCTTGTACAGCTTGAGTCATCACCTTTGCGAAGCTGCCACTCTCTCCGGCTCCCGGAGACGAAGAAGCGGCTTCTTCGCGCAAAGACGATTCTGCCACTCATAGTGCTCTGCACTGTGTGTCTTCTGCCGAAAGACACCAGGGAGCGGTGCATAGCTCTGCAGAGCACCTTACCTTCGTCTTTAGCCTCTCTTCTAGCTTACATCTTAGCAAAAAGCTTTTCCACTCTGTCTGGCAAGGACAAACTGTGCCAGCACAGAAAACATCTCCCTTCGTGTTCTAGAGGCTGCACGGAGGTCTGCCGAGTGTTTTGCAAGAAGAGAAAGAAAGTTGTCCAAAACAGCTTGCAATCGAATGTTTATGTGAATAGAAAAGGCAGGAGAGTGGTCAGGTACTGTTTTCTCTCAGTTGGCAAGCTGCGCACACAATCGCAGTGTTGTACAGCTTGTTTCATCACCTTTGCGAAGTTGCCGCTCTCTCCGTCTCCCGGAGCCGAAGAAGCTGCTTCTTCGCGCAAAGACGATTCTGCCCCTCACAGTGCTCTGCGGTGTGCGCCTTCTGCCGAAAGAGGCCCGGGTGCGGTGCTTAGCTCTGCAGAGCACCGTACCTTCGTCTTTAGCCTCTCTTCTCGTCTACATCTTAGCAAAAACCTTTTCCACTCTGTCTGGCAAGGAGAAATTGTTCCAGCACAGAAAACATCTCCCTTCGTGTTCTAGAGGCTGCACGGAGGTCTGCCGAGTGTTTTGCAAGAAGAGAAAGAAAGTTGTCCAAAACAGCTTGCAATCGAATGTTCATGTGAATAGAAAAGGCAGGAGAGTGGTCAGGTACTGTTTTCTCTCAGTTGGCAAGCTGCGCACACAATCGCAGTCTTGTACAGCTTGTTTCATCACCTTTCCCAAGTTGCCGCTCTCTCCGGCTCCCGGAGACGAAGAAGCTGCTTCTTCGCGCAAAGACGATTCTGCCGCTCACAGTGCTCTGCGGTGTGCGCCTTCTGCCGAAAGAGGTACGGGAGCGGTGCTTAGCTCTGCAGAGCACCGTACCTCCGTCTTTAGCCTCTCTTCTCGTCTACATCTTAGCAAAAAGCTTTTCCACTCTGTCTGGAAAGGAAAAACTTTGCCAGCACAGAAAACATCTCCCATCGTGTGCTAGAGGTTGCACGGAGGTCTGCCGAGTGTTTTGCAAGAAGAGAAAGAAAGTTGTCCAAAACAGCTTGCAATCGAATGTTCATGTGAATAGAAAAGGCAGGAGAGTGGTCGGGTACTGTTTTCTCTCAGTTGGCAAGCTGCGCACACAATCGCAGTCTTGTACAGCTTGTTTCATCACCTTTGCGAAGTTGCCGCTCTCTCCGGCTCCCGGAGACGAAGAAGCTGCTTCTTCGCGCAAAGACGATTCTGCCGCTCACAGTGCTCTGCGGTGTGCGTCTTCTGCCGAAAGAGGTCCGGGAGCGGTGCTTTGCTCTGCAGAGCACCGTACCTTTGTCTTTAGCCTCTCTTCTCGTCTACATCTTAGCAAAAAGCTTTTCCACTCTGTCTGGCAAGGAGAAACTGTGCCAGCACAGAAAACATCTCCCATCGTGTTCTAGAGGCTGCACGGAGGTCTGCCGAGTGTTTTGCAAGAAGAGAAAGAAAGTTGTCCAAAACAGCTTGCAATCGAATGTTCATGTGAATAGAAAAGGCAGGAGAGTGGTCAGGTACTGTTTTCTCTCAGTTGGCAAGCTGCGCACACAATCGCAGTGTTGTACAGCTTGTTTCATCACCTTTGCGAAGTTGCCGCTATCTCCGGCTCCGGGAGACGAAGAAGCTGCTTCTTCGCGCAAAGACGATTCTGCCGCTCACAGTGCTCTGCGGTGTGCGCCTTCTGCCGAAAGAGGCCAGGGAGCTGTGCTTGGCTCTGCAGAGAACCGTACCTTCGTCTTTAGCCTCTCTTCTCGTCTACATCTTAGCAAAAAGCTTTTCCACTCTGTCTGGCAAGGAGAAACTGTGCCAGCACAGAAAACATCTCCCATCGTGTTCTAGAGGCTGCACGGAGGTCTGCCGAGTGTTTTGCCAGAAAACAAAGACAGTTGTCCAAAACAGCTTGCAATCGAATGTTCATGTGAATAGAAAAGGCAGGAGAGTGGTCAGGTACTGTTTTCTCTCAGTTGGCAAGCTGCGCACACAATCGCAGTGTTGTACAGCTTGTTTCATCACCTTTGCGAAGCTGCCGCTCTCTCCGGCTCCCGGAGACGAAGAAGCTGCTTCTTCGCGCAAAGACGATTCTGCCGCTCATAGTGCTCTGCACTGTGTGTCTTCTGCCGAAAGAGGTCCGGGAGCGGTGCTTACCTCTGCAGAGCACCGTACCTTCGTCTTTAGCCTCTCTTCTCGTCTACATCTTAGCAAAAAGCTTTTCCACTCTGTCTGGCAAGGAGAAACTGTGCCAGCACAGAAAACATCTCCCATCGTGTTCTAGAGGCTGCACGGAGGTCTGCCGAGTGTTTTGCAAGAAGAGAAAGAAAGTTGTCCAAAACAGCTTGCAATCGAATATTCATGTGAATAGAATTGGAAGGAGAGTGGTCAGGTACTGTTTTATCTCAGTTGGCAAGCTGCGCACACAATCGCAGTCTTGTACAGCTTGTTTCATCACCTTTCCCAAGTTGCCGCTCTCTCCGGCTCCCGGAGACGAAGAAGCTGCTTCTTCGCGCAAAGACGATTCTGCCGCTCACAGTGCTCTGCGGTGTGCGCCTTCTGCCGAAAGAGGTACGGGAGCGGTGCTTAGCTCTGCAGAGCACCGTATCTTCGTCTTTAGCCTCTCTTCTCGTCTACATCTTAGCAAAAAGCTTTTCCACTCTGTCTGGAAAGGAAAAACTTTGCCAGCACAGAAAACATCTCCCATGGTGTGCTAGAGGCTGCACGGAGGTCTGCCGAGTGTTTTGCAAGAAGAGAAAGAAAGTTGTCCAAAACAGCTTGCAATCGAATGTTCATGTGAATAGAAAAGGCCGGAGAGCGGTCAGGTACTGTTTTCTCTCACTTGGCAAGCTGCGCACACAATCGCAGTGTTGTAGAGTTTGTTTCATCACCTTTGCGAAGCTGCCGCACTCTCCGGCTCCCGGAGACGAAGAAGCTGCTTCTTCGCGCAATGACGATTCTGCCGCTCACAGTGCTCTGCGGTGTGCGCCTTCTGCCGAAAGAGGTCCGGGAGCGGTGCTTAGCTCTGCAGAGCACCGTACCTTCGTCTTTAGCCTCTCTTCTCGTCTACATCTTAGCAAAAAGCTTTTCCACTCTGTCTGGCTAGGAGAAACTGTGCCAGCACAAAAAACATCTCCCATCGTGTTCTAGAGGCTGCACGGAGGTCTGCCGAGTGTTTTGCAAGAAGAGAAAGAAAGTTGTCCAAAACAGCTTGCAATCGAATGTTCATGTGAATAGAAAAGGCAGGAGAGTGGTCAGGTACTGTTTTCTCTCAGTTGGCAAGCTGCGCACACAATCGCAGTCTTGTACAGCTTGTTTCATCACCTTTGCGAAGCTGCCGCTCTCTCCGGCTCCCGGAGACGAAGAAGCTGCTTCTTCGCGCAAAGACGATTCTGCTGCTCACAGTGCTCTGCGGTGTGTGTCTTCTGCCGAAAGAGACCAGGGAGCGGTGCTTAGCTCTACAGAGCACCGTACGTTCGTCTTTAGCCTCTCTTCTCGTCTACATCTTAGCAAAAAGCTTTTCCACTCTGTCTGGCAAGGACAAACTTTGCCAGCACAGAAAACATCTCCCATCGTGTTCTAGAGGCTGCACGGAGGTCTGCCGAGTGTTTTGCAAGAAGAGAAAGAAAGTTGTCCAAAACAGCTTGCAATCGAATGTTCATGTGAATAGAAAAGGCAGGAGAGTGGTCAGGTACTGTTTTCTCTCAGTTGGCAAGCTGCGCACACAATCGCAGTCTTGTACAGCTTGTTTCATCACCTTTGCCAAGATGCCGCTCTTTCCGGCTCCCGGAGACGAAGAAGCTGCTTCTTCGCGCAAAGACGATTCTGCCGCTCACAGTGCTCTGCGGTGTGCGCCTTCTGCCGAAAGAGGTCCGGGAGCGGTGCTTAGCTCTGCAGAGCACCGTACCTTCGTCTTTAGCCTCTCTTCTCGTCTACATCTTAGCAAAAAGCTTTTCCACTCTGTCTGGCAAGGAGAAACTGTGCCAGCACAGAAAACATCTCCCATCGTGTTCTAGAGGCTGCACGGAGGTCTGCCGAGTGTTTTGCAAGAAGAGAAAGAAAGTTGTCCAAAACAGCTTGCAATCGAATGTTCATGATATTAGAAAAGGCAGGAGAGTGGTCGGGTACTGTTTTCTCTCAGTTGGCAAGCTGCGCACACAATCGCAGTGTTGTACAGCTTGTTTCATCACCTTTGCGAAGTTGCCGCTCTCTCCGGCTCCGGGAGACGAAGAAGCTGCTTCTTCGCGCAAAGACGATTCTGCCGCTCACAGTGCTCTGCGGTGTGCGCCTTCTGCCGAAAGAGGTCCGGGAGCGGTGCTTAGCTCTGCAGAGCACCGTACCTTCGTCTTTAGCCTCTCTTCTCGTCTACATCTTAGCAAAAAGCTTTTCCACTCTGTCTGGCAAGGACAAACTGTGCCAGCACAGAAAACATCTCCCTTCGTGTTCTAGAGGCTGCACGGAGGTCTGCCGAGTGTTTTGCAAGAAAACAAAGAAAGTTGTCCAAAACAGCTTGCAATCGAATGTTCATGTGAATAGAAAAGGCAGGAGAGTGGTCAGGTACTGTTTTCTCTCAGTTGGCAAGCTGCGCACACAATCGCAGTCTTGTACAGCTTGTTTCATCACCTTTGCCAAGATGCCGCTCTATCCGGCTCCTGGAGACGAAGAAGCTGCTTCTTCGCGCAAAGACGATTCTGCCGCTCACAGTGCTCTGCGGTGTGCGCCTTCTGCCGAAAGAGGCCAGGGAGCGGTGCTTAGCTCTGCAGAGCACCGTACCTTCGTCTTTAGCCTCTCTTCTCGTCTACATCTTAGCAAAAAGCTTTTCCACTCTGTCTGGCAAGGACAAACTGTGCCAGCACAGAAAACATCTCCCTTCGTGTTCTAGAGGCTGCACGGAGGTCTGCCGAGTGTTTTGCAAGAAGAGAAAGAAAGTTGTCCAAAACAGCTTGCAATCGAATGTTCATGTGAATAGAAAACGCAGGAGAGTGGTCAGGTACTGTTTTCTCTCAGTTGGCAAGCTGCGCACACAATCGCAGTGTTGTACAGCTTGTTTCATCACCTTTGCGAAGTTGCCGCTCTCTCCGGCT
Organism: Melozone crissalis; assembly: GCF_028551555.1. Lineage (NCBI taxonomy): Eukaryota > Metazoa > Chordata > Aves > Passeriformes > Passerellidae > Melozone > Melozone crissalis. The sequence continues at coordinate 224,486 of NW_026536091.1, read as the reverse complement.
CCCGGAGACGAAGAAGCTGCTTCTTCGCGCAAAGACAATTCTGACGCTCACAGTGCTCTGCGGTGTGCGCCTTCTGCCGAAAGAGGCCCGGGTGCGGTGCTTAGCTCTGCAGAGCACCGTACCTTCGTCTTTAGCCTCTCTTCTCGTCTACATCTTAGCAAAAAGCTTTTCCACTCTGTCTGGAAAGGAGAAACTGTGCCAGCACAGAAAACATCTCCCATCGTGTTCTAGAGGCTGCACGGAGGTCTGCCGAGTGTTTTGCAAGAAGAGAAAGAAAGTTGTCCAAAACAGCTTGCAATCGAATGTTCATGTGATTAGAAAAGGCAGGAGAGTGGTCAGGTACTGTTTTCTCTCAGTTGGCAAGCTGCGCACACAATCGCAGTCTTGTACAGCTTGTTTCATCACCTTTGCGAAGTTGCCGCTCTCTCCGGCGCCTGGAGACCAAGAAGCTGCTTCTTCGCGCAAAGACGATTCTGCCGCTCACAGTGCTCTGCGGTGTGCGCCTTCTTCCGAAAGAGGCCAGGGAGCGGTGCTTAGCTCTGCAGAGCACCGTACCTTCGTCTTTAGCCTCTCTTCTCGTCTACATCTTAGCAAAAAGCTTTTCCACTCTCTCTGGCAAGGAGAAACTGTGCCAGCACAGAAAACATCTCCCATCGTGTTCTAGAGGCTGCACGGAGGTCTGCCGAGTGTTTTGCAAGAAGAGAAAGAAAGTTGTCCAAAACAGCTTGCAATCGAATGTTCATGTGAATAGAAAAGGCAGGAGAGTGGTCAGGTACTGTTTTCTCTCCGTTGGCAAACTGCGCACACAATCGCAGTGTTGGACAGCTTGTTTCATCACCTTTGCGAAGTTGCCGCTCTCTCCGGCTCCCGGAGACGAAGAAGCTGCTTCTTCGCGCAAAGACGATTCTGCCGCTCATAGTGCTCTGCGGTGTGCGCCTTCTGCCGAAAGAGGTCCGGGAGCGGTGCTTAGCTCTGCAGAGAACCGTACCTTCGTCTTTAGCCTCTCTTCTCGTCTACATCTTAGCAAAAAGCTTTTCCACTCTGTCTGGCAAGGAGAAACTTTGCCAGCACAGAAAACATCTCCCATCGTGTTCTACAGGCTGCACGGAGGTCTGCCGAGTGTTTTGCAAGAAGAGAAAGAAAGTTGTCCAAAACAGCTTGCAATCGAATATTCATGTGAATAGAAAAGGCAGGAGAGTGGTCAGGTACTGTTTTCTCTCAGTTGCCAAGCTGCGCACACAATCGCAGTCTTGTACAGCTTGTTTCATCACCTTTGCGAAGTTGCCGCTCTCTCCGGCTCCCGGAGACGAAGAAGCTGCTTCTTCGCGCAAAGACGATTCTGCCGCTCACAGTGCTCTGCGGTGTGCGCCTTCTGCCGAAAGAGGTCCGGGAGCGGTGCTTAGCTCTGCAGAGCACCGTACCTTCGTCTTTAGCCTCTCTTCTCGTCTACATCTTAGCAAAAAGCTTTTCCACTCTGTCTGGCAAGGAGAAACTGTGCCAGCACAGAAAACATCTCCCATCGTGTTCTAGAGGCTGCACGGAGGTCTGCCGAGTGTTTTGCAAGAAGAGAAAGAAAGTTGTCCAAAACAGCTTGCAATCGAATGTTCATGTGAATAGAAAAGGCAGGAGAGTGGTCAGGTACTGTTTTCTCTCAGTTGGCAAGCTGCGCACACAATCGCAGTCTTGTACAGCTTGTTTCATCACCTTTGCCAAGATGCCGCTCTTTCCGGCTCCCGGAGACGAAGAAGCTGCTTCTTCGCGCAAAGACGATTCTGCCGCTCACAGTGCTCTGCGGTGTGCGCCTTCTGCCGAAAGAGGTCCGGGAGCGGTGCTTAGCTCTGCAGAGCACCGTACCTTCGTCTTTAGCCTCTCTTCTCGTCTACATCTTAGCAAAAAGCTTTTCCACTCTGTCTGGCAAGGAGAAACTGTGCCAGCACAGAAAACATCTCCCATCGTGTTCTAGAGGCTGCACGGAGGTCTGCCGAGTGTTTTGCAAGAAGAGAAAGAAAGTTGTCCAAAACAGCTTGCAATCGAATGTTCATGATATTAGAAAAGGCAGGAGAGTGGTCGGGTACTGTTTTCTCTCAGTTGGCAAGCTGCGCACACAATCGCAGTGTTGTACAGCTTGTTTCATCACCTTTGCGAAGTTGCCGCTCTCTCCGGCTCCGGGAGACGAAGAAGCTGCTTCTTCGCGCAAAGACGATTCTGCCGCTCACAGTGCTCTGCGGTGTGCGCCTTCTGCCGAAAGAGGTCCGGGAGCGGTGCTTAGCTCTGCAGAGCACCGTACCTTCGTCTTTAGCCTCTCTTCTCGTCTACATCTTAGCAAAAAGCTTTTCCACTCTGTCTGGCAAGGACAAACTGTGCCAGCACAGAAAACATCTCCCTTCGTGTTCTAGAGGCTGCACGGAGGTCTGCCGAGTGTTTTGCAAGAAAACAAAGAAAGTTGTCCAAAACAGCTTGCAATCGAATGTTCATGTGAATAGAAAAGGCAGGAGAGTGGTCAGGTACTGTTTTCTCTCAGTTGGCAAGCTGCGCACACAATCGCAGTCTTGTACAGCTTGTTTCATCACCTTTGCCAAGATGCCGCTCTATCCGGCTCCTGGAGACGAAGAAGCTGCTTCTTCGCGCAAAGACGATTCTGCCGCTCACAGTGCTCTGCGGTGTGCGCCTTCTGCCGAAAGAGGCCAGGGAGCGGTGCTTAGCTCTGCAGAGCACCGTACCTTCGTCTTTAGCCTCTCTTCTCGTCTACATCTTAGCAAAAAGCTTTTCCACTCTGTCTGGCAAGGACAAACTGTGCCAGCACAGAAAACATCTCCCTTCGTGTTCTAGAGGCTGCACGGAGGTCTGCCGAGTGTTTTGCAAGAAGAGAAAGAAAGTTGTCCAAAACAGCTTGCAATCGAATGTTCATGTGAATAGAAAACGCAGGAGAGTGGTCAGGTACTGTTTTCTCTCAGTTGGCAAGCTGCGCACACAATCGCAGTGTTGTACAGCTTGTTTCATCACCTTTGCGAAGTTGCCGCTCTCTCCGGCTCCCGGAGACGAAGAAGCTGCTTCTTCGCGCAAAGACAATTCTGACGCTCACAGTGCTCTGCGGTGTGCGCCTTCTGCCGAAAGAGGCCCGGGTGCGGTGCTTAGCTCTGCAGAGCACCGTACCTTCGTCTTTAGCCTCTCTTCTCGTCTACATCTTAGCAAAAAGCTTTTCCACTCTGTCTGGAAAGGAGAAACTGTGCCAGCACAGAAAACATCTCCCATCGTGTTCTAGAGGCTGCACGGAGGTCTGCCGAGTGTTTTGCAAGAAGAGAAAGAAAGTTGTCCAAAACAGCTTGCAATCGAATGTTCATGTGATTAGAAAAGGCAGGAGAGTGGTCAGGTACTGTTTTCTCTCAGTTGGCAAGCTGCGCACACAATCGCAGTCTTGTACAGCTTGTTTCATCACCTTTGCGAAGTTGCCGCTCTCTCCGGCGCCTGGAGACCAAGAAGCTGCTTCTTCGCGCAAAGACGATTCTGCCGCTCACAGTGCTCTGCGGTGTGCGCCTTCTTCCGAAAGAGGCCAGGGAGCGGTGCTTAGCTCTGCAGAGCACCGTACCTTCGTCTTTAGCCTCTCTTCTCGTCTACATCTTAGCAAAAAGCTTTTCCACTCTCTCTGGCAAGGAGAAACTGTGCCAGCACAGAAAACATCTCCCATCGTGTTCTAGAGGCTGCACGGAGGTCTGCCGAGTGTTTTGCAAGGAAGAGAAGAGAAGAAGTTGTCCAAAACAGCTTGCAATCGAATGTTCATGTGAATAGAAAAGGCAGGAGAGTGGTCAGGTACTGTTTTCTCTCCGTTGGCAAACTGCGCACACAATCGCAGTGACAGCTTGTTTCATCACCTTTGCGAAGTTGCCGCTCTCTCCGGCTCCCGGAGACGAAGAAGCTGCTTCTTCGCGCAAAGACGATTCTGCCGCTCATAGTGCTCTGCGGTGTGCGCCTTCTGCCGAAAGAGGTCCGGGAGCGGTGCTTAGCTCTGCAGAGAACCGTACCTTCGTCTTTAGCCTCTCTTCTCGTCTACATCTTAGCAAAAAGCTTTTCCACTCTGTCTGGCAAGGAGAAACTTTGCCAGCACAGAAAACATCTCCCATCGTGTTCTACAGGCTGCACGGAGGTCTGCCGAGTGTTTTGCAAGAAGAGAAAGAAAGTTGTCCAAAACAGCTTGCAATCGAATATTCATGTGAATAGAAAAGGCAGGAGAGTGGTCAGGTACTGTTTTCTCTCAGTTGCCAAGCTGCGCACACAATCGCAGTCTTGTACAGCTTGTTTCATCACCTTTGCGAAGTTGCCGCTCTCTCCGGCTCCCGGAGACGAAGAAGCTGCTTCTTCGCGCAAAGACGATTCTGCCGCTCACAGTGCTCTGCGGTGTGCGCCTTCTGCCGAAAGAGGTCCGGGAGCGGTGCTTAGCTCTGCAGAGCACCGTACCTTCGTCTTTAGCCTCTCTTCTCGTCTACATCTTAGCAAAAAGCTTTTCCACTCTGTCTGGCAAGGAGAAACTGTGCCAGCACAGAAAACATCTCCCATCGTGTTCTAGAGGCTGCACGGAGGTCTGCCGAGTGTTTTGCAAGAAGAGAAAGAAAGTTGTCCAAAACAGCTTGCAATCGAATGTTCATGTGAATAGAAAAGGCAGGAGAGTGGTCAGGTACTGTTTTCTCTCAGTTGGCAAGCTGCGCACACAATCGCAGTCTTGTACAGCTTGTTTCATCACCTTTGCGAAGTTGCCGCTCTCTCCGGCTCCCGGAGACGAAGAAGCTGCTTCTTCGCGCAAAGACGATTCTGCCGCTCACAGTGCTCTGCGGTGTGCGCCTTCTGCCAAAGAGGCCAGGGAGCGGTGCTTAGCTCTGCAGAGCACCGTACCTTCGTCTTTAGCCTCTCTTCTCGTCTACATCTTAGCAAAAAGCTTTTCCACTCTGTCTGGCAAGGAGAAACTGTGCCAGCACAGAAAACATCTCCCATCGTGTTCTAGAGGCTGCACGGAGGTCTGCCGAGTGTTTTGCAAGAAGAGAAAGAAAGTTGTCCAAAACAGCTTGCAATCGAATGTTCATGTGAATAGAAAAGGCAGGAGAGTGGTCAGGTACTGTTTTCTCTCAGTTGGCAAGCTGCGCACACAATCGCAGTGTTGTACAGCTTGTTTCATCACCTTTGCGAAGCTGCCGCTCTCTCCGGCTCCCGGAGACGAAGAAGCTGCTTCTTCGCGCAAAGACGATTCTGACGCTCACAGTGCTCTGCACTGTGTGTCTTCTGCCGAAAGAGGCCAGGGAGCGGTGCATAGCTCTGCAGAGCACCTTACCTTCGTCTTTAGCCTCTCTTCTCGTCTACATCTTAGCAAAAAGCTTTTCCACTCTGTCTGGCAAGGAGAAACTTTGCCAGCACAGAAAACATCTCCCATCGTGTTCTAGAGGCTGCACGGAGGTCTGCCGAGTGTTTTGCAAGAAGAGAAAGAAAGTTGTCCAAAACAGCTTGCAATCGAATGTTCATGTGAATAGAAAAGGCAGGAGAGTGGTCAGGTACTGTTTTCTCTCAGTTGGCAAGCTGCGCACACAATCGCAGTCTTGTACAGCTTGTTTCATCACCTTTGCGACGTTGCCGCTCTCTCCGGCTCCCGGAGGCGAAGAAGCTGCTTCTTCGCGCAAAGACGATTCTGCCGCTCACAGTGCTCTGCGGTGTGCGTCTTCTGCCGAAAGAGGTCCGGGAGCGGTGCTTAGCTCTGCAGAGCACCGTACCTTCGTCTTTAGCCTCTCTTCTCGTCTACATCTTAGCAAAAAGCTTTTCCACTCTGTCTGGCAAGGACAAACATTGCCAGCACAGAAAACATCTCCCATCGTGGTCTAGAGGCTGCACGGAGGTCTGCCGAGTGTTTTGCAAGAAGAGAAAGAAAGTTGTCCAAAACAGCTTGCAATCGAATGTTCATGTGAATAGAAAAGGCAGGAGAGTGGTCAGGTTCTGTTTTCTCTCAGTTGGGAAACTGCGCACACAATCGCAGTGTTGTACAGCTTGTTTCATCACCTTTGCGAAGCTGCCGCTCTCTCCGGCTCCCGGAGACGAAAAAGCTGCTTCTTCGCGCAAAGACGATTCTGCCGCTCACAGTGCTCTGCGGTGTGCGCCTTCTGCCGAAAGAGGTCCGGGAGCGGTGCTTAGCTCTGCAGAGCACCGTACCTTCGTCTTTAGCCTCTCTTCTCGTCTACATCTTAGCAAAAAGCTTTTCCACTCTGTCTGGCAAGGAGAAACTGTGCCAGCACAGAAAACATCTCCCATCGTGTTCTAGAGGCTGCACGGAGGTCTGCCGAGTGTTTTGCAAGAAGAGAAAGAAAGTTGTCCAAAACAGCTTGCAATCGAATGTTCATGTGAATAGAAAAGGCAGGAGAGTGGTCAGGTACTGTTTTCTCTCAGTTGGCAAGCTGCGCACACAATCGCAGTGTTGTACAGCTTGTTTCATCACCTTTGCGAAGTTGCCGCTCTCTCCGGCTCCCGGAGACGAAGAAGCTGCTTCTTCGCGCAAAGACGATTCTGCCGCTCACAGTGTTCTGCGGTGTGCGCCTTCTGCCGAAAGAGGTCCGGGAGCGGTGCTTAGCTCTGCAGAGCACCGTACCTTCGTCTTTAGCCTCTCTTCTCGTCTACATCTTAGCAAAAAGCTTTTCCACTCTGTCTGGCAAGGAGAAACTTTGCCAGCACAGAAAACATCTCCCATCGTGTTCTAGAGACTGCACGGAGGTCTGCCGAGTGTTTTGCAAGAAGAGAAAGAAAGTTGTCCAAAACAGCTTGCAATCGAATGTTCATGTGATTAGAAAAGGCAGGAGATTGGTCAGGTACTGTTTTCTCTCAGTTGGCAAGCTGCGCACACAATCGCAGTGTTGTACAGCTTGTTTCATCACCTTTGCGAAGTTGCCGCTCTCTCCGGCACCGGGAGAAGAAGAAGCTGCTTCTTCGCGCAAAGACGATTCTGCCGCTCACAGTGCTCTGCGGTGTGCGCCTTCTGCCGAAAGAGGTCCGGGAGCGGTGCTTAGCTCTGCAGAGCACCGTACCTTCGTCTTTAGCCTCTCTTCTCGTCTACATCTTAGCAAAAAGCTTTTCCACTCTGTCTGGCAAGGACAAACTTTGCCAGCACAGAAAACATCTCCCATCGTGTTCTAGAGGCTGTACGGAGGTCTGCCGAGTGTTTTGCAAGAAGAGAAAGAAAGTTGTCAAAAACAGCTTGCAATCGAATGTTCATGTGATTAGAAAAGGCAGGAGAGTGGTCAGGTACTGTTTTCTCTCAGTTGGCAAGCTGCGCACACAATCGCAGTGTTGTACAGCTTGTTTCATCACCTTTGCGAAGCTGCCGCTCTCTCCGCCTCCCGGAGAAGAAGAAGCTGCTTCTTCGCGCAAAGACGATTCTGCCGCTCACAGTGCTCTGCGGTGTGCGCCTTCTGCCGAAAGAGGTCCGGGAGCTGTGCTTAGCTCTGCAGAGCACCGTACCTTCGTCTTTAGCCTGTCTTCTCGTCTACATCTTAGCAAAAAGCTTTTCCACTCTGTCTGGCAAGGAGAAACTGTGCCAGCACAGAAAACATCTCCCATCGTGTTCTAGAGGCTGCACGGAGGTCTGCCGAGTGTTTTACAAGAAGAGAAAGAAAGTTGTCCAAAACAGCTTGCAATCAAATGTTCATATAAATAGAAAAGGCAGGAGAATGGTCAGGTACTGTTTTCTCTCAGTTGGCAAGCTGCGCACACAATCGCAGTGTTGTACAGCTAGTTTCATCACCTTTGCGAAGCTGCCGCTCTCTCCGGCTCCCGGAGACGAAGAAGCGGCTTCTTCGCGCAAAGACGATTCTGCCACTCATAGTGCTCTGCACTGTGTGTCTTCTGACGAAAGACACCAGGGAGCGGTGCATAGCTCTGCAGAGCACCTTACCTTCGTCTTTAGCCTCTCTTCTCGTCTACATCTTAGCAAAAAGCTTTTCCACTCTGTCTGGCAAGGAGAAACTGTGCCAGCACAGAAAACATCTCCCATCGTGTTCTAGAGGCTGCACGGAGGTCTGCCGAGTGTTTTGCAAGAAGAGAAAGAAAGTTGTCCAAAACAGCTTGCAATCGAATGTTCATGTGAATAGAAAAGGCAGGAGAGTGGTCAGGTTCTGTTTTCTCTCAGTTGGCAAGCTGCGCACACAATCGCAGTGTTGTACAGCTTGTTTCATCACCTTTGCGAAGTTGCCGCTCTCTCCGGCTCCGGGAGACGAAGAAGCTGCTTCTTCGCGCAAAGACGATTCTGCCGCTCACAGTGCTCTGCGGTGTGCGCCTTCGGCTGAAAGAGGCCAGGGAGCGGTGCTTAGCTCTGCAGAGCACCGTACCTTCGTCTTTAGCCTCTCTTCTCGTCTACATCTTAGCAAAAAGCTTTTCCACTCTGTCTGGCAAGGAGAAAATTTGCCAGCACAGAAAACATCTCCCATCGTGTTCTAGAGGCTGCACGGAGGTCTGCCGAGTGTTTTGCAAGAAGAGAAAGAAAGTTGTCCAAAACAGCTTGCAATCGAATGTTCATGTGAATAGAAAAGGCAGGAGAGTGGTCAGGTACTGTTGTCTCTCAGTTGGCAAGCTGCGCACACAATGGTAGTGTTGTACAGCTTGTTTAATCACCTTTGCGAAGTTGCCGCTCTCTCCGGCTCCCGGAGACGAAGAATCGGCTTCTTCGCGCAAAGACGATTCTGCCGCTCATAGTGCTCTGCACTGTGTGTCTTCTGCCGAAAGACACCAGGGAGCGGTGCATAGTTCTGCAGAGCACCTTACCTTCGTCTTTAGCGTCTCTTCTCGTCTACATTTTAGCAAAAAGCTTTTCCACTCTGTCTGGCAAGGAGAAACTGTGCCAGCACAGAAAACATCTCCCATCGTGTTCTAGAGGCTGCACGGAGGTCTGCCGAGTGTTTTGCAAGAAGAGAAAGAAAGTTGTCCAAAACAGCTTGCAATCGAATGTTCATGTGATTAGAAAAGGCAGGAGAGTGGTCAGGTACTGTTTTCTCTCAGTTGGCAAGCTGCGCACACAATCGCAGTCTTGTACAGCTTGAGTCATCACCTTTGCGAAGCTGCCGCTCTCTCCGGCTCCCGGAGACGAAGAAGCGGCTTCTTCGCGCAAAGACGATTCTGCCACTCATAGTGCTCTGCACTGTGTGTCTTCTGCCGAAAGACACCAGGGAGCGGTGCATAGCTCTGCAGAGCACCTTACCTTCGTCTTTAGCCTCTCTTCTCGTCTACATCTTAGCAAAAAGCTTTTCCACTCTGTCTGGCAAGGAGAAACTGTGCCAGCACAGAAAACATCTCCCATCGTGTTCTAGAGGCTGCACGGAGGTCTGCCGAGTGTTTTGCAAGAAGAGAAAGAAAGTTGTCCAAAACAGCTTGCAATCGAATGTTCATGTGAATAGAAAAGGCAGGAGAGTGGTCAGGTTCTGTTTTCTCTCAGTTGGCAAGCTGCGCACACAATCGCAGTGTTGTACAGCTTGTTTCATCACCTTTGCGAAGTTGCCGCTCTCTCCGGCTCCGGGAGACGAAGAAGCTGCTTCTTCGCGCAAAGACGATTCTGCCGCTCACAGTGCTCTGCGGTGTGCGCCTTCTGCCGAAAGAGGCCAGGGAGCGGTGCTTAGCTCTGCAGAGCACCGTACCTTCGTCTTTAGCCTCTCTTCTCGTCTACATCTTAGCAAAAAGCTTTTCCACTCTGTCTGGCAAGGAGAAACTGTGCCAGCACAGAAAACATCTCCCATCGTGTTCTACAGGCTGCACGGAGGTCTGCCGAGTGTTTTGCCAGAAAACAAAGAAAGTTGTCCAAAACAGCTTGCAATTGAATGTTCATGTGAATAGAAAAGGCAGGAGAGTGGTCAGGTACTGTTTTCTCTCAGTTGGCAAGCTGCGCACACAATCGCAGTGTTGTACAGCTTGTTTCATCACCTTTGCGAAGCTGCCGCTCTCTCCGGCTCCCGGAGACGAAGAAGCTGCTTCTTCGCGCAAAGACGATTCTGCCGCTCACAGTGCTCTGCGGTGTGCGCCTTCTGCCGAAAGAGGTCCGGGAGCTGTGCTTAGCTCTGCAGAGCACCGTACCTTCGTCTTTAGCCTCTCTTCTCGTCTACATCTTAGCAAAAAGCTTTTCCACTCTGTCTGGCAAGGAGAAACTGTGCCAGCACAGAAAACATCTCCCATCGTGTTCTAGAGGCTGCACGGAGGTCTGCCGAGTGTTTTACAAGAAGAGAAAGAAAGTTGTCCAAAACAGCTTGCAATCAAATATTCATGTGAATAGAAAAGGCAGGAGAGTGGTCAGGTACTGTTTTCTCTCAGTTGGCAAGCTGCGCACACAATCGCAGTGTTGTACAGCTAGTTTCATCACCTTTGCGAAGCTGCCGCTCTCTCCGGCTCCCGGAGACGAAGAAGCGGCTTCTTCGCGCAAAGACGATTCTGCCACTCATAGTGCTCTGCACTGTGTGTCTTCTGCCGAAAGACACCAGGGAGCGGTGCATAGCTCTGCAGAGCACCTTACCTTCGTCTTTAGCCTCTCTTCTCGTCTACATCTTAGCAAAAAGCTTTTCCACTCTGTCTGGCAAGGAGAAACTGTGCCAGCACAGAAAACATCTCCCATCGTGTTCTAGAGGCTGCACGGAGGTCTGCCGAGTGTTTTGCAAGAAGAGAAAGAAAGTTGTCCAAAACAGCTTGCAATCGAATGTTCATGTGAATAGAAAAGGCAGGAGAGTGGTCAGGTTCTGTTTTCTCTCAGTTGGCAAGCTGCGCACACAATCGCAGTGTTGTACAGCTTGTTTCATCACCTTTGCGAAGTTGCCGCTCTCTCCGGCTCCGGGAGACGAAGAAGCTGCTTCTTTGCGCAAAGACGATTCTGCCGCTCACAGTGCTCTGCGGTGTGCGCCTTCTGCCGAAAGAGGCCAGGGAGCGGTGCTTAGCTCTGCAGAGCACCGTACCTTCGTCTTTAGCCTCTCTTCTCGTCTACATCTTAGCAAAAACTTTTTCCACTCTGTCTGGCAAGGAGAAACTGTGCCAGCACAGAAAACATCTCCCATCGTGTTCTACAGGCTGCACGGAGGTCTGCCGAGTGTTTTGCCAGAAAACAAAGAAAGTTGTCCAAAACAGCTTGCAATCGAATGTTCATGTGAATAGAAAAGGCAGGAGAGTGGTCAGGTACTGTTTTCTCTCAGTTGGCAAGCTGCGCACACAATCGCAGTGTTGTACAGCTTGTTTCATCACCTTTGCGAAGCTGCCGCTCTCTCCGGCTCCCGGAGACGAAGAAGCTGCTTCTTCGCGCAAAGACGATTCTGCCGCTCACAGTGCTCTGCACTGTGTGTCTTCTGCCGAAAGAGGTCCGGGAGCGGTGCTTAGCTCTGCAGAGCACCGTACCTTCGTCTTTAGCCTCTCTTCTCGTCTACATCTTAGCAAAAAGCTTTTCCACTCTGTCTGGCAAGGAGAAACTGTGCCAGCACAGAAAACATCTCCCATCGTGTTCTACAGGCTGCACGGAGGTCTGCCGAGTGTTTTGCCAGAAAACAAAGAAAGTTGTCCAAAACAGCTTGCAATCGAATGTTCATGTGAATAGAAAAGGCAGGAGAGTGGTCAGGTACTGTTTTCTCTCAGTTGGCAAGCTGCGCACACAATCGCAGTGTTGTACAGCTTGTTTCATCACCTTTGCGAAGTTGCCGCTCTCTCCGGCTCCGGGAGAAGAAGAAGCTGCTTCTTCGCGCAAAGACGATTCTGCCGCTCACAGTGCTCTGCGGTGTGCGCCTTCTGCCGAAAGAGGTCCGGGAGCGGTGCTTAGCTCTGCAGAGCACCGTACCTTCGTCTTTAGCCTCTCTTCTCGTCTACATCTTAGCAAAAAGCTTTTCCACTCTGTCTGGCAAGGAGAAACTGTGCCAGCACAGAAAACATCTCCCATCGTGTTCTAGAGGCTGCACGGAGGTCTGCCGAGTGTTTTGCAAGAAGAGAAAGAAAGTTGTCCAAAACAGCTTGCAATCAAATATTCATGTGAATAGAAAAGGAAGGAGAGTGGTCAGGTACTGTTTTCTCTCAGTTGGCAAGCTGCGCACACAATCGCAGTGTTGTACAGCTTGTTTCATCACCTTTGCGAAGCTGCCGATCTCTCCGGCTCCCGGAGACGAAGAAGCGGCTTCTTCGCGCAAAGACGATTCTGCCGCTCATAGTGCTCTGCACTGTGTGTCTTCTGCCGAAAGACACCAGGGAGCGGTGCATAGCTCTGCAGAGCACCTTACCTTCGTCTTTAGCGTCTCTTCTCGTCTACATCTTAGCAAAAAGCTTTTCCACTCTGTCTGGCAAGGAGAAACTGTGCCAGCACAGAAAACATCTCCCATCGTGTTCTAGAGGCTGCACGGAGGTCTGCCGAGTGTTTTGCAAGAAGAGAAAGAAAGTTGTCCAAAACAGCTTGCAATCGAATGTTCATGTGAATAGAAAAGGCAGGAGAGTGGTCAGGTACTGTTTTCTCTCAGTTGGCAAGCTGCGCACACAATCGCAGTCTTGTACAGCTTGTTTCATCACCTTTGCGAAGTTGCCGCTCTCTCCGGCTCCCGGAGACGAAGAAGCTGCTTCTTCGCGCAAAGACGATTCTGCCGCTCACAGTGCTCTGCGGTGTGCGTCTTCTGCCGAAAGAGGTCCGGGAGCGGTGCTTAGCTCTGCAGAGCACCGTACCTTCGTCTTTAGCCTCTCTTCTCGTCTACATCTTAGCAAAAAGCTTTTCCACTGTGTCTGGCAAGGAGAAACTGTGCCAGCACAGAAAACATCTCCCATCGTGTTCTAGAGGCTGCACGGAGGTCTGCCGAGTGTTTTGCAAGAAGAGAAAGAAAGTTGTCCAAAACAGCTTGCAATCGAATGTTCATGTGAATAGAAAAGGCAGGAGAGTGGTCAGGTTCTGTTTTCTCTCAGTTGGCAAGCTGCGCACACAATCGCAGTGTTGTACAGCTTGTTTCATCACCTTTGCCAAGTTGCCGCTCTCTCCGGCTCCCGGAGACGAAGAAGCTGCTTCTTCGCGCAAAGACGATTCTGCCGCTCACAGTGCTCTGCGGTGTGCGCCTTCTGCCGAAAGAGGCCAGGGAGCGGTGTTTAGCTCTGCAGAGCACCGTACCTTCGTCTTTAGCCTCTCTTCTCGTCTACATCTTAGCAAAAAGCTTTTCCACTCTGTCTGGCAAGGAGAAACTGTGCCAGCACAGAAAACACTCCCATCGTGTTCTACAGGCTGCACGGAGGTCTGCCGAGTGTTTTGCAAGAAGAGAAAGAAAGTTGTCCAAAACAGCTTGCAATCAAATATTCATGTGAATAGAAAAGGAAGGAGAGTGGTCAGGTACTGTTTTCTCTCAGTTGGCAAGCTGCGCACACAATCGCAGTGTTGTACAGCTTGTTTCATCACCTTTGCGAAGCTGCCGATCTCTCCGGCTCCCGGAGACGAAGAAGCGGCTTCTTCGCGCAAAGACGATTCTGCCGCTCATAGTGCTCTGCACTGTGTGTCTTCTGCCGAAAGACACCAGGGAGCGGTGCATAGCTCTGCAGAGCACCTTACCTTCGTCTTTAGCGTCTCTTCTCGTCTACATCTTAGCAAAAAGCTTTTCCACTCTGTCTGGCAAGGAGAAACTGTGCCAGCACAGAAAACATCTCCCATCGTGTTCTAGAGGCTGCACGGAGGTCTGCCGAGTGTTTTGCAAGAAGAGAAAGAAAGTTGTCCAAAACAGCTTGCAATCGAATGTTCATGTGAATAGAAAAGGCAGGAGAGTGGTCAGGTACTGTTTTCTCTCAGTTGGCAAGCTGCGCACACAATCGCAGTCTTGTACAGCTTGTTTCATCACCTTTGCGAAGTTGCCGCTCTCTCCGGCTCCCGGAGACGAAGAAGCTGCTTCTTCGCGCAAAGACGATTCTGCCGCTCACAGTGCTCTGCGGTGTGCGTCTTCTGCCGAAAGAGGTCCGGGAGCGGTGCTTAGCTCTGCAGAGCACCGTACCTTCGTCTTTAGCCTCTCTTCTCGTCTACATCTTAGCAAAAATCTTTTCCACTCTGTCTGGCAAGGAGAAACTGTGCCAGCACAGAAAACATCTCCCATCGTGTTCTAGAGGCTGCACGGAGGTCTGCCGAGTGTTTTGCAAGAAGAGAAAGAAAGTTGTCCAAAACAGCTTGCAATCGAATGTTCATGTGAATAGAAAAGGCAGGAGAGTGGTCAGGTTCTGTTTTCTCTCAGTTGGCAAGCTGCGCACACAATCGCAGTCTTGTACAGCTTGTTTCATCACCTTTGCGAAGTTGCCGCTCTCTCCGTCTCCGGGAGACGAAGAAGCTGCTTCTTCGCGCAAAGACGATTCTGCCGCTCACAGTGCTCTGCGGTGTGCGCCTTCTGCCGAAAGAGGACAGGGAGCGGTGTTTAGCTCTGCAGAGCACCGTACCTTCGTCTTTAGCCTCTCTTCTCGTCTACATCTTAGCAAAAAGCTTTTCCACTCTGTCTGGCAAGGAGAAACTGTGCCAGCACAGAAAACACTCCCATCGTGTTCTACAGGCTGCACGGAGGTCTGCCGACTGTTTTGCAAGAAGAGAAAGAAAGTTGTCCAAAACAGCTTGCAATCGAATGTTCATGTGAATAGAAAAGGCAGGAGAGTGGTCAGGTACTGTTTTCTCTCAGTTGGCAAGCTGCGCACACAATGGTAGTGTTGTACAGCTTGTTTCATCACCTTTGCGAAGCTGCCGCTCTCTCCGGCTCCCGGAGACGAAGAAGCTGCTTCTTCGCGCAAAGACGATTCTGCCGCTCACAGTGCTCTGCGGTGTGCGTCTTCTGCCGAAAGAGGTCCGGGAGCGGTGCTTAGCTCTGCAGAGCACCGTACCTTTGTCTTTAGCCTCTCTTCTCGTCTACATCTTAGCAAAAAGCTTTTCCACTCTGTCTGGCAAGGAGAAACTGTGCCAGCACAGAAAACATCTCCCATCGTGTTCTAGAGGCTGCACGGAGGTCTGCCGAGTGTTTTGCAAGAAGAGAAAGAAAGTTGTCCAAAACAGCTTGCAATCGAATGTTCATGTGAATAGAAAAGGCAGGAGAGTGGTCAGGTTCTGTTTTCTCTCAGTTGGCAAGCTGCGCACACAATCGCAGTGTTGTAGAGCTTGTTTCATCACCTTTGCCAAGTTGCCGCTCTCTCCGGCTCCGGGAGACGAAGAAGCTGCTTCTTCGCGCAAAGACGATTCTGTCGCTCACTGTGCTCTGCGGTGTGCGCCTTCTGCCGAAAGAGGCCAGGGAGCGGTGCTTAGCTCTGCAGAGCACCGTACCTTCGACTTTAGCCTCTCTTCTCGTCTACATGTTAGCAAAAAGCTTTTCCACTCTGTCTGGCAAGGAGAAACTTTGCCAGCACAGAAAACATCTCCCATCGTGTTCTAGAGGCTGCACGGACGTCTGCCGAGAGTTTTGCAAGAAGAGAAAGAAAGTTGTGCAAAACAGCTTGCAATCGAATGTTCATGTGAATAGAAAAGGCAGGAGAGTGGTCAGGTACTGTTTTCTCTCAGTTGGCAAGCTGCGCACACAATCGCAGTGTTGTACAGCTTGTTTCATCACCTTTGCGAAGTTGCCACTCTCTCCGGCTCCGGGAGAAGAAGAAGCTGCTTCTTCGCGCAAAGACGATTCTGCCGCTCACAGTGCTCTGCGGTGTGCGCCTTCTGCCGAAAGAGGTCCGGGAGCGATGCTTAGCTCTGCAGAGCACCGTACCTTCGTCTTTAGCCTCTCTTCTCGTCTACATCTTAGCAAAAAGCTTTTCCACACTGTCTGAGAAGGAGAAACTGTGCCAGCACAGAAAACATCTCCCATCGTGTTCTAGAGGCTGCACGGAGGTCTGCCGAGTGTTTTGCAAGAAGAGAAACAAAGTTGTCCAAAACAGCTTGCAATCAAATGTTCATGTGAATAGAAAAGGAAGGAGAGTGGTCAGGTACTGTTTTCTCTCAGTTGGCAAGCTGCGCACACAATCGCAGTCTTGTACAGCTAGTTTCATCACCTTTGCGAAGCTGCCGCTCTCTCCGGCTCCCGGAGACGAAGAAGCGGCTTCTTCGCGCAAAGACGATTCTGCCGCTCATAGTGCTCTGCACTGTGTGTCTTCTGCCGAAAGACACCAGGGAGCGGTGCATAGCTCTGCAGAGCACCTTACCTTCGTCTTTAGCCTCTCTTCTCGTCTACATCTTAGCAAAAAGCTTTTCCACTCTGTCTGGCAAGGAGAAACTGTGCCAGCACAGAAAACATCTCCCATCGTGTTCTAGAGGCTGCACGGAGGTCTGCCGAGTGTTTTGCAAGAAGAGAAAGAAAGTTGTCCAAAACAGCTTGCAATCGAATGTTCATGTGAATAGAAAAGGCAGGAGAGTGGTCAGGTACTGTTTTCTCTCAGTTGGCAAGCTGCGCACACAATCGCAGTCTTGTACAGCTTGTTTCATCACCTTTGCGAAGTTGCCGCTCTCTCCGGCTCCCGGAGACGAAGAAGCTGCTTCTTCGCGCAAAGACGATTCTGCCACTCACAGTGCTCTGCGGTGTGCGTCTTCTGCCGAAAGAGGTCCGGGATCGGTGCTTAGCTCGGCAGAGCACCGTACCTTCGTCTTTAGCCTCTCTTCTCGTCTACATCTTAGCAAAAAGCTTTTCCACTCTGTCTGGCAAGGAGAAACTGTGCCAGCACAGAAAACATCTCCCATCGTGTTCTACAGGCTGCACGGAGGTCTGCCGAGTGTTTTGCCAGAAAACAAAGAAAGTTGTCCAAAACAGTTTGCAATCGAATGTTCATGTGAATAGAAAAGGCAGGAGAGTGGTCAGGTACTGTTTTCTCTCAGTTGGCAAGCTGCGCACACAATCGCAGTGTTGTACAGCTTGTTTCATCACCTTTGCGAAGCTGCCGCTCTCTCCGGCTCCCGGAGACGAAGAAGCTGCTTCTTCACGCAAAGACGATTCTGCCGCTCACAGTGCTCTGCACTGTGTGTCTTCTGCCGAAAGAGGTCCGGGAGCGGTGCTTAGCTCTGCAGAGCACCGTACCTTCGTCTTTAGCCTCTCTTCTCGTCTACATCTTAGCAAAAAGCTTTTCCACTCTGTCTGGCAAGGAGAAACTGTGCCAGCACAGAAAACATCTCCCATCGTGTTCTAGAGGCTGCACGGAGGTCTGCCGAGTGTTTTGCAAGAAGAGAAAGAAAGTTGTCCAAAACAGCTTGCAATCGAATGTTCATGTGAATAGAAAAGGCAGGAGAGTGGTCAGGTACTGTTTTCTCTCAGTTGGCAAGCTGCGCACACAATCGCAGTGTTGTACAGCTTGTTTCATCACCTTTGCCAAGTTGCCGCTCTCTCCGGCTCCCGGCGACGAAGAAGCTGCTTCTTCGCGCAAAGACGATTCTGCCGCTCACAGTGCTCTGCGGTGTGCGCCTTCTGCCGAAAGAGGTCCGGGAGCGGTGCTTAGCTCTGCAGAGCACCGTACCTTCGTCTTTAGCCTCTCTTCTCGTCTACATCTTAGCAAAAAGCTTTTCCACTCTGTCTGGCAAGGAAAAACTTTGCCAGCACAGAAAGCATTTCCCATCGTGTGCTAGAGGCTGCACGGAGGTCTGCCGAGTGTTTTGCAAGAAGAGAAAGAAAGGTGTCCAAAACAGCTTGCAATCGAATGTTCATGTGAATAGAAAAGGCAGGAGAGTGGTCAGGTACTGTTTTCTCTCACTTGGCAAGCTGCGCACACAATCGCAGTGTTGTAGAGCTTGTTTCATCACCTTTGCGAAGCTGCCGCTCTCTCCGGCTCCCGGAGACGAAGAAGCTGCTTCTTCGCGCAAAGACGATTCTGCCGCTCACAGTGCTCTGCGGTGTGCGCCTTCTGCCGAAAGAGGTCCGGGAGCGGTGCTTAGCTCTGCAGAGCACCGTACCTTCGTCTTTAGCCTCTCTTCTCGTCTACATCTTAGCAAAAAGCTTTTCCACTCTGTCTGGCAAGGAGTAACTGTGCCAGCACAGAAAACATCTCCCATCGTGTTCTAGAGGCTGCACGGAGGTCTGCCGAGTGTTTTGCAAGAAGAGAAAGAAAGTTGTCCAAAACAGCTTGCAATCGAATGTTCATGTGAATAGAAAAGGCAGGAGAGTGGTCAGGTACTGTTTTCTCTCAGTTGGCAAGCTGCGCACACAATCGCAGTGTTGTACAGCTTGTTTCATCACCTTTGCGAAGTTGCCGCTCTTTCCGGCTCCCGGAGACGAAGAAGCTGCTTCTTCGCGCAAAGACGATTCCGCCGCTCATAGTGCTCTGCACTGTGTGTCTTCTGCCGAAAGAGGTCCGTGAGCTGTGCTTAGCTCTGCAGAGCACCGTACCTTCGTCTTTAGCCTCTCTTCTCGTCTACATCTTAGCAAAAAGCTTTTCCACTCTGTCTGGCAAGGAGAAACTGTGCCAGCACAGAAAACATCTCCCATCGTGTTCTAGAAGCTGCACGGAGGTCTGCCGAGTGTTTTGCAAGAAGAGAAAGAAAGTTGTCCAAAACAGCTTGCAATCGAATGTTCATGTGAATAGAAAAGGCAGGAGAGTGGTCAGGTACTGTTTTCTCTCAGTTGGCAAGCTGCGCACACAATGGTAGTGTTGTACAGCTTGTTTAATCACCTTTGCGAAGTTGCCGCTCTCTCCGGCTCCCGGAGACGAAGAAGCTGCTTCTTCGCGCAAAGACGATTCTGCCGCTCACAGTGCTCTGCGGTGTGCGCCTTCTGCCGAAAGAGTTCCGGAAGCGGTGCTTAGCTCTGCAGAGCACCGTACCTTCGTCTTTAGCCTCTCTTCTCGTCTACATCTTAGCAAAAAGCTTTTCCACTCTGTCTGGCAAGGAGAAAATGTGCCAGCACAAAAAAACATCTCCCATCGTGTTCTAGAGGCTGCACGGAGGCATGCTGAGTGTTTTGCAAGAAGAGAAAGAAAGTTGTCCAAAACAGCTTGCAATCGAATGTTCATGTGAATAGAAAAGGCAGGAGAGTGGTCCGGTACTGTTTTCTCTCAGTTGGCAAGCTGCGCACACAATCGCAGTGTTGTACAGCTTGTTTCATCACCTTTGCGAAGCTGCCGCTCTCCTCGGCTCCCGGAGACGAAGAAGC
The DNA here is from genome assembly GCF_028551555.1 of Melozone crissalis. Lineage (NCBI taxonomy): Eukaryota > Metazoa > Chordata > Aves > Passeriformes > Passerellidae > Melozone > Melozone crissalis. Next base: position 205,419 of record NW_026536091.1, on the reverse strand, counting down.
TGCTTCTTCGCGCAAAGACGATTCTGCCACTCACAGTGCTCTGCGGTGTGCGCCTTCTGCCGAAAGAGGCCCGGCATCGGTGCTTAGCTCTGCAGAGCACCGTACCGTCGTCTTTAGCCTCTCTTCTCGTCTACATCTTAGCAAAAAGCTTTTCCACTCTGTCTGGCAAGGACAAACTTTGCCAGCACAGAAAACATCTCCCATCGTGTTCTAGAGGCTGCACGGAGGTCTGCCGAGTGTTTTGCAAGAAGAGAAAGAAAGTTGTCCAAAACAGCTTGCAATCGAATGTTCATGTGAATGGAAAAGGCAGGAGAATGGTCAGGTACTGTTTTCTCTCAGTTGGCAAGCTGCGCACACAATCGCTCTCTTGTACAGCTTGTTTCATCACCTTTGCGAAGTTGCCGCTCTCTCCGGCTCCGGGAGAAGAAGAAGCTGCTTCTTCGCGCAAAGACGATTCTGCCGCTCACAGTGCTCTGCGGTGTGCGCCTTCTGCCGAAAGAGGTCCGGGAGCGGTGCTTAGCTCTGCAGAGCACCGTACCTTCGTCTTTAGCCTCTCTTCTCGTCTACATCTTAGCAAAAAGCTTTTCCACTCTGTCTGGAAAGGAAAAACTTTGCCAGCACAGAAAGCATCTCCCATCGTGTGCTAGAGGCTGCACGGAGGTCTGCCGAGTGTTTTGCAAGAAGAGAAAGAAAGTTGTCCAAAACAGCTTGTAATCGAATGTTCATGTGAATAGAAAAGGAAGGAGAGTGGTCAGGTACTGTTTTCTCTCACTTGGCAAGCTGCGCACACAATCGCAGTGTTGTAGAGCTTGTTTCATCACCTTTGCGAAGCTGCCGCTCTCTCCGGCTCCCGGAGACGAAGAAGCTGCTTCTTCGCGCAAAGACGATTCTGCCGCTCACAGTGCTCTGCGGTGTGCGCCTTCTGCCGAAAGAGGCCAGGGAGCGGTGCTTAGCTCTGCACTGCACCGTACCTTCGTCTTTAGCCTCTCTTCTCGTCTACATCTTAGCAAAAAGCTTTTCAACTCTGTCTGGCAAGGACAATCTTTGCCAGCACAGAAAACATCTCCCATCGTGTTCTAGAGGCTGCACGGAGGTCTGCCGAGTGTTTTGCAAGAAGAGAAAGAAAGTTGTCCAAAACAGCTTGCAATCGAATGTTCATGTGAATAGAAAAGGCAGGAGAGTGGTCAGGTACTGTTTTCTCTCAGTTGGCAAGCTGCGCACACAATCGCAGTGTTGTAGAGCTTGTTTCATCACCTTTGCCAAGTTGCCGCTCTCTTCGGCTCCCGGAGACGAAGAAGCTGCTTCTTCGCGCAAAGACGATTCTGCCGCTCACAGTGCTCTGCGGTGTGCGCCTTCTGCCGAAAGAGGCCCGGGAGCGGTGCTTATCTCTGCAGAGCACCGTACCTTCGTCTTTAGCCTCTCTTCTCGTCTACATCTTAGCAAAAACCTTTTCCACTCTCTGTGGCAAGGACAAACTTTGCCAGCACAGAAAACATCTCCCATCGTGTTCTAGAGGCTGCACGGAGGTCTGCCGAGTGTTTTGCAAGAAGAGAAAGAAAGTTGTCCAAAACAGCTTGCAATCGAATGTTCATGTGATTAGAAAAGGCAGGAGAGTGGTCGGGTACTGTTTTCTCTCAGTTGGCAAGCTGCGCACACAATCGCAGTGTTGTACAGCTTGTTTCATCACCTTTGCGAAGTTGCCGCTCTCTCCGGCTCCGGGAGACGAAGAAGCTGCTTCTTCGCGCAAAGACGATTCTGCCGCTCACAGTGCTCTGCGGTGTGCGCCTTCTGCCGAAAGAGATCCGGGAGCGGTGCTTAGCTCTGCAGAGCACCGTACCTTCGTCTTTAGCCTCTCTTCTCGTCTACATCTTAGCAAAAAGCTTTTCCACTCTGTCTGGCAAGGAGAAACTTTGCCAGCACAGAAAACATCTCCCATCGTGTTCTAGAGGCTGCACGGAGGTCTGCCGAGTGTTTTGCAAGAAGAGAAAGAAAGTTGTCCAAAACAGTTTGCAATCGAATGTTCATGTGAATAGAAAAGGAAGGAGAGTGGTCAGGTACTGTTTTCTCTCTCTTGGCAAGCTGCGCACACAATCGCAGTGTTGTACAGCTTGTTTCATCACCTTTGCGAAGTTGCCGCTCTCTCCGGCTCCCGGAGACGAAGAAGCTGCTTCTTCGCGCAAAGACGATTCTGCCGCTCACAGTGCTCTGCGGTGTGCGCCTTCTGCCAAAGAGGCCAGGGAGCGGTGCTTAGCTCTGCAGAGCACCGTACCTTCGTCTTTAGCCTCTCTTCTCGTCTACATCTTAGCAAAAAGCTTTTCCACTCTGTCTGGCAAGGAGAAACTGTGCCAGCACAGAAAACATCTCCCTTCGTGTTCTAGAGGCTGCACGGAGGTCTGCCGAGTGTTTTGCAAGAAGAGAAAGAAAGTTGTCCAAAACAGCTTGCAATCGAATGTTCATGTGAATAGAAAAGGCAGGAGAGTGGTCAGGTACTGTTTTCTCTCAGTTGGCAAGCTGCGCACACAATCGCAGTGTTGTAGAGCTTGTTTCATCACCTTTGCGAAGCTGCCGCTCTCTCCGGCTCCCGGAGACGAAGAAGCTGCTTCTTCGCGCAAAGACGATTCTGACGCTCACAGTGCTCTGCACTGTGTGTCTTCTGCCGAAAGAGGCCAGGGAGCGGTGCATAGCTCTGCAGAGCACCTTACCTTCGTCTTTAGCCTCTCTTCTCGTCTACATCTTAGCAAAAAGCTTTTCCACTCTGTCTGGCAAGGAGAAACTTTGCCAGCACAGAAAACATCTCCCATCGTGTTCTAGAGGCTGCACGGAGGTCTGCCGAGTGTTTTGCAAGAAGAGAAAGAAAGTTGTCCAAAACAGCTTGCAATCGTATGTTCATGTGAATAGAAAAGGCAGGAGAGTGGTCAGGTACTGCTTTCTCTCAGTTGGCAAGCTGCGCACACAATCGCAGTGTTGTACAGCTTGTTTCATCACCTTTGCGACGTTGCCGCTCTCTCCGGCTCCCGGAGACGAAGAAGCTGCTTCTTCGCGCAAAGACGATTCTGCCGCTCACAGTGCTCTGCGGTGTGCGCCTTCTGCCGAAAGAGGCCAGGGAGCGGTGCTTACCTCTGCACTGCACCGTACCTTCGTCTTTAGCCTCTCTTCTAGCTTACATCTTAGCAAAAACCTTTTCCACTCTGTCTGGCAAGGAGAAACTGTGCCAGCACAGAAAACATCTCCCTTCGTGTTCTAGAGGCTGCACGGAGGTCTGCCGAGTGTTTTGCAAGAAGAGAAAGAAAGTTGTCCAAAACAGCTTGCAATCGAATGTTCATGTGAATAGAAAAGGCAGGAGAGTGGTCAGGTACTGTTTTCTCTCAGTTGGCAAGCTGCGCACACAATCGCAGTCTTGTACAGCTTCTTTCATCACCTTTCCCAAGTTGCCGCTCTCTCCGGCTCCCGGAGACGAAGAAGCTGCTTCTTCGCGCAAAGACGATTCTGCCGCTCACTGTGCTCTGCGGTGTGCGCCTTCTGCCGAAAGAGGTCCGGGAGCGGTGCTTAGCTCTGCAGAGCACCGTACCTTCGTCTTTAGCCTCTCTTCTCGTCTACATCTTAGCAAAAAGCTTTTCCACTCTGTCTGGAAAGGAAAAACTTTGCCAGCACAGAAAACATCTCCCATCGTGTGCTAGAGGCTGCACGGAGGTCTGCCGAGTGTTTTGCAAGAAGAGAAAGAAAGTTGTCCAAAACAGCTTGCAATCGAATGTTCATGTGAATAGAAAAGGCAGGAGAGTGGTCAGGTACTGTTTTCTCTCAGTTGGCAAGCTGCGCACACAATCGCAGTGTTGTAGAGCTTGTTTCATCACCTTTGCGAAGCTGCCGCTCTCTCCGGCTCCCGGAGACGAAGAAGCTACTTCTTCGCGCAAAGACGATTCTGCCGCTCACAGTGCTCTGCGGTGTGCGGCTTCTGCCGAAAGAGATCCGGGAGCGGTGCTTCGCTCTGCAGAGCACCGTACCTTCGTCTTTAGCCTCTCTTCTCGTCTACATCTTAGCAAAAAGCTTTTCCACTCTGTCTGGCAAGGAGAAACTGTGCCAGCACAAAAATCATCTCCCATCGTGTTCTAGAGGCTGCACGGAGGTCTGCCGAGTGTTTTGCAAGAAGAGAAAGAAAGTTGTCCAAAACAGCTTGCAATCGAATGTTCATGTGAATAGAAAAGGCAGGAGAGTGGTCAGGTACTGTTTTCTCTCAGTTGGCAAGCAGCGCACACACTCGCAGTCTTGTACAGCTTGTTTCATCACCTTTGCGAAGTTGCCGCTCTCTCCGGCTCCCGGAGACGAAGAAGCTGCTTCTTCGCGCAAAGACGATTCTGCCGCTCACAGTGCTCTGCGGTGTGCGCCTTCTGCCGAAAGAGGCCAGGGAGCGGTGCTTAGCTCTGCCCTGCACCGTACCTTCGTCTTTAGCCTCTCTTCTCGTCTACATCTTAGCAAAAAGCTTTTCCACTCTGTCTGGCAAGGAGAAACTGTGCCAGCACAGAAAACATCTCCCATCGTGTTCTAGAGGCTGCACGGAGGTCTGCCGAGTGTTTTGCAAGAAGAGAAAGAAAGTTGTCCAAAACAGCTTGCAATCGAATGTTCATGTGAATAGAAAAGGCAGGAGAGTGGTCAGGTACTGTTTTCTCTCACTTGGCAAGCTGCGCACACAATCGCAGTGTTGTACAGCTTGTTTCATCACCTTTGCGAAGTTGCCGCTCTCTCCGGCTCCCGGAGACGAAGAAGCTGCTTCTTCGCGCAAAGACGATTCTGCCGCTCACAGTGCTCTGCGGTGTGTGTCTTCTGCCGAAAGAGACCAGGGAGCGGTGCTTAGCTCTACAGAGCACCGTACCTTCGTCTTTAGCCTCTCTTCTCGTCTACATCTTAGCAAAAAGCTTTTCCACTCTGTCTGGCAAGGACAAACTTTGCCAGCACAGAAAACATCTCCCATCGTGTTCTAGAGGCTGCACGGAGGTCTGCCGAGTGTTTTGCAAGAAGAGAAAGAAAGTTGTCCAAAACAGCTTGCAATCGAATGTTCATGTGAATAGAAAAGGCAGGAGAGTGGTCAGGTACTGTTTTCTCTCAGTTGGCAAGCTGCGCACACAATCGCAGTGTTGTACAGCTTGTTTCATAACCTTTGCGAAGCTGCCGCTCTCTCCGGCTCCCGGAGACGAAGAAGCTGCTTCTTCGCGCAAAGACGATTCTGACGCTCATAGTGCTCTGCACTGTGTGTCTTCTGCCGAAAGAGGTCCGGGAGCGGTGCTTACCTCTGCAGAACACCGTACCTTCGTCTTTAGCCTCTCTTCTCGTCTACATCTTAGCCAAAAGCTTTTCCACTCTGTCTGGCAAGGAGAAACTGTGCCAGCACAGAAAACATCTCCCATCGTGTTCTAGAGGCTGCACGGAGGTCTGCCGAGTGTTTTGCAAGAAGAGGAAGAAAGTTGTCCAAAACAGCTTGAAATCGAATGTTCATGTGAATAGAAAAGGAAGGAGAGTGGTCAGGTACTGTTTTCTCTCAGTTGGCAAGCTGCGCACACAATCGCAGTGTTGTACAGCTTGTTTCATCACCTTTGCGAAGTTGCCGCTCTCTCCGGCTCCCGGAGACGAAGAAGCTGCTTCTTCGCGCAAAGACGATTCTGCCGCTCACAGTGCTCTGCGGTGTGCGCCTTCTGCCGAAAGAGGTACGGGAGCGGTGCTTACCTCTGCAGAGCACCGTATCTTCGTCTTTAGCCTCTCTTCTCGTCTACATCTTAGCAAAAAGCTTTTCCACTCTGTCTGGAAAGGAAAACTTTGCCAGCACAGAAAACATCTCCCATCGTGTGCTAGAGGCTGCACGGAGGTCTGCCGAGTGTTTTGCAAGAAGAGAAAGAAAGTTGTCCAAAACAGCTTGCAATCGAATGTTCATGTGAATAGAAAAGGCAGGAGAGTGGTCAGGTACTGTTTTCTCTCAGTTGGCAAGCTGCGCACACAATCGCAGTGTTGTACAGCTTGTTTCATCACCTTTGCGAAGCTGCCGCTCTCTCCGGCTCCCGGAGACGAAGAAGCTGCTTCTTCGCGCAAAGACGATTCTGCCGCTCACAGTGCTCTGCGGTGTGCGCCTTCTGCCGAAAGAGGTCCGGGAGCGGTGCTTAGCTCTGCAGAGCACCGTACCTTCGTCTTTAGCCTCTCTTCTCGTCTACATCTTAGCAAAAAGCTTTTCCACTCTGTCTGGCTAGGAGAAACTGTGCCAGCACAAAAAACATCTCCCATCGTGTTCTAGAGGCTGCACGGAGGTCTGCCGAGTGTTTTGCAAGAAGAGAAAGAAAGTTGTTCAAAACAGCTTGCAATCGAATGTTCATGTTAATAGAAAAGGCAGGAGAGTGGTCAGGTACTGTTTTCTCTCAGTTGGCAAGCTGCGCACACAATCGCAGTGTTGTACAGCTTGTTTCATCACCTTTGCGAAGTTGCCGCTCTCTCCGGCTCCCGGAGACGAAGAAGCTGCTTCTTCGCGCAAAGACGATTCTGCCGCTCACAGTGCTCTGCGGTGTGTGTCTTCTGCCGAAAGAGACCAGGGAGCGGTGCTTAGCTCTACAGAGCACCGTACCTTCGTCTTTAGCCTCTCTTCTCGTCTACATCTTAGCAAAAAGCTTTTCCACTCTGTCTGGCAAGGACAAACTTTGCCAGCACAGAAAACATCTCCCATCGTGTTCTAGAGGCTGCACGGAGGTCTGCCGAGTGTTTTGCAAGAAGAGAAAGAAAGTTGTCCAAAACAGCTTGCAATCGAATGTTCATGTGAATAGAAAAGGCAGGAGAGTGGTCAGGTACTGTTTTCTCTCAGTTGGCAAGCTGCGCACACAATCGCAGTGTTGTACAGCTAGTTTCATCACCTTTGCCAAGTTGCCGCTCTCTCCGGCTCCCGGAGACGAAGAAGCTGCTTCTTCGCGCAAAGACGATTCTGCTGCTCATAGTGCTCTGCACTGTGTGTCTTCTGCCGAAAGAGGCCCGGGAGCGGTGCTTAGCTCTGCAGAGCACCTTACCTTCGTCTTTAGCCTCTCTTCTCGTCTACATCTTAGCAAAAAGCTTTTCCACTCTGTCTGGCAAGGAGAAACTTTGCCAGCCCAGAAAACATCTCCCATCGTGTTCTAGAGGCTGCACGGAGGTCTGCCGAGTGTTTTGCAAGAAGAGAAAGAAAGTTGTCCAAAACAGCTTGCAATCGTATGTTCATGTGAATAGAAAAGGCAGGAGAGTGGTCAGGTTCTGTTTTCTCTCAGTTGGCAAGCTGCGCACACAATCGCAGTGTTGTACAGCTTGTTTCATCACCTTTGCGAAGTTGCCGCTCTCTCCGGCTCCGGGAGACGAAGAAGCTGCTTCTTCGCGCAAAGACGATTCTGCCCCTCACAGTGCTCTGCGGTGTGCGCCTTCTGCCGAAAGAGGCCAGGGAGCGGTGCTTAGCTCTGCAGAGAACCGTACCTTCGTCTTTAGCCTCTCTTCTCGTCTACATCTTAGCAAAAAGCTTTTCCACTCTGTCTGGCAAGGAGAAACTGTGCCAGCACAGAAAACATCTCCCATCGTGTTCTAGAGGCTGCACGGATGTCTGCCGAGTTTTTTGCCAGAAAACAAAGAAAGTTGTCCAAAACAGCTTGCAATCGAATGTTCATGTGAATAGAAAAGGAAGGAGAGTGGTCAGGTACTGTTTTCTCTCACTTGGCAAGCTGCGCACACAATCGCAGTGTTGTACAGCTTGTTTCATCACCTTTGCCAAGTTGCCGCTCTCTCCGGCTCCCGGAGACGAAGAAGCTGCTTCTTCGCGCAAAGACGATTCTGCCGCTCACAGTGCTCTGCGGTGTGCGCCTTCTGCCGAAAGAGGCCAGGGAGCGGTGCTTAGCTCTGCAGAGCACCGTATCTTCGTCTTTAGCCTCTCTTCTCGTCTACATCTTAGCAAAAAGCTTTTCCACTCTGTCTGGAAAGGAAAACTTTGCCAGCACAGAAAACATTTCCCATCGTGTGCTAGAGGCTGCACGGAGGTCTGCCGAGTGTTTTGCAAGAAGAGAAAGAAAGTTGTCCAAAACAGCTTGCAATCGAATGTTCATGTGAATAGAAAAGGCAGGAGAGTGGTCAGGTACTGTTTTCTCTCAGTTGGCAAGCTGCGCACACAATCGCAGTGTTGTACAGCTTGTTTCATCACCTTTGCGAAGCTGCCGCTCTCTCCGGCTCCCGGAGACGAAGAAGCTGCTTCTTCGCGCAATGACGATTCTGCCGCTCACAGTGCTCTGCGGTGTGCGCCTTCTGCCGAAAGAGGTCCGGGAGCGGTGCTTAGCTCTGCAGAGCACCGTACCTTCGTCTTTAGCCTCTCTTCTCGTCTACATCTTAGCAAAAAGCTTTTCCACTCTGTCTGGCTAGGAGAAACTGTGCCAGCACAAAAAACATCTCCCATCGTGTTCTAGAGGCTGCACGGAGGTCTGCCGAGTGTTTTGCAAGAAGAGAAAGAAAGTTGTTCAAAACAGCTTGCAATCGAATGTTCATGTTAATAGAAAAGGCAGGAGAGTGGTCAGGTACTGTTTTCTCTCAGTTGACAAGCTGCGCACACAATCGCAGTGTTGTACAGCTTGTTTCATCACCTTTGCGAAGTTGCCGCTCTCTCCGGCTCCCGGAGACGAAGAAGCTGCTTCTTCGCGCAAAGACGATTCTGCCGCTCACAGTGCTCTGCTTTGTGCGCCTTCTGCCAAAGAGGCCAGGGAGCGGTGCTTAGCTCTGCAGAGCACCGTACCTTCGTCTTTAGCCTCTCTTCTCGTCTACATCTTAGCAAAAAGCTTTTCCACTCTGTCTGGCAAGGAGAAACTGTTCCAGCACAGAAAACATCTCCCATCGTATTCTAGAGACTGCACGGAAGTCTGCCGAGTGTTTTGCAAGAAGAGAAAGAAAGTTGTCCAAAACAGCTTGCAATCGAATGTTCATGTGATTAGAAAAGGCAGGAGAGTGGTCAGGTACTGTTTTCTCTCAGTTGGCAAGCTGCGCACACAATCGCAGTGTTGTACAGCTTGTTTCATCACCTTTGCGAAGTTGCCGCTCTCTCCGGCTCCGGGAGAAGAAGAAGCTGCTTCTTCGCGCAAAGACGATTCTGCCGCTCACAGTGCTCTGCGGTGTGCGTCTTCTGCCGAAAGAGGTCCGGGAGCGGTGCTTAGCTCTGCAGAGCACCGTACCTTCGTCTTTAGCCTCTCTTCTCGTCTACATCTTAGCAAAAAGCTTTTCCACTCTGTCTGGCAAGGAGAAACTTTGCCAGCACAGAAAACATCTCCCATCGTGTTCTAGAGGCTGCACGGAGGTCTGCCGAGTGTTTTGCAAGAAGAGAAAGAAAGTTGTCCAAAACAGCTTGCAATCGAATGTTCATGTGATTAGAAAAGGCGGGAGAGTGGTCAGGTACTGTTTTCTCTCAGTTGACAAGCTGCGCACACAATCGCAGTTTTGTACAGCTTGGTTCATCACCTTTGCGAAGTTGCCGCTCTCTCCGGCTCCGGGAGAAGAAGAAGCTGCTTCTCCACGCAAAGACGATTCTGCCGCTCACAGTGCTCTGCGGTGTGCGCCTTCTTCCGAAAGAGGTCCGGGAGCGGTGCTTAGCTCTGCAGAGCACCGTACCTTCGTCTTTAGCCTCTCTTCTCGTCTACATCTTAGCAAAAAGCTTTTCCACTCTGTCTGGCAAGGAGAAAGTGTGCCAGCACAGAAAACATCTCCCATCGTGTTCTAGAGGCTGCACGGAGGTCTGCCGAGAGTTTTGCAAGAAGAGAAAGAAAGTTGTCCAAAACAGCTTGCAATCAAATGTTCATGTGAATAGAAGAGGAAGGAGAGTGGTCAGGTACTGTTTTCTCTCAGTTGCCAAGCTGCGCACACAATCGCAGTGTTGTACAGCTAGTTTCATCACATTTGCGAAGCTGCCGCTCTCTCCGGCTCCCGGAGACGAAGAAGCGGCTTCTTCGCACAAAGACGATTCTGCCGCTCATAGTGCTCTGCACTGTGTGTCTTCTGCCGAAAGACACCAGGGAGCGGTGCATAGCTATGCAGAGCACCTTACCTTCGTCTTTAGCCTCTCTTCTCGTCTACATCTTAGCAAAAAGCTTTTCCACTCTGTCTGGCAAGGAGAAACTGTGCCAGCACAAAAAACATCTCCCATCGTGTTCTAGAGGCTGCACGGAGGTCTGCCGAGTGTTTTGCAAGAAGAGAAAGAAAGTTGTCCAAAACAGCTTGCAATCGAATGTTCATGTGAATAGAAAAGGCAGGAGAGTGGTCAGGTACTGTTTTCTCTCAGTTGGCAAGCTGCGCACACAATCGCAGTCTTGTACAGCTTGTTTCATCACCTTTGCGAAGTTGCCGCTCTCTCCGGCTCCCGGAGACGAAGAAGCTGCTTCTTCCCGCAAAGACGATTCTGCCGCTCACAGTGCTCTGCGGTGTGCGTCTTCTGCCGAAAGAGGTCCGGGAGCGGTGCTTAGCTCTGCAGAGCACCGTACCTTTGTCTTTAGCCTCTCTTCTCGTCTACATCTTAGCAAAAAGCGTTTCCACTCTGTCTGGCAAGGAGAAACTGTGCCAGCACAGAAAACATCTCCCATCGTGTTCTGGAGGCTGCACGGAGGTCTGCCGAGTGTTTTGCAAGAAGAGAAAGAAAGTTGTCCAAAACAGCTTGCAATCGAATGTTCATGTGAATAGAAAAGGCAGGAGAGTGGTCAGGTTCTGTTTTCTCTCAGTTGGCAAGCTGCGCACACAATCGCAGTGTTGTACAGCTTGTTTCATCACCTTTGCGAAGTTGCCGCTCTCTCCGGCTCCGGGAGAGGAAGAAGCTGCTTCTTCGCGCAAAGACGATTCTGCCGCTCACAGTGCTCTGCGGTGTGCGCCTTCTGCCGAAAGAGGCCAGGGAGCGGTGCTTAGCTCTGCAGAGCACCGTACCTTCGTCTTTAGCCTCTCTTCTCGTCTACATCTTAGCAAAAACCTTTTCCACTCTGTCTGGCAAGGAGAAACTTTGCCAGCACAGAAAACATTTCCCATCGTGTTCTAGAGGCTGCACGGAGGTCTGCCGAGTGTTTTGCAAGAAGAGAAAGAAAGTTGTCCAAAACAGCTTGCAATCGAATGTTCATGTGAATAGAAAAGGCAGGAGAGTGGTCAGGTACTGTTTTCTCTCAGTTGGCAAGCTGCGCACACAATCGCAGTGTTGTACAGCTTGTTTCATCACCTTTGCGAAGTTGCCGCTCTCTCCGGCTCCTGGAGAAGAAGAAGCTGCTTCTTCGCGCAAAGACGATTCTGCCGCTCACAGTGCTCTGCGGTGTGCGCCTTATGCCGAAAGAGGTCCGGGAGCGGTGCTTAGCTCTGCAGAGCACCGTACCTTCGTCTTTAGCCTCTCTTCTCGTCTACATCTTAGCAAAAAGCTTTTCCACTCTGTCTGGCAAGGAGAAACTGTGCCGGCACAAAAAACATCTCCCATCGTGTTCTAGAGGCTGCACGGAGGTCTGCCGAGTGTTTTGCAAGAAAACAAAGAAAGTTGTCCAAAACAGCTTGCAATCAAATGTTCATGTGAATAGAAAAGGAAGGAGAGTGGTCAGGTACTGTTTTCTCTCAGTTGGCAAGCTGCGCACACAATCGCAGTGTTGTACAGCTAGTTTCATCACCTTTGCGAAGCTGCCGCTCTCTCCGGCTCCCGGAGACGAAGAAGCGGCTTCTTCGCGCAAAGACGATTCTGCCGCTCATAGTGCTCTGCACTGTGTGTCTTCTGCCGAAAGACACCAGGGAGCGGTGCATAGCTCTGCAGAGCACCTTACCTTCGTCTTTAGCCTCTCTTGTCGACTACATCTTAGCAAAAAGCTTTTCCACTCTGTCTGGCAAGGAGAAACTGTGCCAGCACAGAAAACATCTCCCATCGTGTTCTAGAGGCTGCACGGAGGTCTGCCGAGTGTTTTGCAAGAAGAGAAAGAAAGTTGTCCAAAACAGCTTGCAATCGAATGTTCATGTGAATAGAAAAGGCAGGAGAGTGGTCAGGTACTGTTTTCTCTCAGTTGGCAAGCTGCGCACACAATCGCAGTCTTGTACAGCTTGTTTCATCACCTTTGCGAAGTTGCCGCTCTCTCCGGCTCCCGGAGACGAAGAAGCTGCTTCTTCGCGCAAAGACGATTCTGCCGCTCACAGTGCTCTGCGGTGTGCGTCTTCTGCTGAAAGAGGTCCGGGAGCGGTGCTTAGCTCTGCAGAGCACCGTACCTTCGTCTTTAGCCTCTCTTCTCGTCTACATCTTAGCAAAAAGCTTTTCAACTCTGTCTGGCAAGGAGAAACTGTGCCAGCACAGAAAACATCTCCCATCGTGTTCTAGAGGCTGCACGGAGGTCTGCCGAGTGTTTTGCAAGAAGAGAAAGAAAGTTGTCCAAAACAGCTTGCAATCGAATGTTCATGTGAATGGAAAAGGCAGGAGAGTGGTCAGGTTCTGTTTTCTCTCAGTTGGCAAGCTGCGCACACAATCGCAGTCTTGTACAGCTTGTTTCATCACCTTTGCGAAGCTGCCGCTCTCTCCGGCTCCCGGAGACGAAGAAGCTGCTTCTTCGCGCAAAGACGATTCTGCCGCTCACAGTGCTCTGCACTGTGTGTCTTCTGCCGAAAGAGGTCCGGGAGCGCTGCTTAGCTCTGCAGAGCACCGTACCTTCGTCTTTAGCCTCTCTTCTCGTCTACATCTTAGCAAAAACCTTTTCCACTCTGTCTGGCAAGGAGAAACTTTGCCAGCACAGAAAACATCTCCCATCGTGTTCTAGAGGCTGCACGGAGGTCTGCCGAGTGTTTTGCAAGAAGAGAAAGAAAGTTGTCCAAAACAGCTTGCAATCGAATGTTCATGTGAATAGAAAAGGCAGGAGAGTGGTCAGGTACTGTTTTCTCTCAGTTGGCAAGCTGCGCACACAATCGCAGTGTTGTACAGCTTGTTTCATCACCTTTGCCAAGTTGCCGCTCTCTCCGGCTCCGGGAGAAGAAGAAGCTGCTTCTTCGCGCAAAGACGATTCTGCCGCTCACAGTGCTCTGCGGTGTGCGCCTTCTGCCGAAAGAGGTCCGGGAGCGGTGCTTAGCTCTGCAGAGCACCGTACCTTCGTCTTTAGCCTCTCTTCTCGTCTACATCTTTGCAAAAAGCTTTTCCACTCTGTCTGGCAAGGAGAAACTGTGCCAGCACAAAAAACATCTCCCATCGTTTTATAGAGGCTGCACGGAGGTCTGCCGAGTGTTTTGCAAGAAAACAAAGAAAGTTGTCCAAAACAGCTTGCAATCAAATGTTCATGTGAATAGAAAAGGAAGGAGAGTGGTCAGGTACTGTTTTCTCTCAGTTGGCAAGCTGCGCACACAATCGCAGTGTTGTACAGCTAGTTTCATCACCTTTGCGAAGCTGCCGCTCTCTCCGGCTCCCGGAGACGAAGAAGCGGCTTCTTCGCGCAAAGACGATTCTGCCGCTCATAGTGCTCTGCACTGTGTGTCTTCTGCCGAAAGACACCAGGGAGCGGTGCATAGCTCTGCAGAGCACCTTACCTTCGTCTTTAGCCTCTCTTGTCGTCTACATCTTAGCAAAAAGCTTTTCCACTCTGTCTGGCAAGGAGAAACTGTGCCAGCACAGAAAACATCTCCCATCGTGTTCTAGAGGCTGCACGGAGGTCTGCCGAGTGTTTTGCAAGAAGAGAAAGAAAGTTGTCCAAAACAGCTTGCAATCGAATGTTCATGTGAATAGAAAAGGCAGGAGAGTGGTCAGGTACTGTTTTCTCTCAGTTGGCAAGCTGCGCACACAATCGCAGTCTTGTACAGCTTGTTTCATCACCTTTGCGAAGTTGCCGCTCTCTCCGGCTCCCGGAGACGAAGAAGCTGCTTCTTCGCGCAAAGACGATTCTGCCGCTCACAGTGCTCTGCGGTGTGCGTCTTCTGCTGAAAGAGGTCCGGGAGCGGTGCTTAGCTCTGCAGAGCACCGTACCTTCGTCTTTAGCCTCTCTTCTCGTCTACATCTTAGCAAAAAGCTTTTCAACTCTGTCTGGCAAGGAGAAACTGTGCCAGCACAGAAAACATCTCCCATCGTGTTCTAGAGGCTGCACGGAAGTCTGCCGAGTGTTTTGCAAGAAGAGAAAGAAAGTTGTCCAAAACAGCTTGCAATCGAATGTTCATGTGAATGGAAAAGGCAGGAGAGTGGTCAGGTTCTGTTTTCTCTCAGTTGGCAAGCTGCGCACACAATCGCAGTGTTGTACAGCTTGTTTCATCACCTTTGCCAAGTTGCCGCTCTCTCCGGCTCCCGGAGACGAAGAAGCTGCTTCTTCGCTAAAGACGATTCTGCCGCTCACAGTGCTCTGCGGTGTGCGCCTTCTGCCGAAAGAGGCCAGGGAGCGGTGCTTAGCTCTGCAGAGCACCGTACCTTCGTCTTTAGCCTCTCTTCTCGTCTACATCTTAGCAAAAAGCTTTTCCACTCTGTCTGGCAAGGAGAAACTGTGCCAGCACAGAAAACATCTCCCATCGTGTTCTACAGGATGCACGGAGGTCTGCCGAGTGTTTTGCCAGAAAACAAAGAAAGTTGTCCAAAACAGCTTGCAATCGAATGTTCATGTGAATAGAAAAGGCAGGAGAGTGGTCAGGTACTGTTTTCTCTCAGTTGGCAAGCTGCGCACACAATCGCAGTGTTGTACAGCTTGTTTCATCACCTTTGCGAATCTGCCGCTCTCTTCGGCTCCCGGAGACGAAGAAGCTGCTTCTTCGCGCAAAGACGATTCTGCCGCTCACAGTTCTCTGCACTGTGTGTCTTCTGCCGAAAGAGGTCCGGGAGCGGTGCTTAGCTCTGCAGAGCACCGTACCTTCGTCTTTAGCCTCTCTTCTCGTCTACATCTTAGCAAAAAGCTTTTCCACTCTGTCCGGCAAGGAGAAATTGTGCCAGCACCGAAAACATCTCCCATCGTGTTCTAGAGGCTGCACGGAGGTCTGCCGAGTGTTTTGCAAGAAGAGAAAGAAAGTTGTCCAAAACAGCTTGCAATCGAATTTTCATGTGAATAGAAAAGGAAGGAGAGTGGTCAGGTACTGCTTTCTCCCAGTTGGCAAGCTGCGCACACAATCGCAGTGTTGTACAGCTTGTTTCATCACCTTTGCCAAGTTGCCGCTCTCTCCGGCTCCCGGAGACGAAGAAGCTGCTTCTTCGCGCAAAGACGATTCTGCCGCTCACAGTGCTCTGCGGTGTGCGCCTTCTGCCGAAAGAGGTCCGGGAGCGGTGCTTAGCTCTGCAGAGCACCGTACCTTCGTCTTTAGCCTCTCTTCTCGTCTACATCTTAGCAAAAAGCTTTTCCACTCTGTCTGGCAGGGAAAAACTTTGCCAGCACAGAAAACATCTCCCACCGTGTGCTAGAGGCTGCACGGAGGTCTGCCGAGTGTTTTGCAAGAAGAGAAAGAAAGTTGTCCAAAACAGCTTGCAATCGAATGTTCATGTGAATAGAAAAGGCAGGAGAGTGGTCAGGTACTGTTTTCTCTCACTTGGCAAGCTGCGCACACAATCGCAGTGTTGTAGAGCTTGTTTCATCACCTTTGCGAAGCTGCCGCTCTCTCCGGCTCCCGGAGACGAAGAAGCTGCTTCTTCGCGCAAAGACGATTCTGCCGCTCACAGTGCTCTGCGGTGTGCGTCTTCTGCCGAAAGAGGTCCGGGAGCGGTGCTTAGCTCTGCAGAGCACCGTACCTTTGTCTTTAGCCTCTCTTCTCGTCTACATCTTAGCAAAAAGCTTTTCCACTCTGTCTGGCAAGGAGAAACTGTGCCAGCACAGAAAACACCTCCCATCGTGTTCTAGAGGCTGCACGGAGGTCTGCCGAGTGTTTTGCAAGAAGAGAAAGAAAGTTGTCCAAAACAGCTTGCAATCGAATGTTCATGTGAATAGAAAAGGCAGGAGAGTGGTCAGGTTCTGTTTTCTCTCAGTTGGCAAGCTGCGCACACAATCGCAGTGTTGTACAGCTTGTTTCATCACCTTTGCGAAGTTGCCGCTCTCTCCGGCTCCCGGAGACGAAGAAGCTGCTTCTTCGCGCAAAGACGATTCTGCCGCTCACAGTGCTCTGCGGTGTGCGCCTTCTGCCGAAAGAGGCCAGGGAGCGGTGCTTAGCTCTGCAGAGCACCGTACCTTTGTCTTTAGCCTCTCTTCTCGTCTACATCTTAGCAAAAAGCTTTTCCACTCTGTCTGGCAAGGAGAAACTGTGCCAGCACAGAAAACATCTCCCATCGTGTTCTACAGGCTGCACGGAGGTCTGCCGAGTGTTTTGCCAGAAAACAAAGAAAGTTGTCCAAAACAGCTTGCAATCGAATGTTCATGTGAATAGAAAAGGCAGGAGAGTGGTCAGGTACTGTTTTCTCTCAGTTGGCAAGCTGCGCACACAATCGCAGTGTTGTACAGCTTGTTTCATCACCTTTGCGAAGCTGCCGCTCTCTCCGGCTCCCGGAGACGAAGAAGCTGCTTCTTCGCGCAAAGACGATTCTGCCGCTCACAGTGCTCTGCACTGTGTGTCTTCTGCCGAAAGAGGTCCGGGAGCGGTGCTTAGCTCTGCAGAGCACCGTACCTTCGTCTTTAGCCTCTCTTCTTGTCTACATCTTAGCAAAAAGCTTTTCCACTCTGTCTGGCAAGGAGAAACTGTGCCAGCACAGAAAACATCTCCCATCGTGTTCTAGAGGCTGCACGGAGGTCTGCCGAGTGTTTTGCAAGAAGAGAAAGAAAGTTGTCCAAAACAGCTTGCAATCGAATGTTCATGTGATTAGAAAAGGCAGGAGAGTGGTCAGGTACTGTTTTCTCTCACTTGGCAAGCTGCGCACACAATCGCAGTGTTGTACAGCTTGTTTCATCACCTTTGCGAAGTTGCCGCTCTCTCCGGCTCCGGGAGAAGAAGAAGCTGCTTCTTCGCGCAAAGACGATTCTGACGCTCACAGTGCTCTGCGGTGTGCGCCTTCTGCCGAAAGAGGTCCGGGAGCGGTGCTTAGCTCTGCAGAGCACCGTACCTTCGTCTTTAGCCTCTCTTCTCGTCTACATCTTAGCAAAAAGCTTTTCCACTATGTCTGGCTAGGAGAAACTTTGCCAGCACAGAAAACATCTCCCATCGTGTTCTAGAGGCTGCACGGAGGTCTGCCGAGTGTTTTGCAAGAAGAGAAAGAAAGTTGTCCAAAACAGCTTGCAATCAAATGTTCATGTGAATAGAAAAGGAAGGAGAGTGGTCAGGTACTGTTTTCTCTCAGTTGGCAAGCTGCGCACACAATTGCAGTGTTGTACAGCTAGTTTCATCACCTTTGCGAAGCTGCCGCTCTCTCAGGCTCCCGGAGACGAAGAAGCTGCTTCTTCGCGCAAAGACGATTCTGCCGCTCACAGTGCTCTGCGGTGTGCGCCTTCTGCCGAAAGAGGTCCGGGAGCGGTGCTTAGCTCTGCAGAGCACCGTACCTTCGTCTTTAGCCTCTCTTCTCGTCTACATCTTAGCAAAAAGCTTTTCCACTCTGTCTGGCAAGGAGAAACTGTGCCAGCAAAGAAAACATCTCCCATCGTGTTCTAGAAGCTGCACGGAGGACTGCCGAGTGTTTTGCCAGAAAACAAAGAAAGTTGTCCAAAACAGCTTGCAATCGAATGTTCATGTGAATAGAAAAGGCAGGAGAGTGGTCAGGTACTGTTTTCTCTCAGTTGGCAAGCTGCGCACACAATCGCAGTCTTGTACAGCTTGTTTCATCACCTTTGCGAAGTTGCCGCTCTCTCCGGCTCCCGGAGACGAAGAAGCTGCTTCTTCGCGCAAAGACGATTCTGCCGCTCACAGTGCTCTGCGGTGTGCGTCTTCTGCCGAAAGAGGTCCGGGAGCGGTGCTTAGCTCTGCAGAGCACCGTACCTTTGTCTTTAGCCTCTCTTCTCGTCTACATCTTAGCAAAAAGCTTTTCCACACTGTCTGGCAAGGAGAAACTGTGCCAGCACAGAGAACATCTCCAATCGTGTTCTGGAGGCTGCACGGAGGTCTGCCGAGTGTTTTGCAAGAAGAGAAAGAAAGTTGTCCAAAACAGCTTGCAATCGAATGTTCATGTGAATAGAAAAGGCAGGAGAGTGGTCAGGTTCTGTTTTCTCTCAGTTGGCAAGCTGCGCACACAATCGCAGTGTTGTACAGCTTGTTTCATCACCTTTGCGAAGTTGCCGCTCTCTCCGGCTCCGGGAGAAGAAGAAGCTGCTTCTTCGCGCAAAGACGATTCTGCCGCTCACAGTGCTCTGCGGTGTGCGCCTTCTGCCGAAAGAGGTCCGGGAGCGGTGCTTAGCTCTGCAGAGCACCGTACCTTCGTCTTTAGCCTCTCTTCTCGTCTACATCTTTGCAAAAAGCTTTTCCACTCTGTCTGGCAAGGAGAAACTGTGCCAGCACAAAAAACATCTCCCATCGTGTTCTAGAGGCTGCACGGAGGTCTGCCGAGTGTTTTGCAAGAAGTCAAAGAAAGTTGTCCAAAACAGCTTGCAATCAAAGGTTCATGTGAATAGAAAAGGCAGGAGAGTGGTCAGGTACTGTTTTCTCTCAGTTGGCAAGCTGCGCACACAATCGCAGTGTTGTACAGCTAGTTTCATCACCTTTGCGAAGCTGCCGCTCTCTCCGGCTCCCGGAGACGAAGAAGCGGCTTCTTCGCGCAAAGACGATTCTGCCGCTCATAGTGCTCTGCACTGTGTGTCTTCTGCCGAAAGACACCAGGGAGCGGTGCATAGCTCTGCAGAGCACCTTACCTTCGTCTTTAGCCTCTCTTCTCGTCTACATCTTAGCAAAAAGCTTTTCCACTCTGTCTGGCAAGGAGAAACTGTGCCAGCACAGAAAACATCTCCCATCGTGTTCTAGAGGCTGCACGGAGGTCTGCCGAGTGTTTTGCAAGAAGAGAAAGAAAGTTGTCCAAAACAGCTTGCAATCGAATGTTCATGTGAATAGAAAAGGCAGGAGAGTGGTCAGGTACTGTTTTCTCTCAGTTGGCAAGCTGCGCACACAATCGCAGTCTTGTACAGCTTGTTTCATCACCTTTGCGAAGTTGCCGCTCTCTCCGGCTCCCGGAGACGAAGAAGCTGCTTCTTCGCGCAAAGACGATTCTGCCGCTCACAGTGCTCTGCACTGTGTGTCTTCTGCCGAAAGTGGTCCGGGAGCGGTGCTTACCTCTGCAGAGCACCGTACCTTCGTCTTTAGCCTCTCTTCTCGTCTACATCTTAGCAAAAAGCTTTTCCACTCTGTCCGGCAAGGAGAAACTGTGCCAGCACCGAAAACATCTCCCATCGTGTTCTAGAGGCTGCACGGAGGTCTGCCGAGTGTTTTGCAAGAAGAGAAAGAAAGTTGTCCAAAACAGCTTGCAATCGAATGTTCATGTGAATAGAAAAGGAAGGAGAGTGGTCAGGGACTGCTTTCTCCCAGTTGGCAAGCTGCGCACACAATCGCAGTGTTGTACAGCTTGTTTCATCACCTTTCCCAAGTTGCCGCTCTCTCCGGCTCCCGGAGACGAAGAAGCTGCTTCTTCGCGCAAAGACGATTCTGCCGCTCACAGTGCTCTGCGGTGTGCGCCTTCTGCCGAAAGAGGTCCGGGAGCGGTGCTTAGCTCTGCAGAGCACCGTACCTTCGTCTTTAGCCTCTCTTCTCGTCTACATCTTAGCAAAAAGCTTTTCCACTCTGTCTGGCAAGGACAAACTTTGCCAGCACAGAAAACATCTCCCACCGTGTTCTAGAGGCTGCACGGAGGTCTGCCGAGTGTTTTGCAAGAAGAGAAAGAAAGTTGTCCAAAACAGCTTGCAATCGAATGTCATGTGAATAGAAAAGGCAGGAGAGTGGTCAGGTACTGTTTTCTCTCACTTGGCAAGCTGCGCACACAATCGCAGTGTTGTAGAGCTTGTTTCATCACCTTTGCGAAGCTGCCGCTCTCTCCGGCTCCCGGAGACGAAGAAGCTGCTTCTTCGCGCAAAGACGATTCTGCCGCTCACAGTGCTCTGCGGTGTGCGTCTTCTGCCGAAAGAGGTCGGGAGCGGTGCTTAGCTCTGCAGAGCACCGTACCTTTGTCTTTAGCCTCTCTTCTCGTCTACATCTTAGCAAAAAGCTTTTCCACTCTGTCTGGCAAGGAGAAACTGTGCCAGCACAAAAAACACCTCCATCGTGTTCTAGAGGCTGCACGGAGGTCTGCCGAGTGTTTTGCAAGAAGAGAAAGAAAGTTGTCAAAACAGCTTGCAATCGAATGTTCATGTGAATAGAAAAGGCAGGAGAGTGGTCAGGTTCTATTTTCTCTCAGTTGGCAAGCTGCGCACACAATCGCCGTGTTGTACAGCTTGTTTCATCACCTTTGCGAAGTTGCCGCTCTCTCCGGCTCCCGGAGACGAAGAAGCTGCTTCTTCGCGCAAAGACGATTCTGCCGCTCACAGTGCTCTGCGGTGTGCGCCTTCTGCCGAAAGAGGCCAGGGAGCGGTGCTTAGATCTGCAGAGCACCGTACCTTCGTCTTTAGCCTCTCTTCTCGTCTACATCTTAGCAAAAAGCTTTTCCACTCTGTCTGGCAAGGAGAAACTGTGCCAGCACAGAAAACATCTCCCATCGTGTTCTACAGGCTGCACGGAGGTCTGCCGAGTGTTTTGCCAGAAAACAAAGAAAGTTGTCCAAAACAGCTTGCAATCGAATGTTCATGTGAATAGAAAAGGCAGGAGAGTGGTCAGGTACTGTTTTCTCTCAGTTGGCAAGCTGCACACACAATCGCAGTCTTGTACAGCTTGTTTCATCACCTTTGCGAAGCTGCCGCTCTCTCGGCTCCCGGAGACGAAGAAGCTGCTTCTTCGCGCAAAGACGATTCTGCCGCTCACAGTGCTCTGCACTGTGTGTCTTCTGCCGAAAGAGGTCCGGGAGCGGTGCTTAGCTCTGCAGAGCACCGTACCTTCGTCTTTAGCCTCTCTTCTCGTCTACATCTTAGCAAAAAGCTTTTCCACTCTGTCTGGCAAGGAGAAACTTTGCCAGCACAGAAAACATCTCCCATCGTGTTCTAGAGGCTGCACGGAGGTCTGCCGAGTGTTTTGCAACAAGAAGAGAAAGAAAGTTGTCCAAAACAGCTTGCAATCGAATGTTCATGTGATTAGAAAAGGCAGGAGAGTGGTCAGGTACTGTTTTCTCTCACTTGGCAAGCTGCGCACACAATCGCAGTGTTGTACAGCTTGTTTCATCACCTTTGCGAAGTTGCCGCTCTCTCCGGCTCCGGGAGAAGAAGAAGCTGCTTCTTCGCGCAAAGACGATTCTGCCGCTCACAGTGCTCTGCGGTGTGCGCCTTCTGCCGAAAGAGGTCCGGGAGCGGTGCTTAGCTCTGCAGAGCACCGTACCTTCGTCTTTAGCCTCTCTTCTCGTCTACATCTTAGCAAAAAGCTTTTCCACTATGTCTGGCAAGGAGAAACTTTGCCAGCACAGAAAACATCTCCCATCGTGTTCTAGAGGCTGCACGGAGGGCTGCCGAGTGTTTTGCAAGAAGAGAAAGAAAGTTGTCCAAAACAGCTTGCAATCAAATGTTCATGTGAATAGAAAAGGAAGGAGAGTGGTCAGGTACTGTTTTCTCTCAGTTGGCAAGCTGCGCACACAATCGCAGTGTTGTACAGCTAGTTTCATCACCTTTGCGAAGCTGCCGCTCTCTCCGGCTCCCGGAGACGAAGAAGCTGCTTCTTCGCGCAAAGACGATTCTGCCGCTCATAGTGCTCTGCACTGTGTGTCTTCTGCCGAAAGACACCAGGGAGCGGTGCATAGCTCTGCAGAGCACCGTACCTTCGTCTTTAGCCTCTCTTCTCGTCTACATATTAGCAAAAAGCTTTTCCACTCTGTCTGGCAAGGAGAAACTGTGCCAGCACAGAAAACATCTCCCATCGTGTTCTAGAGGCTGCACGGAGGTCTGCCGAGTGTTTTGCAAGAAGAGAAAGAAAGTTGTCCAAAACAGCTTGCAATCGAATGTTCATGTGAATAGAAAAGGAAGGAGAGTGGTCAGGTACTGTTTTCTCTCAGTTGGCAAGCTGCGCACACAATCGCAGTCTTGTACAGCTTGTTTCATCACCTTTCCCAAGTTGCCGCTCTCTCCGGCTCCCGGAGACGAAGAAGCTGCTTCTTCGCGCAAAGACGATTCTGCCGCTCACAGTGCTCTGCGGTGTGCGCCTTCTGCCGAAAGAGGTCCGGGAGCGGTGCTTAGCTCTGCAGAGCACCGTACCTTCGTCTTTAGCCTCTCTTCTCGTCTACATCTTAGCAAAATGCTTTTCCACTCTGTCTGGCAAGGAAAAACTTTGCCAGCACAGAAAACATCTCCCATCGTGTGCTAGAGGCTGCACGGAGGTCTGCCGAGTGTTTTGCAAGAAGAGAAAGAAAGTTGTCCAAAACAGCTTGCAATCGAATGTTCATGTGAATAGAAAAGGCAGGAGAGTGGTCAGGTACTGTTTTCTCTCACTTGGCAAGCTGCGCACACAATCGCAGTGTTGTAGAGCTTGTTTCATCACCTTTGCGAAGCTGCCGCTCTCTCCGGCTCCCGGAGACGAAGAAGCTGCTTCTTCGCGCAAAGAGGATTCTGCCGCTCACAGTGCTCTGCGGTGTGCGCCTTCTGCCGAAAGAGGTCCGGGAGCGGTGCTTAGCTCTGCAGAGCACCGTACCTTCGTCTTTAGCCTCTCTTCTCGTCTACATCTTAGCAAAAAGCTTTTCCACTCTGTCTGGCAAGGAGAAACTGTGCCAGCACAAAAAACATCTCCCATCGTGTTCTAGAGGTTGCACGGAGGTCTGCCGAGTGTTTTGCAAGAAGAGAAAGAAAGTTGTTCAAAACAGCTTGCAATCGAATGTTCATGGGAATAGAAAAGGCAGGAGAGTGGTCAGGTACTGTTTTCTCTCAGTTGGCAAGCTGCGCACACAATCGCAGTGTTGTACAGCTTGTTTCATCACCTTTGCGAAGCTGCCGCTCTCTCCGGCTCCGGGAGACGAAGAAGCTGCTTCTTCGCGCAAAGACGATTCTGCTGCTCACAGTGCTCTGCGGTGTGTGTCTTCTGCCGAAAGAGACCAGGGAGCGGTGCTTAGCTCTACAGAGCACCGTACCTTCGCCTTTAGCCTCTCTTCTCGTCTACATCTTAGCAAAAAGCTTTTCCACTCTTTCTGGCAAGGACAAACTTTGCCAGAACAGAAAACATCTCCCATCGTGTTCTAGAGGCTGCACGGAGGTCTGCCGAGTGTTTTGCAAGAAGAGAAAGAAAGTTGTCCAAAACAGCTTGCAATCGAATGTTCATGTGAATAGAAAAGGCAGGAGAGTGGTCAGGTACTGTTTTCTCTCAGTTGGCAAGCTGCGCACACACTCGCAGTCTTGTACAGCTTGTTTCATCACCTTTGCGAAGTTGCCGCTCTCTCCGGCTCCCGGAGACGAAGAAGCTGCTTCTTCGCGCAAAGACGATTCTGCCACTCACAGTGCTCTCTGGTGTGCGCCTTCTGCCGAAAGAGGCCAGGGAGCGGTGCTTAGCTCTGCAGAGAACCGTACCTTCGTCTTTAGCCTCTCTTCTCGTCTACATCTTAGCAAAAAGCTTTTCCACTCTGTCTGGCAAGGAGAAACTGTGCCAGCACAGAAAACATCTCCCATCGTGTTCTAGAGGCTGCACGGAGGTCTGCCGAGTTTTTTGCCAGAAAACAAAGAAAGTTGTCCAAAACAGCTTGCAATCGAATGTTCATGTGAATAGAAAAGGCAGGAGAGTGGTCAGGTACTGTTTTCTCTCAGTTGGCAAGCTGCGCACACAATCGCAGTGTTGTACAGCTTGTTTCATCACCTTTGCGAAGCTGCCGCTCTCTCCGGCTCCCGGAGACGAAGAAGCTGCTTCTTCGCGCAAAGACGATTCTGCCGCTCATAGTGCTCTGCACTGTGTGTCTTCTGCCGAAAGAGGTCCGGGAGCGGTGCTTACCTCTGCAGAGCACCGTACCTTCGTCTTTAGCCTCTCTTCTCGTCTACATCTTAGGAAAAAGCTTTTCCACTCTGTCTGGCAAGGAGAAACTGTGCCAGCACAGAAAACATCTCCCATCGTGTTCTAGAGGCTGCACGGAGGTCTGCCGAGTGTTTTGCAAGAAGAGGAAGAAAGATGTCCAAAACAGCTTGCAATCGAATGTTCATGTGAATAGAAAAGGCAGGAGAGTGGTCAGGTACTGTTTTCTCTCACTTGGCAAGCTGCGCACACAATCGCAGTCTTGTACAGCTTGTTTCATCACCTTTCCCAATTTGCCGCTCTCTCCGGCTCCCGGAGACGAAGAAGCTGCTTCTTCGCGCAAAGACGATTCTGCCGCTCACAGTGCTCTGCGGTGTGCGCCTTCTGCCGAAAGAGGTACGGGAGCGGTGCTTAGCTCTGCAGAGCACCGTATCTTCGTCTTTAGCCTCTCTTCTCGTCTACATCTTAGCAAAAAGCTTTTCCACTCTGTCTGGCAAGGAGAAACTGTGCCAGCACAGAAAACATCTCCCATCGTATTCTAGAGACTGCACGGAGGTCTGCCGAGTGTTTTGCAAGAAGAGAAAGAAAGTTGTCCAAAACAGCTTGCAATCGAATGTTCATGTGAATAGAAAAGGCAGGAGAGTGGTCAGGTACTGTTTTCTCTCAGTTGGCAAGCTGCGCACACAATCGCAGTGTTGTACAGCTTGTTTCATCACCTTTGCGAAGCTGCCGCTCTCTCCGGCTCCCGGAGACGAAGAAGCTGCTTCTTCGCGCAAAGACGATTCTGCCGCTCACAGTGCTCTGCACTGTGTGTCTTCTGCCGAAAGAGGTCCGGGAGCGGTGCTTAGCTCTGCAGAGCACCGTACCTTCGTCTTTAGCCTCTCTTCTCGTCTACATCTTAGCAAAAAGCTTTTCCACTCTGTCTGGCAAGGAGAAACTTTGCCAGCACAGAAAACATCTCCCATCGTGTTCTAGAGGCTGCACGGAGGTCTGCCGAGTGTTTTGCAAGAAGAGAAAGAAAGTTGTCCAAAACAGCTTGCAATCGAATGTTCATGTGATTAGAAAAGGCAGGAGAGTGGTCAGGTACTGTTTTCTCTCACTTGGCAAGCTGCGCACACAATCGCAGTGTTGTACAGCTTGTTTCATCACCTTTGCGAAGTTGCCGCTCTCTCCGGCTCCGGGAGAAGAAGAAGCTGCTTCTTCGCGCAAAGACGATTCTGCCGCTCACAGTGCTCTGCGGTGTGCGCCTTCTGCCGAAAGAGGTCCGGGAGCGGTGCTTAGCTCTGCAGAGCACCGTACCTTCGTCTTTAGCCTCTCTTCTCGTCTACATCTTAGCAAAAAGCTTTTCCACTATGTCTGGCAAGGAGAAACTTTGCCAGCACAGAAAACATCTCCCATCGTGTTCTAGAGGCTGCACGGAGGGCTGCCGAGTGTTTTGCAAGAAGAGAAAGAAAGTTGTCCAAAACAGCTTGCAATCAAATGTTCATGTGAATAGAAAAGGAAGGAGAGTGGTCAGGTACTGTTTTCTCTCAGTTGGCAAGCTGCGCACACAATCGCAGTGTTGTACAGCTAGTTTCATCACCTTTGCGAAGCTGCCGCTCTCTCAGGCTCCCGGAGACGAAGAAGCTGCTTCTTCGCGCAAAGACGATTCTGCCGCTCATAGTGCTCTGCACTGTGTGTCTTCTGCCGAAAGACACCAGGGAGCGGTGCATAGCTCTGCAGAGCACCTTACCTTCGTCTTTAGCCTCTCTTCTCGTCTACATCTTAGCAAAAAGCTTTTCCACTCTGTCTGGCAAGGAGAAACTGTGCCAGCACAGAAAACATCTCCCATCGTGTTCTAGAGGCTGCACGGAGGTCTGCCGAGTGTTTTGCAAGAAGAGAAAGAAAGTTGTCCAAAACAGCTTGCAATCGAATGTTCATGTGAATAGAAAAGGCAGGAGAGTGGTCAGGTACTGTTTTCTCTCAGTTGGCAAGCTGCGCACACAATCGCAGTGTTGTACAGCTTGTTTCATCACCTTTGCGAAGTTGCCGCTCTCTCCGGCTCCCGGAGACGAAGAAGCTGCTTCTTCGCGCAAAGACGATTCTGCCGCTCACAGTGCTCTGCGGTGTGCGTCTTCTGCCGAAAGAGGTCCGGGAGCGGTGCTTAGCTCTGCAGAGCACCGTACCTTCGTCTTTAGACTCTCTTCTCGTCTACATCTTAACAAAAAGCTTTTCCACTCTGTCTGGCAAGGAGAAACTGTGCCAGCACAGAAAACATCTCCCATCGTGTTCTAGAGGCTGCACGGAGGTCTGCCGAGTGTTTTGCAAGAAGAGAAAGAAAGTTGTCCAAAACAGCTTGCAATCGAATGTTCATGTGAATAGAAAAGGCAGGAGAGTGGTCAGGTTCTGTTTTCTCTCAGTTGGCAAGCTGCGCACACAATCGCAGTGTTGTACAGCTTGTTTCATCACCTTTGCGAAGTTGCCGCTCTCTCCGGCTCCGGGAGACGAAGAAGCTGCTTCTTCGCGCAAAGACGATTCTGCCGCTCACAGTGCTCTGCGGTGTGCGCCTTCTGCCGAAAGAGGCCAGGGAGCGGTGCTTAGCTCTGCAGAGCACCGTACCTTCGTCTTTAGCCTCTCTTCTCGTCTACATCTTAGCAAAAAGCTTTTCCACTCTGTCTGGCAAGGAGAAACTGTGCCAGCACAGAAAACATCTCCCATCGTGTTCTAGAAGCTGCACGGAGGTCTGCCGAGTGTTTTGCCAGAAAACAAAGAAAGTTGTCCAAAACAGCTTGCAATCGAATGTTCATGTGAATAGAAAAGGCAGGAGAGTGGTCAGGTACTGTTTTCTCTCAGTTGGCAAGCTGCGCACACAATCGCAGTCTTGTACAGCTTGTTTCATCACCTTTCCCAAGTTGCCACTCTCTCCGGCTCCCGGAGACGAAGAAGCTGCTTCTTCGCGCAAAGACGATTCTGCCGCTCATAGTGCTCTGCACTGTGTGTCTCCTGCCGAAAGAGGTCCGGGAGCGGTGCTTAGCTCTGCAGAGCACCGTACCTTCGTCTTTAGCCTCTCTTCTCGTCTACATCTTAGCAAAAAGCTTTTCCACTCTGTCTGGCAAGGAGAAACTGTGCCAGCACAGAAAACATCTCCCATCGTGTTCTAGAGGCTGCACGGAGGTCTGCCGAGTGTTTTGCAAGAAGAGAAAGAAAGTTGTCCAAAACAGCTTGCAATCGTATGTTCATGTGAATAGAAAAGGAAGGAGAGTGGTCAGGTACTGTTTTCTCTCAGTTGGCAAGCTGCGCACACAATCGCAGTCTTGTACAGCTTGTTTCATCACCTTTCCCAAGTTGCCGCTCTCTCCGGCTCCCGGAGACGAAGAAGCTGCTTCTTCGCGCAAAGACGATTCTGCCGCTCACAGTGCTCTGCGGTGTGCGCCTTCTGCCGAAAGAGGTCCGGGAGCGGTGCTTAGCTCTGCAGAGCACCGTACCTTCGTCTTTAGCCTCTCTTCTCGTCTACATCTTAGCAAAATGCTTTTCCACTCTGTCTGGCAAGGAAAAACTTTGCCAGCACAGAAAACATCTCCCATCGTGTGCTAGAGGCTGCACGGAGGTCTGCCGAGTGTTTTGCAAGAAGAGAAAGAAAGTTGTCCAAAACAGCTTGCAATCGAATGTTCATGTGAATAGAAAAGGCAGGAGAGTGGTCAGGTACTGTTTTCTCTCAGTTGGCAAGCTGCGCACACAATCGCAGTGTTGTAGAGCTTGTTTCATCACCTTTGCGAAGCTGCCGCTCTCTCCGGCTCCCGGAGACGAAGAAGCTGCTTCTTCGCGCAAAGAGGATTCTGCCGCTCACAGTGCTCTGCGGTGTGCGCCTTCTGCCGAAAGAGGTCCGGGAGCGGTGCTTAGCTCTGCAGAGCACCGTACCTTCGTCTTTAGCCTCTCTTCTCGTCTACATCTTAGCAAAAAGCTTTTCCACTCTGTCTGGCTAGGAGAAACTGTGCCAGCACAAAAAACATCTCCCATCGTGTTCTAGAGGCTGCACGGAGGTCTGCCGAGTGTTTTGCAAGAAGAGAAAGAAAGTTGTCCAAAACAGCTTGCAATCGAATGTTCATGGGAATAGAAAAGGCAGGAGAGTGGTCAGGTACTGTTTTCTCTCAGTTGGCAAGCTGCGCACACAATCGCAGTGTTGTACAGCTTGTTTCATCACCTTTGCGAAGCTGCCGCTCTCTCCGGCTCCCGGAGACGAAGAAGCTGCTTCTTCGCGCAAAGACGATTCTGCTGCTCACAGTGCTCTGCACTGTGTGTCTCCTGCCGAAAGAGGTCCGGGAGCGGTGCTTAGCTCTGCAGAGCACCGTAACTTCGTCTTTAGCCTCTCTTCTCGTCTACATCTTAGCAAAAAGCTTTTCCACTCTGTCTGGCAAGGAGAAACTGTGCCAGCAAAGAAAACATCTCCCATCGTGTTCTAGAGGCTGCACGGAGGTCTGCCGAGTGTTTTGCAAGAAGAGAAAGAAAGTTGTCCAAAACAGCTTGCAATCGAATGTTCATGTGAATAGAAAAGGAAGGAGAGTGGTCAGGTACTGTTTTCTCTCAGTTGGCAAGCTGCGCACACAATCGCAGTGTTGTACAGCTTGTTTCATCACCTTTCCCAAGTTGCCGCTCTCTCCGGCTCCCGGAGACGAAGAAGCTGCTTCTTCGCGCAAAGACGATTCTGCCGCTCACAGTGCTCTGCGGTGTGCGCCTTCTGCCGAAAGAGGTCCGGGAGCGGTGCTTAGCTCTGCAGAGCACCGTACCTTTGTCTTTAGCCTCTCTTCTCGTCTACATCTTAGCAAAAAGCTTTTCCACTCTGTCTGGCTAGGAGAAACTGTGCCAGCACAAAAAACATCTCCCATCGTGTTCTAGAGGCTGCACGGAGGTCTGCCGAGTGTTTTGCAAGAAGAGAAAGAAAGTTGTTCAAAACAGCTTGCAATCGAATGTTCATGGGAATAGAAAAGGCAGGAGAGTGGTCAGGTACTGTTTTCTCTCAGTTGACAAACTGCGCACACAATCGCAGTGTTATACAGCTTGTTTCATCACCTTTGCGAAGTTGCCGCTCTCTCCGGCTCCCGGAGACGAAGAAGCTACTTCTTCGCGCAAAGACGATTCTGCCGCTCACAGTGCTCTGCGGTGTGCGGCTTCTGCCGAAAGAGATCCGGGAGCGGTGCTTAGCTCTGCAGAGCACCGTACCTTCGTCTTTAGCCTCTCTTCTCGTCTACATCTTAGCAAAAAACTTTTCCACTATGTCTGGCAAGGAGAAACTGTGCCAGCACAAAAAACATCTCCCATCGTGTTCTAGAGGCTGCACGGAGGTCTGCCGAGTGTTTTGCAAGAAGAGAAAGAAAGTTGTCCAAAACAGCTTGCAATCGAATGTTCATGTGAATAGAAAAGGCAGGAGAGTGGTCAGGTACTGTTTTCTCTCAGTTGGCAAGCTGCGCACACACTCGCAGTCTTGTACAGCTTGTTTCATCACCTTTGCGAAGTTGCCGCTCTCTCCGGCTCCCGGAGACGAAGAAGCTGCTTCTTCGCGCAAAGACGATTCTGCCGCTCACAGTGCTCTGCGGTGTGCGCCTTCTGCCGAAAGAGGCCAGGGAGCGGTGCTTAGCTCTGCAGAGAACCGTACCTTCGTCTTTAGCCTCTCTTCTCGTCTACATCTTAGCAAAAAGCTTTTCCACTCTGTCTGGCAAGGAGAAACTGTGCCAGCAAAGAAAACATCTCCCATCGTGTTCTAGAGGCTGCACGGAGGTCTGCCGAGGTTTTTGCCAGAAAACTAAGAAAGTTGTCCAAAACAGCTTGCAATCGAATGTTCATGTGAATAGAAAAGGCAGGAGAGTGGTCAGGTACTGTTTTCTCTCAGTTGGCAAGCTGCGCACACAATCGCAGTGTTGTACAGCTTGTTTCATCACCTTTGCGAAGCTGCCGCTCTCTCCGGCTCCCGGAGACGAAGAAGCTGCTTCTTCGCGCAAAGACGATTCTGCCGCTCATAGTGCTCTGCACTGTGTGTCTTCTGCCGAAAGAGGTCCGGGAGCGGTGCTTACCTCTGCAGAGCACCGTACCTTCGTCTTTAGCCTCTCTTCTCGTCTACATCTTAGGAAAAAGCTTTTCCACTCTGTCTGGCAAGGAGAAACTGTGCCAGCACAGAAAACATCTCCCATCGTGTTCTAGAGGCTGCACGGAGGTCTGCCGAGTGTTTTGCAAGAAGAGGAAGAAAGATGTCCAAAACAGCTTGCAATCGAATGTTCATGTGAATAGAAAAGGCAGGAGAGTGGTCAGGTACTGTTTTCTCTCAGTTGGCAAGCTGCGCACACAATCGCAGTGTTGTACAGCTTGTTTCATCACCTTTGCGAAGTTGCCGCTTTCTCCGGCTCCGGGAGAAGAAGAAGCTGCTTCTTCGCGCAAAGAAGATTCTGCCGCTCACAGGGCTCTGCGGTGTGCGTCTTCTGCCGAAAGAGGTCCGGGAGCGGTGCTTAGCTCTGCAGAGCACCGTACCTTCGTCTTTAGCCTCTCTTCTCGTCTACATCTTAGCAAAAAGCTTTTCCACTCTGTCTGGCAAGGACAAACTTTGCCAGCACAGAAAACATCTCCCATCGTGTTCTAGAGGCTGCACGGAGGTCTGCCGAGTGTTTTGCAAGAAGAGAAAGAAAGTTGTCCAAAACAGCTTGCAATCGAATGTTCATGTGAATAGAAAAGGCAGGAGAGTGGTCAGGTACTGTTTTCTCTCAGATGACAAGCTGCGCACACAATCGCAGTGTTGTACAGCTTGTTTCATCACCTTTGCGAAGTTGCCGCTCTCTCCGGCTCCGGGAGAAGAAGAAGCTGCTTCTTCGCGCAAAGACGATTCTGCCGCTCACAGTGCTCTGCGGTGTGTGCCTTCTGCCGAAAGAGGTCCGGGAGCGGTGCTTAGCTCTGCAGAGCACCGTACCTTCGTCTTTAGTCTCTCTTCTCGTCTACATCTTAGCAAAAAGCTTTTCCACTCTGTCTGGCAAGGACAAACTTTGCCAGCACAGAAAACATCTCCCATCGTGTTCTAGAGGCTGCACGGAGGTCTGCCGAGAGTTTTGCAAGAAGAGAAAGAAAGGTGTCCAAAACAGCTTGCAATCAAATGTTCATGTGAATAGAAGAGGAAGGAGAGTGGTCAGGTACTGTTTTCTCTCAGTTGGCAAGCTGCGCACACAATCGCAGTGTTGTACAGCTAGTTTCATCACCTTTGCGAAGCTGCCGCTCTCTCCGGCTCCCGGAGACGAAGAAGCGGCTTCTTCGCGCAAAGACGATTCTGCCGCTCATAGTGCTCTGCACTGTGTGTCTTCTGCCGAAAGACACCAGGGAGCGGTGCATAGCTCTGCAGAGCACCTTACCTTCGTCTTTAGCCTCTCTTCTCGTCTACATCTTAGCAAAAAGCTTTTCCACTCTGTCTGGCAAGGAGAAACTGTGCCAGCACAGAAAACATCTCCCATCGTGTTCTAGAGGCTGCACGGAGGTCTGCCGAGTGTTTTGCAAGAAGAGAAAGAAAGTTGTCCAAAACAGCTTGCAATCGAATGTTCATGTGAATAGAAAAGGCAGGAGAGTGGTCAGGTACTGTTTTCTCTCAGTTGGCAAGCTGCGCACACAATCGCAGTGTTGTACAGCTTGTTTCATCACCTTTCCCAAGTTGCCGCTCTCTCCGGCTCCCGGAGACGCAGAAGCTGCTTCTTCGCGCAAAGACGATTCTGCCGCTCACAGTGCTCTGCGGTGTGCGTCTTCTGCCGAAAGAGGTCCGGGAGCGGTGCTTAGCTCTGCAGAGCACCGTACCTTTGTCTTTAGCCTCTCTTCTCGTCTACATCTTAGCAAAAAGCTTTTCCACTCTGTCTGGCAAGGAGAAACTGTGCCAGCACAGAAAACATCTCCCATCGTGTTCTGGAGGCTGCACGGAGGTCTGCCGAGTGTTTTGCAAGAAGAGAAAGAAAGTTGTCCAAAACAGCTTGCAATCGAATGTTCATGTGAATAGAAAAGGCAGGAGAGTGGTCAGGTTCTGTTTTCTCTCAGTTGGCAAGCTGCGCACACAATCGCAGTGTTGTACAGCTTGTTTCATCACCTTTGCGAAGTTGCCGCTCTCTCCGGCTCCGGGAGACGAAGAAGCTGCTTCTTCGCGCAAAGACGATTCTGCCGCTCACAGTGCTCTGCGGTGTGCGCCTTCTGCCGAAAGAGGCCAGGGAGCGGTGCTTAGCTCTGCAGAGCACCGTACCTTCGTC
Source organism: Melozone crissalis (assembly GCF_028551555.1). Taxonomy (NCBI): domain Eukaryota; kingdom Metazoa; phylum Chordata; class Aves; order Passeriformes; family Passerellidae; genus Melozone; species Melozone crissalis. The sequence goes on along the minus strand of NW_026536091.1, from coordinate 173,272 downwards.
TTTAGCCTCTCTTCTCGTCTACATCTTAGCAAAAAGCTTTTCCACTCTGTCTGGCAAGGAGAAACTGTGCCAGCACAGAAAACATCTCCCATCGTGTTCTAGAGGCTGCACGGAGGTCTGCCGAGTGTTTTGCAAGAAGAGAAAGAAAGTTGTTCAAAACAGCTTGCAATCGAATGTTCATGGGAATAGAAAAGGCAGGAGAGTGGTCAGGTACTGTTTTCTCTCACTTGGCAAGCTGCGCACACAATCGCAGTGTTGTACAGCTTGTTTCATCACCTTTGCGAAGCTGCCGCTCTCTCCGGCTCCCGGAGACGAAGAAGCTGCTTCTTCGCGCAAAGACGATTCTGCTGCTCACAGTGCTCTGCGGTGTGTGTCTTCTGCCGAAAGAGACCAGGGAGCGGTGCTTAGCTCTACAGAGCACCGTACCTTCGCCTTTAGCCTCTCTTCTCGTCTACATCTTAGCAAAAAGCTTTTCCACTCTTTCTGGCAAGGACAAACTTTGCCAGAACAGAAAACATCTCCCATCGTGTTCTAGAGGCTGCACGGAGGTCTGCCGAGTGTTTTGCAAGAAGAGAAAGAAAGTTGTCCAAAACAGATTGCAATCGAATGTTCATGTGAATAGAAAAGGCAGGAGAGTGGTCAGGTACTGTTTTCTCTCAGTTGGCAAGCTGCGCACACAATCGCAGTGTTGTACAGCTTGTTTCATCACCTTTGCGAAGTTGCCGCTCTCTCCGGCTCCCGGAGACGAAGAAGCTGCTTCTTCGCGCAAAGACGATTCTGACGCTCACAGTGCTCTGCGGTGTGCGCCTTCTGCCGAAAGAGGCCCGGGAGCGGTGCTTAGCTCTGCAGAGCACCGTACCTTCGTCTTTAGCCTCTCTTCTCGTCTACATCTTAGCAAAAAGCTTTTCCACTCTGTCTGGCAAGGAGAAACTTTGCCAGCACAGAAAACATCTCCCATCGTGTTCTAGAGGCTGCACGGAGGTCTGCCGAGTGTTTTGCAAGAAGAGAAAGAAAGTTGTCCAAAACAGCTTGCAATCGAATGTTCATGTGATTAGAAAAGGCAGGAGAGTGGTCGGGTACTGTTTTCTCTCAGTTGGCAAGCTGCGCACACAATCGCAGTGTTGTACAGCTTGTTTCATCACCTTTGCGAAGTTGCCGGTCTCTCCGGCTCCCGGAGACGAAGAAGCTGCTTCTTCGCGCAAAGACGATTCTGCCGCTCATAGTGCTCTGCACTGTGTGTCTCCTGCCGAAAGAGGTCCCGGAGCGGTGCTTAGCTCTGCAGAGCACCGTACCTTCGTCTTTAGCCTCTCTTCTCGTCTACATCTTAGCAAAAAGCTTTTCCACTCTCTCTGGCAAGGAGAAACTGTGCCAGCAAAGAAAACATCTCCCATCGTGTTCTAGAGGCTGCACGGAGGTCTGCCGAGTGTTTTGCAAGAAGAGAAAGAAAGTTGTCCAAAACAGCTTGCAATCGAATGTTCATGTGAATAGAAAAGGAAGGAGAGTGGTCAGGTACTGTTTTCTCTCAGTTGGCAAGCTGCGCACACAATCGCAGTGTTGTACAGCTTGTTTCATCACCTTTGCGAAGTTGCCGCTCTCTCCGGCTCCCGGAGACGAAGAAGCTGCTTCTTCGCGCAAAGACGATTCTGCCGCTCACAGTGCTCTGCGGTGTGCGCCTTCTGCCGAAAGAGGTCCGGGAGCGGTGCTTAGCTCTGCAGAGCACCGTACCTTTGTCTTTAGCCTCTCTTCTCGTCTACATCTTAGCAAAAAGCTTTTCCACTCTGTCTGGCTAGGAGAAACTGTGCCAGCACAAAAAACATCTCCCATCGTGTTCTAGAGGCTGCACGGAGGTCTGCCGAGTGTTTTGCAAGAAGAGAAAGAAAGTTGTTCACAACAGCTTGCAATCGAATGTTCATGGGAATAGAAAAGGCAGGAGAGTGGTCAGGTACTGTTTTCTCTCAGTTGCCAAGCTGCGCACACAATCGCAGTGTTGTACAGCTTGTTTCATCACCTTTGCGAAGTTGCCGCTCTCTCCGGCTCCCGGAGACGAAGAAGCTACTTCTTCGCGCAAAGACGATTCTGCCGCTCACAGTGCTCTGCGGTGTGCGGCTTCTGCCGAAAGAGATCCGGGAGCGGTGCTTACCTCTGCAGAGCACCGTACCTTCGTCTTTAGCCTCTCTTCTCGTCTACATCTTTGCAAAAACCTTTTCCAATATGTCTGCCAAGGAGAAACTGTGCCAGCACAAAAAACATCTCCCATCGTGTTCTAGAGGCTGCACGGAGGTCTGCCGAGTGTTTTGCAAGAAGAGAAAGAAAGTTGTCCAAAACAGCTTGCAATCGAATGTTCATGTGAATAGAAAAGGCAGGAGAGTGGTCAGGTACTGTTTTCTCTCAGTTGGCAAGCTGCGCACACACTCGCAGTCTTGTACAGCTTGTTTCATCACCTTTGCGAAGTTGCCGCTCTCTCCGGCTCCCGGAGGTGAAGAAGCTGCTTCTTCCCGCAAAGACGATTCTGCCGCTCACAGTGCTCTGCGGTGTGCGCCTTCTGCCGAAAGAGGCCAGGGAGCGGTGCTTAGCTCTGCAGAGAACCGTACCTTCGTCTTTAGCCTCTCTTCTCGTCTACATCTTAGCAGAAATCTTTTCCACTCTGTCTGGCAAGGAGAAACTGTGCCAGCACAGAAAACATCTCCCATCGTGTTCTAGAGGCTGCACGGAGGTCTGCCGAGTGTTTTGCAAGAAGAGGAAGAAAGATGTCCAAAACAGCTTGCAATCGAATGTTCATGTGAATAGAAAAGGCAGGAGAGTGGTCAGGTACTGTTTTCTCTCAGTTGGCAAGCTGCGCACACAATCGCAGTCTTGTACAGCTGTTTCATCACCTTTCCCAATTTGCCGCTCTCTCCGGCTCCCGGAGACGAAGAAGCTGCTTCTTCGCGCAAAGACGATTCTGCCGCTCACAGTGCTCTGCGGTGTGCGCCTTCTGCCGAAAGAGGTACGGGAGCGGTGCTTAGCTCTGCAGAGCACCGTATCTTCGTCTTTAGCCTCTCTTCTCGTCTACATCTTAGCAAAAAGCTTTTCCACTCTGTCTGGAAAGGAAAAACTTTGCCAGCACAGAAAACATCTCCCATCGTGTGCTAGAGGCTGCACGGAGGTCTGCCGAGTGTTTTGCAAGAAGAGAAAGAAAGTTGTCCAAAACAGCTTGCAATCGAATGTTCATGTGAATAGAAAAGGCAGGAGAGTGGTCAGGTACTGTTTTCTCTCACTTGGCAAGCTGCGCACACAATCGCAGTGTTGTAGAGCTTGTTTCATCACCTTTGCGAAGCTGCCGCTCTCTCCGGCTCCCGGAGACGAAGAAGCTGCTTCTTCGCGCAAAGACGATTCTGCCGCTCACAGTGCTCTGCGGTGTGCGCCTTCTGCCGAAAGAGGTCCGGGAGCGGTGCTTAGCTCTGCAGAGCACCGTACCTTCGTCTTTAGCCTCTCTTCTCGTCTACATCTTAGCAAAAAGCTTTTCCACTCTGTCTGGCTAGGAGAAACTGTGCCAGCACAAAAAACATCTCCCATCGTGTTCTAGAGGCTGCACGGAGGTCTGCCGAGTGTTTTGCAAGAAGAGAAAGAAAGTTGTTCAAAACAGCTTGCAATCGAATGTTCATGTTAATAGAAAAGGCAGGAGAGTGGTCAGGTACTGTTTTCTCTCAGTTGACAAGCTGCGCACACAATCGCAGTGTTGTACAGCTTGTTTCATCACCTTTGCGAAGTTGCCGCTCTCTCCGGCTCCCGGAGACGAAGAAGCTGCTTCTTCGCGCAAAGACGATTCTGCCGCTCACAGTGCTCTGCTTTGTGCGCCTTCTGCCAAAGAGGCCAGGGAGCGGTGCTTAGCTCTGCAGAGCACCGTACCTTCGTCTTTAGCCTCTCTTCTCGTCTACATCTTAGCAAAAAGCTTTTCCACTCTGTCTGGCAAGGAGAAACTGTGCCAGCACAGAAAACATCTCCCATCGTATTCTAGAGACTGCACGGAGGTCTGCCGAGTGTTTTGCAAGAAGAGAAAGAAAGTTGTCCAAAACAGCTTGCAATCGAATGTTCATGTGATTAGAAAAGGCAGGAGAGTGGTCAGGTACTGTTTTCTCTCAGTTGGCAAGCTGCGCACACAATTGCAGTGTTGTACAGCTTGTTTCATCACCTTTGCGAAGTTGCCGCTCTCTCCGGCTCCGGGAGAAGAAGAAGCTGCTTCTTCGCGCAAAGACGATTCTGCCGCTCACAGTGCTCTGCGGTGTGCGTCTTCTGCCGAAAGAGGTCCGGGAGCGGTGCTTAGCTCTGCAGAGCACCGTACCTTCGTCTTTAGCCTCTCTTCTCGTCTACATCTTAGCAAAAAGCTTTTCCACTCTGTCTGGCAAGGACAAACTTTGCCAGCACAGAAAACATCTCCCATCGTGTTCTAGAGGCTGCACGGAGGTCTGCCGAGTGTTTTGCAAGAAGAGAAAGAAAGTTGTCCAAAACAGCTTGCAATCGAATGTTCATGTGAATAGAAAAGGCAGGAGAGTGGTCAGGTACTGTTTTCTCTCAGATGACAAGCTGCGCACACAATCGCAGTGTTGTACAGCTTGTTTCATCACCTTTGCGAAGTTGCCGCTCTCTCCGGCTCCGGGAGAAGAAGAAGCTGCTTCTTCGCGCAAAGACGATTCTGCCGCTCACAGTGCTCTGCGGTGTGCGCCTTCTGCCGAAAGAGGTCCGGGAGCGGTGCTTAGCTCTGCAGAGCACCGTACCTTCGTCTTTAGTCTCTCTTCTCGTCTACATCTTAGCAAAAAGCTTTTCCACTCTGTCTGGCAAGGACAAACTTTGCCAGCACAGAAAACATCTCCCATCGTGTTCTAGAGGCTGCACGGAGGTCTGCCGAGAGTTTTGCAAGAAGAGAAAGAAAGTTGTCCAAAACAGCTTGCAATCAAATGTTCATGTGAATAGAAGAGGAAGGAGAGTGGTCAGGTACTGTTTTCTCTCAGTTGGCAAGCTGCGCACACAATCGCAATGTTGTACAGCTAGTTTCATCACCTTTGCGAAGCTGCCGCTCTCTCCGGCTCCCGGAGACGAAGAAGCTGCTTCTTCGCGCAAAGACGATTCTGCCGCTCACAGTGCTCTGCACTGTGTGTCTTCTGCCGAAAGACACCAGGGAGCAGTGCATAGCTCTGCAGAGCACCTTACCTTCGTCTTTAGCCTCTCTTCTCGTCTACATCTTAGCAAAAAGCTTTTCCACTCTGTCTGGCAAGGAGAAACTGTGCCAGCACAGAAAACATCTCCCATCGTGTTCTAGAGGCTGCACGGAGGTCTGCCGAGTGTTTTGCAAGAAGAGAAAGAAAGTTGTCCAAAACAGCTTGCAATCGAATGTTCATGTGAATAGAAAAGGCAGGAGAGTGGTCAGGTACTGTTTTCTCTCAGGTGGCAAGCTGCGCACACAATCGCAGTCTTGTACAGCTTGTTTCATCACCTTTGCGAAGTTGCCGCTCTCTCCGGCTCCCGGAGACGAAGAAGCTGCTTCTTCGCGCAAAGACGATTCTGCCGCTCACAGTGCTCTGCGGTGTGCGTCTTCTGCCGAAAGAGGTCCGGGAGCGGTGCTTAGCTCTGCAGAGCACCGTACCTTTGTCTTTAGCCTCTCTTCTCGTCTACATCTTAGCAAAAAGCTTTTCCACTCTGTCTGGCAAGGAGAAACTGTGCCAGCACAGAAAACATCTCCCATCGTGTTCTGGAGGCTGCACGGAGGTCTGCCGAGTGTTTTGCAAGAAGAGAAAGAAAGTTGTCCAAAACAGCTTGCAATCGAATGTTCATGTGAATAGAAAAGGCAGGAGAGTGGTCAGGTTCTGTTTTCTCTCAGTTGGCAAGCTGCGCACACAATCGCAGTGTTGTACAGCTTGTTTCATCACCTTTGCGAAGTTGCCGCTCTCTCCGGCTCCGGGAGACGAAGAAGCTGCTTCTTCGCGCAAAGACGATTCTGCCGCTCACAGTGCTCTGCGGTGTGCGCCTTCTGCCGAAAGAGGCCAGGGAGCGGTGCTTAGCTCTGCAGAGCACCGTACCTTCGTCTTTAGCCTCTCTTCTCGTCTACATCTTAGCAAAAAGCTTTTCCACTCTGTCTGGCAAGGAGAAACTGTGCCAGCACAGAAAACATCTCCCATCGTGTTCTACAGGCTGCACGGAGGTCTGCCGAGTGTTTTGCCAGAAAACAAAGAAAGTTGTCCAAAACAGCTTGCAATCGAATGTTCATGTGAATAGAAAAGGCAGGAGAGTGGTCAGGTACTGTTTTCTCTCAGTTGGCAAGCTGCGCACACAATCGCAGTGTTGTACAGCTTGTTTCATCCCTTTGCGAAGCTGCCGCTCTCTCCGGCTCCCGGAGACGAAGAAGCTGCTTCTTCGCGCAAAGACGATTCTGCCGCTCACAGTGCTCTGCACTGTGTGTCTTTTGCCGAAAGAGGTCCGGGAGCGGTGCTTAGCTCTGCAGAGCACCGTACCTTCGTCTTTAGCCTCTCTTCTCGTCTACATCTTAGCAAAAAGCTTTTCCACTCTGTCTGGCAAGGAGAAACTTTGCCAGCACAGAAAACATCTCCCATCGTGTTCTAGAGGCTGCACGGAGGTCTGCCGAGTGTTTTGCAAGAAGAGAAAGAAAGTTGTCCAAAACAGCTTGCAATCAAATGTTCATGTGAATAGAAAAGGCAGGAGAGTGGTCAGGTACTGTTTTCTCTCAGTTGGCAAGCTGCGCACACAATCGCAGTGTTGTACAGCTTGTTTCATCACTTTTGCGAAGTTGCCGCTCTCTCCGGCTCCGGGAGACGAAGAAGCTGCTTCTTCGCGCAAAGACGATTCTGCCGCTCACAGTGATCTGCGGTGTGCGCCTTCTGCCGAAAGAGGTCCGGGAGCGGTGCTTAGCTCTGCAGAGCACCGTACCTTCGTCTTTAGCCTCTCTTCTCGTCTACATCTTAGCAAAAAGCTTTTCCACTCTGTCTGGCAAGGAGAAACTGTGCCAGCACAAAAAACATCTCCCATCGTGTTCTAGAGGCTGCACGGAGGTCTGCCGAGTGTTTTGCAAGAAAACAAAGAAAGTTGTCCAAAACAGCTTGCAATCAAATGTTCATGTGAATAGAAAAGGAAGGAGAGTGGTCAGGTACTGTTTTCTCTCAGTTGGCAAGCTGCGCACACAATCGCAGTGTTGTACAGCTAGTTTCATCACCTTTGCGAAGTTGCCGTTCTCTCCCGCTCCTGGAGACGAAGAAGCGGCTTCTTCGCGCAAAGACGATTCTGCCGCTCATAGTGCTCTGCACTGTGTGTCTTCTGCCGAAAGACACCAGGGAGCGGTGCATAGCTCTGCAGAGAACCGTACCTTCGTCTTTAGCCTCTCTTCTCGTCTACATCTTAGCAAAAACCTTTTGCACTCTGTCTGGCAAGGAGAAAATGTGCCAGCACAGAAAACATCTCCCATCGTATTCTAGAGACTGCACGGAGGTCTGCCGAGTGTTTTGCAAGAAGAGAAAGAAAGTTGTCCAAAACAGCTTGCAATCGAATGTTCATGTGATTAGAAAAGGCAGGAGAGTGGTCAGGTACTGTTTTCTCTCAGTTGGCAAGCTGCGCACACAATCGCAGTGTTGTACAGCTTGTTTCATCACCTTTGCGAAGTTGCCGCTCTCTCCGGCTCCGGGAGAAGAAGAAGCTGCTTCTTCGCGCAAAGACGATTCTGCCGCTCACAGTGCTCTGCGGTGTGCGTCTTCTGCCGAAAGAGGTCCGGGAGCGGTGCTTAGCTCTGCAGAGCACCGTACCTTCGTCTTTAGCCTCTCTTCTCGTCTACATCTTAGCAAAAAGCTTTTCCACTCTGTCTGGCAAGGACAAACTTTGCCAGCACAGAAAACATCTCCCATCGTGTTCTAGAGGCTGCACGGAGGTCTGCCGAGTGTTTTGCAAGAAGAGAAAGAAAGTTGTCCAAAACAGCTTGCAATCGAATGTTCATGTGATTAGAAAAGGCAGGAGAGTGGTCAGGTACTGTTTTCTCTCAGATGACAAGCTGCGCACACAATCGCAGTGTTGTACAGCTTGTTTCATCACCTTTGCGAAGTTGCCGCTCTCTCCGGCTCCCGGAGAAGAAGAAGCTGCTTCTTCGCGCAAAGACGATTCTGCCGCTCACAGTGCTCTGCGGTGTGCGCCTTCTGCCGAAAGAGGTCCGGGAGCGGTGCTTAGCTCTGCAGAGCACCGTACCTTCGTCTTTAGCCTCTCTTCTCGTCTACATCCTAGCAAAATCTTTTCCACTCTGTCTGGCAAGGAGAAACTTTGCCAGCACAGAAAACATCTCCCATCGTGTTCTAGAGGCTGCACGGAGGTCTGCCGAGAGTTTTGCAAGAAGAGAAAGAAAGTTGTCCACAACAGCTTGCAATCAAATGTTCATGTGAATAGAAGAGGAAGGAGAGTGGTCAGGTACTGTTTTCTCTCAGTTGGCAAGCTGCGCACACAATCGCAGTGTTGTACAGCTAGTTTCATCACCTTTGCGAAGCTGCCGCTCTCTCCGGCTCCCGGAGACGAAGAAGCGGCTTCTTCGCGCAAAGACGATTCTGCCGCTCATAGTGCTCTGCACTGTGTGTCTTCTGCCGAAAGACACCAGGGAGCGGTGCATAGCTCTGCAGAGAACCGTACCTTCGTCTTTAGCCTCTCTTCTCGTCTACATCTTAGCAAAAACCTTTTGCACTCTGTCTGGCAAGGAGAAACTGTGCCAGCACAGAAAACATCTCCCATCGTATTCTAGAGACTGCACGGAGGTCTGCCGAGTGTTTTGCAAGAAGAGAAAGAAAGTTGTCCAAAACAGCTTGCAATCGAATGTTCATGTGATTAGAAAAGGCAGGAGAGTGGTCAGGTACTGTTTTCTCTCAGTTGGCAAGCTGCGCACACAATCGCAGTGTTGTACAGCTTGTTTCATCACCTTTGCGAAGTTGCCGCTCTCTCCGGCTCCGGGAGAAGAAGAAGCTGCTTCTTCGCGCAAAGACGATTCTGCCGCTCACAGTGCTCTGCGGTGTGCGTCTTCTGCCGAAAGAGGTCCGGGAGCGGTGCTTAGCTCTGCAGAGCACCGTACCTTCGTCTTTAGCCTCTCTTCTCGTCTACATCTTAGCAAAAAGCTTTTCCACTCTGTCTGGCAAGGACAAACTTTGCCAGCACAGAAAACATCTCCCATCGTGTTCTAGAGGCTGCACGGAGGTCTGCCGAGTGTTTTGCAAGAAGAGAAAGAAAGTTGTCCAAAACAGCTTGCAATCGAATGTTCATGTGATTAGAAAAGGCAGGAGAGTGGTCAGGTACTGTTTTCTCTCAGATGACAAGCTGCGCACACAATCGCAGTGTTGTACAGCTTGTTTCATCACCTTTGCGAAGTTGCCGCTCTCTCCGGCTCCCGGAGAAGAAGAAGCTGCTTCTTCGCGCAAAGACGATTCTGCCGCTCACAGTGCTCTGCGGTGTGCGCCTTCTGCCGAAAGAGGTCCGGGAGCGGTGCTTAGCTCTGCAGAGCACCGTACCTTCGTCTTTAGCCTCTCTTCTCGTCTACATCCTAGCAAAATCTTTTCCACTCTGTCTGGCAAGGAGAAACTTTGCCAGCACAGAAAACATCTCCCATCGTGTTCTAGAGGCTGCACGGAGGTCTGCCGAGAGTTTTGCAAGAAGAGAAAGAAAGTTGTCCACAACAGCTTGCAATCAAATGTTCATGTGAATAGAAGAGGAAGGAGAGTGGTCAGGTACTGTTTTCTCTCAGTTGGCAAGCTGCGCACACAATCGCAGTGTTGTACAGCTAGTTTCATCACCTTTGCGAAGCTGCCGCTCTCTCCGGCTCCCGGAGACGAAGAAGCGGCTTCTTCGCGCAAAGACGATTCTGCCGCTCATAGTGCTCTGCACTGTGTGTCTTCTGCCGAAAGACACCAGGGAGCGGTGCATAGCTCTGCAGAGCACCTTACCTTCGTCTTTAGCCTCTCTTCTCGTCTACATCTTAGCAAAAAGCTTTTCCACTCTGTCTGGCAAGGAGAAACTGTGCCAGCACAGAAAACATCTCCCATCGTGTTCTAGAGGCTGCACGGAGGTCTGCCGAGTGTTTTGCAAGAAGAGAAAGAAAGTTGTCCAAAACAGCTTGCAATCGAATGTTCATGTGAATAGAAAAGGAAGGAGAGTGGTCAGGTACTGTTTTCTCTCACTTGGCAAGCTGCGCACACAATCGCAGTGTTGTACAGCTTGTTTCATCACCTTTGCGAAGTTGCCGCTCTCTCCGGCTCCCGGAGACGAAGAAGCTGCTTCTTCGCGCAAAGACGATTCTGCCGCTCACAGTGCTCTGCGGTGTGCGTCTTCTGCCGAAAGAGGTCCGGGAGCGGTGCTTAGCTCTGCAGAGCACCGTACCTTCGTCTTTAGCCTCTCTTCTCGTCTACATCTTAGCAAAAAGCTTTTCCACTCTGTCTGGCAAGGAGAAACTGTGCCAGCACAGAAAACATCTCCCATCGTGTTCTGGAGGCTGCACGGAGGTCTGCCGAGTGTTTTGCAAGAAGAGAAAGAAAGTTGTCCAAAACAGCTTGCAATCGAATGTTCATGTGAATAGAAAAGGCAGGAGAGTGGTCAGGTACTGTTTTCTCTCAGTTGGCAAGCTGCGCACACACTCGCAGTCTTGTACAGCTTGTTTCATCACCTTTGCGAAGTTGCCGCTCTCTCCGGCTCCCGGAGACGAAGAAGCTGCTTCTTCGCGCAAAGACGATTCTGCCGCTCACAGTGCTCTGCGGTGTGCGTCTTCTGCTGAAAGAGGTCCGGGAGCGGTGCTTAGCTCTGCAGAGCACCGTACCTTCGTCTTTAGCCTCTCTTCTCGTCTACATCTTAGCAAAAAGCTTTTCCACTCTGTCTGGCAAGGAGAAACTGTGCCAGCACAGAAAACATCTCCCATCGTGTTCTAGAGGCTGCACGGAGGTCTGCCGAGTGTTTTGCAAGAAGAGAAAGAAAGTTGTCCAAAACAGCTTGCAATCGAATGTTCATGTGAATAGAAAAGGCAGGAGAGTGGTCAGGTACTGTTTTCTCTCAGTTGGCAAGCTGCGCACACAATCGCAGTGTTGTACAGCTTGTTTCATCACCTTTGCGAAGCTGCCGCTCTCTACGGCTCCCGGAGACGAAGAAGCTGCTTCTTCGCGCAAAGACGATTCTGCCGCTCACAGTGCTCTGCGGTGTGCGCCTTCTGCCGAAAGAGGTCCGGGAGCGGTGCTTAGCTCTGCAGAGCACCGTACCTTCGTCTTTAGCCTCTCTTCTCGTCTACATCTTAGCAAAAATCTTTTCCACTCTGTCTGGCTAGGAGAAACTGTGCCAGCACAAAAAACATCTCCCATCGTGTTCTAGAGGCTGCACGGAGGTCTGCCGAGTGTTTTGCAAGAAGAGAAAGAAAGTTGTTCAAAACAGCTTGCAATCGAATGTTCATGTTAATAGAAAAGGCAGGAGAGTGGTCAGGTACTGTTTTCTCTCAGTTGACAAGCTGCGCACACAATCGCAGTGTTGTACAGCTTGTTTCATCACCTTTGCGAAGTTGCCGCTCTCTCCGGCTCCCGGAGACGAAGAATCTGCTTCTTCGCGCAAAGACGATTCTGCAGCTCACAGTGCTCTGCTTTGTGCGCCTTCTGCCAAAGAGGCCAGGGAGCGGTGCTTAGCTCTGCAGAGCACCGTACCTTCGTCTTTAGCCTCTCTTCTCGTCTACATCTTAGCAAAAAGCTTTTCCACTCTGTCTGGCAAGGAGAAACTGTGCCAGCACAGAAAACATCTCCCATCGTATTCTAGAGACTGCACGGAGGTCTGCCGAGTGTTTTGCAAGAAGAGAAAGAAAGTTGTCCAAAACAGCTTGCAATCGAATGTTCATGTGATTAGAAAAGGCAGGAGAGTGGTCAGGTACTGTTTTCTCTCAGTTGGCAAGCTGCGCACACAATCGCAGTGTTGTACAGCTTGTTTCATCACCTTTGCGAAGTTGCCGCTCTCTCCGGCTCCGGGAGAAGAAGAAGCTGCTTCTTCGCGCAAAGACGATTCTGCCGCTCACAGTGCTCTGCGGTGTGCGTCTTCTGCCGAAAGAGGTCCGGGAGCGGTGCTTAGCTCTGCAGAGCACCGTACCTTCGTCTTTAGCCTCTCTTCTCGTCTACATCTTAGCAAAAAGCTTTTCCACTCTGTCTGGCAAGGACAAACTTTGCCAGCACAGAAAACATCTCCCATCGTGTTCTAGAGGCTGCACGGAGGTCTGCCGAGTGTTTTGCAAGAAGAGAAAGAAAGTTGTCCAAAACAGCTTGCAATCGAATGTTCATGTGATTAGAAAAGGCAGGAGAGTGGTCAGGTACTGTTTTCTCTCAGATGACAAGCTGCGCACACAATCGCAGTGTTGTACAGCTTGTTTCATCACCTTTGCGAAGTTGCCGCTCTCTCCAGCTCCGGGAGAAGAAGAAGCTGCTTCTTCGCGCAAAGACGATTCTGCCGCTCACAGTGCTCTGCGGTGTGCGCCTTCTGCCGAAAGAGGTCCGGGAGCGGTGCTTAGCTCTGCAGAGCACCGTACCTTCGTCTTTAGTCTCTCTTCTCGTCTACATCTTAGCAAAAAGCTTTTCCACTCTGTCTGGCAAGGAGAAACTTTGCCAGCACAGAAAACATCTCCCATCGTGTTCTAGAGGCTGCACGGAGGTCTGCCGAGAGTTTTGCAAGAAGAGAAAGAAAGTTGTCCAAAACAGCTTTCAATCAAATGTTCATGTGAATAGAAGAGGAAGGAGAGTGGTCAGGTACTGTTTTCTCTCAGTTGGCAAGCTGCGCACACAATCGCAGTGTTGTACAGCTAGTTTCATCACCTTTGCGAAGCTGCCGCTCTCTCCGGCTCCCGGAGACGAAGAAGCGGCTTCTTCGCGCAAAGACGATTCTGCCGCTCATAGTGCTCTGCACTGTGTGTCTTCTGCCGAAAGACACCAGGGAGCGGTGCATAGCTCTGCAGAGCACCTTACCTTCGTCTTTAGCCTCTCTTCTCGTCTACATCTTAGCAAAAAGCTTTTCCACTCTGTCTGGCAAGGAGAAACTGTGCCAGCACAGAAAACATCTCCCATCGTGTTCTAGAGGCTGCACGGAGGTCTGCCGAGTGTTTTGCAAGAAGAGAAAGAAAGTTGTCCAAAACAGCTTGCAATCGAATGTTCATGTGAATAGAAAAGGCAGGAGAGTGGTCAGGTACTGTTTTCTCTCAGTTGGCAAGCTGCGCACACAATCGCAGTGTTGTACAGCTTGTTTCATCACCTTTGCGAAGTTGCCGCTCTCTCCGGCTCCCGGAGACGAAGAAGCTGCTTCTTCGCGCAAAGACGATTCTGCCGCTCACAGTGCTCTGCGGTGTGCGTCTTCTGCCGAAAGAGGTCCGGGAGCGGTGCTTAGCTCTGCAGAGCACCGTACCTTCGTCTTTAGCCTCTCTTCTCGTCTACATCTTAGCAAAAAGCTTTTCCACTCTGTCTGGCAAGGAGAAACTGTGCCAGCACAGAAAACATCTCCCATCGTGTTCTGGAGGCTGCACGGAGGTCTGCCGAGTGTTTTGCAAGAAGAGAAAGAAAGTTGTCCAAAACAGCTTGCAATCGAATGTTCATGTGAATAGAAAAGGCAGGAGAGTGGTCAGGTTCTGTTTTCTCTCAGTTGGCAAGCTGCGCACACAATCGCAGTGTTGTACAGCTTGTTTCATCACCTTTGCGAAGTTGCCGCTCTCTCCGGCTCCGGGAGACGAAGAAGCTGCTTCTTCGCGCAAAGACGATTCTGCCGCTCACAGTGCTCTGCGGTGTGCGCCTTCTGCCGAAAGAGGCCAGGGAGCGGTGCTTAGCTCTGCAGAGCACCGTACCTTCGTCTTTAGCCTCTCTTCTCGTCTACATCTTAGCAAAAAGCTTTTCCACTCTGTCTGGCAAGGAGAAACTGTGCCAGCACAGAAAACATCTCCCATCGTGTTCTACAGGCTGCACGGAGGTCTGCCGAGTGTTTTGCCAGAAAACAAAGAAAGTTGTCCAAAACAGCTTGCAATCGAATGTTCATGTGAATAGAAAAGGCAGGAGAGTGGTCAGGTACTGTTTTCTCTCAGTTGGCAAGCTGCGCACACAATCGCAGTGTTGTACAGCTTGTTTCATCACCTTTGCGAAGCTGCCGCTCTCTCCGGCTCCCGGAGACGAAGAAGCTGCTTCTTCGCGCAAAGACGATTCTGCCGCTCACAGTGCTCTGCACTGTGTGTCTTCTGCCGAAAGAGGTCCGGGAGCGGTGCTTAGCTCTGCAGAGCACCGTACCTTCGTCTTTAGCCTCTCTTCTCGTCTACATCTTAGCAAAAAGCTTTTCCACTCTGTCTGGCAAGGAGAAACTGTGCCAGCACAGAAAACATCTCCCATCGTATTCTAGAGACTGCACGGAGGTCTGCCGAGTGTTTTGCAAGAAGAGAAAGAAAGTTGTCCAAAACAGCTTGCAATCGAATGTTCATGTGAATAGAAAAGGCAGGAGAGTGGTCAGGTACTGTTTTCTCTCAGTTGGCAAGCTGCGCACACAATCGCAGTGTTGTACAGCTTGTTTCATCACCTTTGCGAAGTTGCCGCTCTCTCCGGCTCCGGGAGAAGAAGAAGCTGCTTCTTCGCGCAAAGACGATTCTGCCGCTCACAGTGCTCTGCGGTGTGCGTCTTCTGCCGAAAGAGGTCCGGGAGCGGTGCTTAGCTCTGCAGAGCACCGTACCTTCGTCTTTAGCCTCTCTTCTCGTCTACATCTTAGCAAAAAGCTTTTCCACTCTGTCTGGCAAGGACAAACTTTGCCAGCACAGAAAACATCTCCCATCGTGTTCTAGAGGCTGCACGGAGGTCTGCCGAGTGTTTTGCAAGAAGAGAAAGAAAGTTGTCCAAAACAGCTTGCAATCGAATGTTCATGTGATTAGAAAAGGCAGGAGAGTGGTCAGGTACTGTTTTCTCTCAGATGACAAGCTGCGCACAGAATCGCAGTGTTGTACAGCTTGTTTCATCACCTTTGCGAAGTTGCCGCTCTCTCCGGCTCCCGGAGAAGAAGAAGCTGCTTCTTCGCGCAAAGACGATTCTGCCGCTCACAGTGCTCTGCGGTGTGCGCCTTCTGCCGAAAGAGGTCCGGGAGCGGTGCTTAGCTCTGCAGAGCACCGTACCTTCGTCTTTAGCCTCTCTTCTCGTCTACATCCTAGCAAAATCTTTTCCACTCTGTCTGGCAAGGAGAAACTTTGCCAGCACAGAAAACATCTCCCATCGTGTTCTAGAGGCTGCACGGAGGTCTGCCGAGAGTTTTGCAAGAAGAGAAAGAAAGTTGTCCACAACAGCTTGCAATCAAATGTTCATGTGAATAGAAGAGGAAGGAGAGTGGTCAGGTACTGTTTTCTCTCAGTTGGCAAGCTGCGCACACAATCGCAGTGTTGTACAGCTAGTTTCATCACCTTTGCGAAGCTGCCGCTCTCTCCGGCTCCCGGAGACGAAGAAGCGGCTTCTTCGCGCAAAGACGATTCTGCCGCTCATAGTGCTCTGCACTGTGTGTCTTCTGCCGAAAGACACCAGGGAGCGGTGCATAGCTCTGCAGAGCACCTTACCTTCGTCTTTAGACTCTCTTCTCGTCTACATCTTAGCAAAAAGCTTTTCCACTCTGTCTGGCAAGGAGAAACTGTGCCAGCACAGAAAACATCTCCCATCGTGTTCTAGAGGCTGCACGGAGGTCTGCCGAGTGTTTTGCAAGAAGAGAAAGAAAGTTGTCCAAAACAGGTTGCAATCGAATGTTCATGTGAATAGAAAAGGAAGGAGAGTGGTCAGGTACTGTTTTCTCTCACTTGGCAAGCTGCGCACACAATCGCAGTGTTGTACAGCTTGTTTCATCACCTTTGCGAAGTTGCCGCTCTCTCCGGCTCCCGGAGACGAAGAAGCTGCTTCTTCGCGCAAAGACGATTCTGCCGCTCACAGTGCTCTGCGGTGTGCGCCTTCTGCCGAAAGAGGCCCGGGAGCGGTGCTTAGCTCTGCAGAGCACCGTACCTTCGTCTTTAGCCTCTCTTCTCGTCTACATCTTAGCAAAAAGCTTTTCCACTCTGTCTGGCAAGGAGAAAATGTGCCAGCACAGAAAACATCTCCCATCGTGTTCTGGAGGCTGCACGGAGGTCTGCCGAGTGTTTTGCAAGAAGAGAAAGAAAGTTGTCCAAAACAGCTTGCAATCGAATGTTCATGTGAATAGAAAAGGCAGGAGAGTGGTCAGGTACTGTTTTCTCTCAGTTGGCAAGCTGCGCACACAATCGCAGTGTTGTACAGCTTGTTTCATCACCTTTGCGAAGTTGCCGCTCTCTCCGGCTCCGGGAGACGAAGAAGCTGCTTCTTCGCGCAAAGACGATTCTGCCGCTCACAGTGCTCTGCGGTGTGCGCCTTCTGCCGAAAGAGGTCCGGGAGCGGTGCTTAGCTCTGCAGAGCACCGTACCTTCGTCTTTAGCCTCTCTTCTCGTCTACATCTTAGCAAAAAGCTTTTCCACTCTGTCTGGCAAGGAGAAACTGTGCCAGCACAAAAAACATCTCCCATCGTGTTCTAGAGGCTGCACGGAGGTCTGCCGAGTGTTTTGCAAGAAAACAAAGAAAGTTGTCCAAAACAGCTTGCAATCAAATGTTCATGTGAATAGAAAAGGAAGGAGAGTGGTCAGGTACTGTTTTCTCTCAGTTGGCAAGCTGCGCACACAATCGCAGTGTTGTACAGCTAGTTTCATCACCTTTGCGAAGCTGCCGCTCTCTCCGGCTCTTGGAGACGAAGAAGCGGCTTCTTCGCGCAAAGACGATTCTGCCGCTCATAGTGCTCTGCACTGTGTGTCTTCTGCCGAAAGACACCAGGGAGCGGTGCATAGCTCTGCAGAGCACCTTACCTTCGTCTTTAGCCTCTCTTCTCGTCTACATCTTAGCAAAAATCTTTTCCACTCTGTCTGGCAAGGAGAAACTTTGCCAGCACAGAAAACATCTCCCATCGTGTTCTAGAGGCTGCACGGAGGTCTGCCGAGTGTTTTGCAAGAAGAGAAAGAAAGTTGTCCAAAACAGCTTGCAATCGAATGTTCATGTGAATAGAAAAGGCAGGAGAGTGGTCAGGTACTGTTTTCTCTCAGTTGGCAAGCTGCGCACACACTCGCAGTGTTGTACAGCTTGTTTCATCACCTTTGCGAAGTTGCCGCTCTCTCCGGCTCCCGGAGACGAAGAAGCTGCTTCTTCGCGCAAAGACGATTCTGCCGCTCACAGTGCTCTGCGGTGTGCGTCTTCTGCTGAAAGAGGTCCGGGAGCGGTGCTTAGCTCTGCAGAGCACCGTACCTTCGTCTTTAGCCTCTCTTCTCGTCTACATCTTAGCAAAAAGCTTTTCCACTCTGTCTGGCAAGGAGAAACTGTGCCAGCACAGAAAACATCTCCCATCGTGTTCTAGAGGCTGCACGGAGGTCTGCCGAGTGTTTTGCAAGAAGAGAAAGAAAGTTGTCCAAAACAGCTTGCAATCGAATGTTCATGTGAATAGAAAAGGCAGGAGAGTGGTCAGGTACTGTTTTCTCTCAGTTGGCAAGCTGCGCACACAATCGCAGTGTTGTACAGCTTGTTTCATCACCTTTGCGAAGCTGCCGCTCTCTACGGCTCCCGGAGACGAAGAAGCTGCTTCTTCGCGCAAAGACGATTCTGCCGCTCACAGTGCTCTGCGGTGTGCGCCTTCTGCCGAAAGAGGTCCGGGAGCGGTGCTTAGCTCTGCAGAGCACCGTACCTTCGTCTTTAGCCTCTCTTCTCGTCTACATCTTAGCAAAAATCTTTTCCACTCTGTCTGGCTAGGAGAAACTGTGCCAGCACAAAAAACATCTCCCATCGTGTTCTAGAGGCTGCACGGAGGTCTGCCGAGTGTTTTGCAAGAAGAGAAAGAAAGTTGTTCAAAACAGCTTGCAATCGAATGTTCATGTTAATAGAAAAGGCAGGAGAGTGGTCAGGTACTGTTTTCTCTCAGTTGACAAGCTGCGCACACAATCGCAGTGTTGTACAGCTTGTTTCATCACCTTTGCGAAGTTGCCGCTCTCTCCGGCTCCCGGAGACGAAGAAGCTGCTTCTTCGCGCAAAGACGATTCTGCCGCTCACAGTGCTCTGCTTTGTGCGCCTTCTGCCAAAGAGGCCAGGGAGCGGTGCTTAGCTCTGCAGAGCACCTTACCTTCGTCTTTAGCCTCTCTTCTCGTCTACATCTTAGCAAAAAGCTTTTCCACTCTGTCTGGCAAGGAGAAACTGTGCCAGCACAGAAAACATCTCCCATCGTGTTCTAGAGGCTGCACGGAGGTCTGCCGAGTGTTTTGCAAGAAGAGAAAGAAAGTTGTCCAAAACAGCTTGCAATCGAATGTTCATGTGAATAGAAAAGGCAGGAGAGTGGTCAGGTACTGTTTTCTCTCAGTTGGCAAGCTGCGCACACAATCGCAGTGTTGTACAGCTTGTTTCATCACCTTTGCCAAGTTGCCGCTCTCTCCGGCTCCCGGAGACGAAGAAGCTGCTTCTTCGCGCAAAGACGATTCTGCCGCTCACAGTGCTCTGCGGTGTGCGTCTTCTGCCGAAAGAGGTCCGGGAGCGGTGCTTAGCTCTGCAGAGCACCGTACCTTCGTCTTTAGCCTCTCTTCTCGTCTACATCTTAGCAAAAAGCTTTTCCACTCTGTCTGGCAAGGAGAAACTGTGCCAGCACAGAAAACATCTCCCATCGTGTTCTGGAGGCTGCACGGAGGTCTGCCGAGTGTTTTGCAAGAAGAGAAAGAAAGTTGTCCAAAACAGCTTGCAATCGAATGTTCATGTGAATAGAAAAGGCAGGAGAGTGGTCAGGTTCTGTTTTCTCTCAGTTGGCAAGCTGCGCACACAATCGCAGTGTTGTACAGCTTGTTTCATCACATTTGCGAAGTTGCCGCTCTCTCCGGCTCCGGGAGACGAAGAAGCTGCTTCTTCGCGCAAAGACGATTCTGCCGCTCACAGTGCTCTGCGGTGTGCGCCTTCTGCCGAAAGAGGCCAGGGAGCGGTGCTTAGCTCTGCAGAGCACCGTACCTTCGTCTTTAGCCTCTCTTCTCGTCTACATCTTAGCAAAAAGCTTTTCCACTCTGTCTGGCAAGGAGAAACTGTGCCAGCACAGAAAACATCTCCCATCGTGTTCTACAGGCTGCACGGAGGTCTGCCGAGTGTTTTGCCAGAAAACAAAGAAAGTTGTCCAAAACAGCTTGCAATCGAATGTTCATGTGAATAGAAAAGGCAGGAGAGTGGTCAGGTACTGTTTTCTCTCAGTTGGCAAGCTGCGCACACAATCGCAGTGTTGTACAGCTTGTTTCATCACCTTTGCGAAGCTGCCGCTCTCTCCGGCTCCCGGAGACGAAGAAGCTGCTTCTTCGCGCAAAGACGATTCTGCCGCTCACAGTGCTCTGCACTGTGTGTCTTCTGCCGAAAGAGGTCCGGGAGCGGTGCTTAGCTCTGCAGAGCACCGTACCTTCGTCTTTAGCCTCTCTTCTCGTCTACATCTTAGCAAAAAGCTTTTCCACTCTGTCTGGCAAGGAGAAACTGTGCCAGCACAAAAAATATCTCCCATCGTGTTCTAGAGGCTGCACGGAGGTCTGCCGACTGTTTTGCAAGAAGAGAAAGAAAGTTGTCCAAAACAGCTTGCAATCGAATGTTCATGGGAATAGAAAAGGCAGGAGAGTGGTCAGGTACTGTTTTCTCTCAGTTGGCAAGCTGCGCACACAATCGCAGTGTTGTACAGATTGTTTCATCACCTTTGCGAAGTTGCCGCTCTCTCCGGCTCCCGGAGACGAAGAAGCTGCTTCTTCGCGCAAAGACGATTCTGCCGCTCACAGTGCTCTGCTTTGTGCGCCTTCTGCCAAAGAGGCCAGGGAGCGGTGCTTTAGCTCTGCAGAGCACCGTACCTTCGTCTTTAGCCTCTCTTCTCGTCTACATCTTAGCAAAAAGCTTTTCCACTCTGTCTGGCAAGGAGGAACAGTGCCAGCACAGAAAACATCTCCCATCGTGTTCTAGAGGCTGCACGGAGGTCTGCCGAGTGTTTTGCAAGAAGAGAAAGAAAGTTGTCCAAAACAGCTTGCAATCGAATTTTCATGTGAATAGAAAAGGCAGGAGAGTGGTCAGGTACTGTTTTCTCTCAGTTGGCAAGCTGCGCACACAATCGCAGTGTTGTACAGCTTGTTTCATCACCTTTGCGAAGTTGCCGCTCTCTCCGGCTCCGGGAGACGAAGAAGCTGCTTCTTCGCGCAAAGACGATTCTGCCGCTCACAGTGCTCTGCGGTGTGCGCCTTCTGCCGAAAGAGATCCGGGAGCGGTGCTTAGCTCTGCAGAGCACCGTACGTTCGTCTTTAGCCTCTCTTCTCGTCTACATCTTAGCAAAAAGCTTTTCCACTCTGTCTGGCAAGGAGAAACTTTGCCAGCACAGAAAACATCTCCCATCGTGTTCTAGAGGCTGCACGGAGGTCTGCCGAGTGTTTTGCAAGAAGAGAAAGAAAGTTGTCCAAAACAGATTGCAATCGAATGTTCATGTGAATAGAAAAGGCAGGAGAGTGGTCAGGTACTGTTTTCTCTCAGTTGGCAAGCTGCGCACACAATCGCAGTGTTGTACAGCTTGTTTCATCACCTTTGCGAAGTTGCCGCTCTCTCCGGCTCCCGGAGACGAAGAAGCTGCTTCTTCGCGCAAAGACGATTCTGCCGCTCACAGTCCTCTGCTTTGTGCGCCTTCTGCCAAAGAGGCCAGGGAGCGGTGCTTAGCTCTGCAGAGCACCGTACCTTCGTCTTTAGCCTCTCTTCTCGTCTACATCTTAGCAAAAAGCTTTTCCACTCTGTCTGGCAAGGAGAAACTGTGCCAGCACAGAAAACATCTCCCATCGTGTTCTAGAGGCTGCACGGATGTCTGCCTAGTGTTTTGCAAGAAGAGAAAGAAAGTTGTCCAAAACAGCTTGCAATCGAATGTTCATGTGAATAGAAAAGGCAGGAGAGTGGTCAGGTACTGTTTTCTCTCAGTTGGCAAGCTGCGCACACAATCGCAGTGTGGTAGAGCTTCTTTCATCACCTTTGCGAAGCTGCCGCTCTCTCCGGCTCCCGGAGACGAAGAAGCTGCTTCTTCGCGCAAAGACGATTCTGACGCTCACAGTGCTCTGCGGTGTGCGCCTTCTGCCGAAAGAGGTCCGGGAGCGGTGCTTAGCTCTGCAGAGCACCGTACCTTCGTCTTTAGCCTCTCTTCTCGTCTACATCTTAGCAAAATGCTTTTCCACTCTGTCTGGAAAGGAGAAACTTTGCCAGCACAGAAAACATCTCCCATCGTGTTCTAGAGGCTGCACGGAGGTCTGCCGAGTGTTTTGCAAGAAGAGAAAGAAAGTTGTCCAAAACAGCTTGCAATCGAATGTTCATGTGATTAGAAAAGGCAGGAGAGTGGTCAGGTACTGTTTTCTCTCAGTTGGCAAGCTGCGCACACAATCGCAGTGTTGTACAGCTTGTTTCATCACCTTTGCGAAGTTGCCGCTCTCTCCGGCTCCGGGAGAAGAAGAAGCTGCTTCTTCGCGCAAAGACGATTCTGCCGCTCACAGTGCTCTGCGGTGTGCGCCTTCTGCCGAAAGAGGTCCGGGAGCGGTGCTTAGCTCTGCAGAGCACCGTACCTTCGTCTTTAGCCTCTCTTCTCGTCTACATCTTAGCAAAAAGCTTTTCCACTCTGTCTGGCAAGGAGAAACTGTGCCAGCACAGAAAACATCTCCCATCGTGTTCTAGAGGCTGCACGGAGGTCTGCCGAGTGTTTTGCAAGAAGAGAAAGAAAGTTGTCCAAAACAGCTTGCAATCGAATGTTCATGTGAATAGAAAAGGAAGGAGAGTGGTCAGGTAGTGTTTTCTCTCAGTTGGCAAGCTGCGCACACAATCGCAGTGTTGTACAGCTTGTTTCATAACCTTTCCCAAGTTGCCGCTCTCTCCGGCTCCCGGAGACGAAGAAGCTGCTTCTTCGCGCAAAGACGATTCTGCCGCTCACAGTGCTCTGCGGTGTGCGCCTTCTGCCGAAAGAGGTCCGGGAGCGGTGTTTAGCTCTGCAGAGCACCGTACCTTCGTCTTTAGCCTCTCTTCTCGTCTACATCTTAGCAAAAAGCTTTTCCAATCTGTCTGGCAAGGAAAAACTTTGCCAGCACAGAAAACATCTCCCATCGTGTTCTAGAGGCTGCACGGAGGTCTGCCGACTGTTTTGCAAGAAGAGAAAGAAAGTTGTCCAAAACAGCTTGCAATCGAATGTTCATGTGAATAGAAAAGGCAGGAGAGTGGTCAGGTACTGTTTTCTCTCAGTTGACAAACTGCGCACACAATCGCAGTGTTATACAGCTTGTTTCATCACCTTTGCGAAGTTGCCGCTCTCTCCGGCTCCCGGAGACGAAGAAGCTACTTCTTCGCGCAAAGACAATTCTGCCGCTCACAGTGCTCTGCGGTGTGCGGCTTCTGCCGAAAGAGATCCGGGAGCGGTGCTTCGCTCTGCAGAGCACCGTACCTTCGTCTTTAGCCTCTCTTCTCGTCTACATCTTAGCAAAAAGCTTTTCCACTATGTCTGGCAAGGAGAAACTGTGCCAGCACAAAAAACATCTCCCATCGTGTTCTAGAGGCTGCACGGAGGTCTGCCGAGTGTTTTGCAAGAAGAGAAAGAAAGTTGTCCAAAACAGCTTGCAATCGAATGTTCATGTGAATAGAAAAGGCAGGAGAGTGGTCAGGTACTGTTTTCTCTCAGTTGGCAAGCTGCGCACACAATCGCAGTGTTGTACAGCTTGTTTCATCACCTTTGCCAAGTTGCCGCTCTCTCCAGCTCCGGGAGACGAAGAAGCTGCTTCTTCGCGCAAAGACGATTCTGCCGCTCACAGTGCTCTGCGGTGTGCGCCTTCTGCCGAAAGATATCCGGGAGCGGTGCTTAGCTCTGCAGAGCACCGTACGTTCGTCTTTAGCCTCTCTTCTCGTCTACATCTTAGCAAAAAGCTTTTCCACTCTGTCTGGCAAGGAGAAACTTTGCCAGCACAGAAAACATCTCCCATCGTGTTCTAGAGGCTGCACGGAGGTCTGCCGAGTGTTTTGCAAGAAGAGAAAGAAAGTTGTCCAAAACAGCTTGCAATCGAATGTTCATGTGAATAGAAAAGGCAGGAGAGTGGTCAGGTACTGTTTTCTCTCACTTGGCAAGCTGCGCACACAATCGCAGTGTTGTACAGCAAGTTTCATCACCTTTGCGAAGCTGCCGCTCTCTCCGGCTCCCGGAGGCGAAGAAGCTGCTTCTTCGCGCAAAGACGATTCTACCGCTCACAGTGCTCTGCGGTGTGCGTCTTCTGCCGAAAGACACCAGGGAGCGGTGCTTAGCTCTGCAGAGCACCGTACCTTTGTCTTTAGCCTCTCTTCTCGTCTACATATTAGCAAAAAGCTTTTCCACTCTGTCTGGCAAGGAGAAAGTGTGCCAGCACAGAAAACATCTCCCATCGTGTTCTAGAGGCTGCACGGAGGTCTGCCGAGTGTTTTGCAAGAAGAGAAAGAAAGTTGTCCAAAACAGCTTGCAATCGAATGTTCATGTGAATAGAAAAGGCAGGAGAGTGGTCAGGTACTGTTTTCTCTCAGTTGGCAAGCTGCGCACACAATCGCAGTGTTGTACAGCTTGTTTCATCACCTTTGCCAAGTTGCCGCTCTCTCCGGCTCCGGGAGACGAAGAAGCTGCTTCTTCGCGCAAAGACGATTCTGCCGCTCACAGTGCTCTGCGGTGTGCGCCTTTTGCCGAAAGAGGTCCGGGAGCGGTGCTTAGCTCTGCAGAGCACCGTCCCTTCGTCTTTAGCCTCTGTTCTCGTCTACATCTTAGCAAAAAGCTTTTCCACTCTGTCTGGCAAGGAGAAACTGTGCCAGCACAGAAAACATCTCCCATCGTGTTCTAGAGGCTGCACGGAGGTCTGCCGAGTGTTTTGCAAGAAGAGAAAGAAAGTTGTCCAAAACAGCTTGCAATCGAATGTTCATGTGAATAGAAAAGGAAGGAGAGTGGTCAGGTAGTGTTTTCTCTCAGTTGGCAAGCTGCGCACACAATCGCAGTCTTGTACAGCTTGTTTCATCACCTTTGCGAAGTTGCCGCTCTCTCCGGCTCCCGGAGACGAAGAAGCTGCTTCTTCGCGCAAAGACGATTCTGCCGCTCACAGTGCT
This sequence comes from Melozone crissalis, assembly GCF_028551555.1. Taxonomy (NCBI): domain Eukaryota; kingdom Metazoa; phylum Chordata; class Aves; order Passeriformes; family Passerellidae; genus Melozone; species Melozone crissalis. Next base: position 149,105 of record NW_026536091.1, on the reverse strand, counting down.
CTGCGGTGTGCGCCTTCTGCCGAAAGAGGTCCGGGAGCGGTGCTTAGCTCTGCAGAGCACCGTACCTTCGTCTTTAGCCTCTCTTCTCGTCTACATCTTAGCAAAAAGCTTTTCCACTCTGTCTGGCAAGGAAAAACTTTGCCAGCACAGAAAACATCTCCCATCGTGTGCTAGAGGCTGCACGGAGGTCTGCCGACTGTTTTGCAAGAAGAGAAAGAAAGTTGTCCAAAACAGCTTGCAATCGAATGTTCATGTGAATAGAAAAGGCAGGAGAGTGGTCAGGTACTGTTTTCTCTCAGTTGACAAACTGCGCACACAATCGCAGTGTTATACAGCTTGTTTCATCACCTTTGCGAAGTTGCCGCTCTCTCCGGCTCCCGGAGACGAAGAAGCTACTTCTTCGCGCAAAGACAATTCTGCCGCTCACAGTGCTCTGCGGTGTGCGGCTTCTGCCGAAAGAGATCCGGGAGCGGTGCTTCGCTCTGCAGAGCACCGTACCTTCGTCTTTAGCCTCTCTTCTCGTCTACATCTTAGCAAAAAGCTTTTCCACTATGTCTGGCAAGGAGAAACTTTGCCAGCACAAAAAACATCTCCCATCGTGTTCTAGAGGCTGCACGGAGGTCTGCCGAGTGTTTTGCAAGAAGAGAAAGAAAGTTGTCCAAAACAGCTTGCAATCGAATGTTCATGTGAATAGAAAAGGCAGGAGAGTGGTCAGGTACTGTTTTCTCTCAGTTGGCAAGCTGCGCACACAACCGAAGTGTTGTACAGCTTGTTTCATCACCTTTCCCAAGTTGCCGCTCTCTCCGGCTCCCGGAGACGAAGAAGCTGCTTCTTCGCGCAAAGACGATTCTGCCGCTCACAGTGCTCTGCTTTGTGCGCCTTCTGCCAAAGAGGCCAGGGAGGGGTGCTTAGCTCTGCAGAGCACCGTACCTTCGTCTTTAGCCTCTCTTCTCGTCTACATCTTAGCAAAAAGCTTTTCCACTCTGTCTGGCAAGGAGAAACTGTGCCAGCACAGAAAACATCTCCCATCGTGTTCTAGAGGCTGCACGGAGGTCTGCCGAGTGTTTTGCAAGAAGAGAAAGAAAGTTGTCCAAAACAGCTTGCAATCGAATGTTCATGTGAATAGAAAAGGCAGGAGAGTGGTCAGGTACTGTTTTCTCTCAGTTGGCAAGCTGCGCACACAATCGCAGTGTTGTACAGCTTGTTTCATCACCTTTGCGAAGCTGCCGCTCTCTCCGGCTCCCGGAGACGAAGAAGCTGCTTCTTCGCGCAAAGACGATTCTGCCGCTCACAGTGCTCTGCGGTGTGCGCCTTCTGCCGAAAGAGGTCCGGGAGCGGTGCTTAGCTCTGCAGAGCACCGTACCTTCGTCTTTAGCCTCTCTTCTCGTCTACATCTTAGCAAAAAGCTTTTCCACTCTGTCTGGCAAGGAGAAACTGTGCCAGCACAGAAAACATCTCCCATCGTGTTCTAGAGACTGCACGGAGGTCTGCCGAGTGTTTTGCAAGAAGAGAAAGAAAGTTGTCCAAAACAGCTTGCAATCGAATGTTCATGTGAATAGAAAAGGCAGGAGAGTGGTCAGGTACTGTTTTCTCTCAGTTGGCAAACTGCGCACACAATCGCAGTGTTGTACAGCTTGTTTCATCACCTTTCCCAAGTTGCCGCTCTCTCCGGCTCCCGGAGACGAAGAAGCTGCTTCTTCGCGCAAAGACGATTCTGCCGCTCACAGTGCTCTGCTTTGTGCGCCTTCTGCCAAAGAGGCCAGGGAGCGGTGCTTAGCTCTGCAGAGCACCGTACCTTCGTCTTTAGCCTCTCTTCTCGTCTACATCTTAGCAAAAAGCTTTTCCACTCTGTCTGGCAAGGAGAAACTGTGCCAGCACAGAAAACATCTCCCATCGTGTTCTAGAGGCTGCACGGAGGTCTGCCGAGTGTTTTGCAAGAAGAGAAAGAAAGTTGTCCAAAACAGCTTGCAATCGAATGTTCATGTGAATAGAAAAGGCAGGAGAGTGGTCAGGTACTGTTTTCTCTCACTTGGCAAGCTGCGCACACAATCGCAGTGTTGTAGAGCTTGTTTCATCACCTTTGCGAAGCTGCCGCTCTCTCCGGCTCCCGGAGACGAAGAAGCTGCTTCTTCGCGCAATGACGATTCTGCCGCTCACAGTGCTCTGCGGTGTGCGCCTTCTGCCGAAAGAGGTCCGGGAGCGGTGCTTAGCTCTGCAGAGCACCGTACCTTCGTCTTTAGCCTCTCTTCTCGTCTACATCTTAGCAAAAAGCTTTTCCACTCTGTCTGGCAAGGAGAAACTTTGCCAGCACAGAAAACATCTCCCATCGTGTTCTAGAGGCTGCACGGAGGTCTGCCGAGTGTTTTGCAAGAAGAGAAAGAAAGTTGTCCAAAACAGCTTGCAATCGAATGTTCATGTGATTAGAAAAGGCAGGAGAGTGGTCAGGTACTGTTTTCTCTCAGTTGACAAGCTGCGCACACAATCGCAGTGTTGTACAGCTTGTTTCATCACCTTTCCCAAGTTGCCGCTCTCTCCGGCTCCGGGAGAAGAAGAAGCTGCTTCTTCGCGCAATGACGATTCTGCCGCTCACAGTGCTCTGCGGTGTGCGCCTTCTGCCGAAAGAGGTCCGGGAGCGGTGCTTAGCTCTGCAGAGCACCGTACCTTCGTCTTTAGCCTCTCTTCTCGTCTACATCTTAGCAAAAAGCTTTTCCACTCTGTCTGGCAAGGAGAAACTTTGCCAGCACAGAAAACATCTCCCATCGTGTTCTAGAGGCTGCACGGAGGTCTGCCGAGAGTTTTGCAAGAAGAGAAAGAAAGTTGTCCAAAACAGCTTGCAATCAAATGTTCATGTGAATAGAAGAGGAAGGAGAGTGGTCAGGTACTGTTTTCTCTCAGTTGGCAAGCTGCGCACACAATCGCAGTGTTGTACAGCTTGTTTCATCACCTTTGCGAAGTTGCCGCTCTCTCTGGCTCCGGGAGAAGAAGAAGCTGCTTCTTCGCGGAAAGACGATTCTGCCGCTCACAGTGCTCTGCGGTGTGCGCCTTCTGCCGAAAGAGGTCCGGGAGCGGTGCTTAGCTCTGCAGAGCACCGTACCTTCGTCTTTAGCCTCTCTTCTCGTCTACATCTTAGCAAAAAGCTTTTCCACTCTGTCTGGCAAGGAGAAACTGTGCCAGCACAAAAAACATCTCCCATCGTGTTCTAGACGCTGCACGGAGGTCTGCCGAGTGTTTTGCAAGAAAACAAGGAAAGTTGTCCAAAACAGCTTGCAATCAAATGTTCATGTGAATAGAAAAGGAAGGAGAGTGGTCAGGTACTGTTTTCTCTCAGTTGGCAAGCTGCGCACACAATCGCAGTGTTGTACAGCTAGTTTCATCACCTTTGCGAAGCTGCCGCTCTCTCCGGCTCCCGGAGACGAAGAAGCGGCTTCTTCGCGCAAAGACGATTCTGCCGCTCATAGTGCTCTGCACTGTGTGTCTTCTGCCGAAAGACACCAGGGAGCGGTGCATAGCTCTGCAGAGCACCTTACCTTCGTCTTTAGCCTCTCTTCTCGTCTACATCTTAGCAAAAAGCTTTTCCACTCTGTCTGGCAAGGAGAAACTGTGCCAGCACAGAAAACATCTCCCATCGTGTTCTAGAGGCTGCACGGAGGTCTGCCGAGTGTTTTGCAAGAAGAGAAAGAAAGTTGTCCAAAACAGCTTGCAATCGAATGTTCATGTGAATAGAAAAGTCAGGAGAGTGGTCAGGTACTGTTTTCTCTCAGTTGGCAAGCTGCGCACACACTCGCAGTCTTGTACAGCTTGTTTCATCACCTTTGCGAAGTTGCCGCTCTCTCCGGCTCCCGGAGACGAAGAAGCTGCTTCTTCGCGGAAAGACGATTCTGCCCCTCACAGTGCTCTGCGGTGTGCGTCTTCTGCTGAAAGAGGTCCGGGAGCGGTGCTTAGCTCTGCAGAGCACCGTACCTTCTTCTTTAGCCTCTCTTCTCGTCTACATCTTAGCCAAAAGCTTTTCCACTCTGTCTGGCAAGGAGAAACTGTGCCAGCACAGAAAACATCTCCCATCGTGTTCTAGAGGCTGCACGGAGGTCTGCCGAGTGTTTTGCAAGAAGAGAAAGAAAGTTGTCCAAAACAGCTTGCAATCGAATGTTCATGTGAATAGAAAAGGCAGGAGAGTGGTCAGGTTCTGTTTTCTCTCAGTTGGCAAGCTACGCACACAATCGCAGTGTTGTACAGCTTGTTTCATCACGTTTGCCAAGTTGCCGCTCTCTCCGGCTCCGGGAGACGAAGAAGCTGCTTCTTCGCGCAAAGACGATTCTGCCGCTCACAGTGCTCTGCGGTGTGCGCCTTCTGCCGAAAGAGGCCAGGGAGCGGTGCTTAGCTCTGCAGAGCACCGTACCTTCGTCTTTAGCCTCTCTTCTCGTCTACATCTTAGCAAAAAGCTTTTCCACTCTGTCTGGCAAGGAGAAACTTTGCCAGCACAGAAAACATCTCCCATCATGTTCTAGAGGCTGCACGGAGGTCTGCCGAGTGTTTTGCCAGAAAACAAAGAAAGTTGTCCAAAACAGCTTGCAATCGAATGTTCATGTGAATAGAAAAGGCAGGAGAGTGGTCAGGTACTGTTTTCTCTCAGTTGGCAAGCTGCGCACACAATCGCAGTGTTGTACAGCTTGTTTCATCACCTTTGTGAAGCTGCCGCTCTCTCCGGCTCCCGGAGACGAAGAAGCTGCTTCTTCGCGCAAAGACGATTCTGCCGCTCACAGTGCTCTGCACTGTGTGTCTTCTGCCGAAAGATGTCCGGGAGCGGTGCTTAGCTCTGCAGAGCACCGTACCTTCGTCTTTAGCCTCTCTTCTCGTCTACATCTTAGCAAAAAGCTTTTCCACTCTGTCTGGCAAGGAGAAACTGTGCCAGCACAGAAAACATCTCCCATCGTGTTCTAGAGGCTGCACGGAGGTCTGCCGAGTGTTTTGCAAGAAGAGAAAGAAAGTTGTCCAAAACAGCTTGCAATCGAATGTTCATGTTATTAGAAAAGGCAGGAGAGTGGTCAGGTACTGTTTTCTCTCACTTGGCAAGCTGCGCACACAATCGCAGTGTTGTACAGCTTGTTTCATCACCTTTGCGAAGTTGCCGCTCTCTCCGGCTCCGGGAGAAGAAGAAGCTGCTTCTTCGCGCAAAGACGATTCTGCCGCTCACAGTGCTCTGCGGTGTGCGCCTTCTGCCGAAAGAGGTCCGGGAGCGGTGCTTAGCTCTGCAGAGCACCGTACCTTCGTCTTTAGCCTCTCTTCTCGTCTACATCTTAGCAAAAAGCTTTTCCACTCTGTCTGGCAAGGAGAAACTTTGCCAGCACAGAAAACATCTCCCATCGTGTTCTAGAGGCTGCACGGAGGTCTGCCGAGTGTTTTGCAAGAAGAGAAAGAAAGTTGTCCAAAACAGCTTGCAATCAAATGTTCATGTGAATAGAAAAGGCAGGAGAGTGGTCAGGTACTGTTTTCTCTCAGTTGGCAAGCTGCGCACACAATCGCAGTGTTGTACAGCTAGTTTCATCACCTTTGCGAAGCTGCCGCTCTCTCAGGCTCCCGGAGACGAAGAAGCTGCTTCTTCGCGCAAAGACGATTCTGCCGCTCATAGTGCTCTGCACTGTGTGTCTTCTGCCGAAAGACTCCAGGGAACGGTGCATAGCTCTGCAGAGCACCTTACCTTCGTCTTTAGCCTCTCTTCTCGTCTACATCTTAGTAAAAAGCTTTTCCACTCTGTCTGGCAAGGAGAAACTGTGCCAGCACAGAAAACATCTCCCATCGTGTTCTAGAGGCTGCACGGAGGTCTGCCGAGTGTTTTGCAAGAAGAGAAAGAAAGTTGTCCAAAACAGCTTGCAATCGAATGTTCATGTGAATAGAAAAGGCAGGAGAGTGGTCAGGTACTGTTTTCTCTCAGTTGGCAAGCTGCGCACACAATCGCAGTCTTGTACAGCTTGTTTCATCACCTTTGCGAAGTTGCCGCTCTCTCCGGCTCCCGGAGACGAAGAAGCTGCTTCTTCGCGCAAAGACGATTCTGCCGCTCACAGTGCTCTGCGGTGTGCGTCTTCTGCCGAAAGAGGTCCGGGAGCGGTGCTTAGCTCTGCAGAGCACCGTACCTTCGTCTTTAGACTCTCTTCTCGTCTACATCTTAACAAAAAGCTTTTCCACTCTGTCTGGCAAGGAGAAACTGTGCCAGCACAGAAAACATCTCCCATCGTGTTCTAGAGGCTGCACGGAGGTCTGCCGAGTGTTTTGCAAGAAGAGAAAGAAAGTTGTCCAAAACAGCTTGCAATCGAATGTTCATGTGAATAGAAAAGGCAGGAGAGTGGTCAGGTTCTGTTTTCTCTCAGTTGGCAAGCTGCGCACACAATCGCAGTGTTGTACAGCTTGTTTCATCACCTTTGCGAAGTTGCCGCTCTCTCCGGCTCCGGGAGACGAAGAAGCTGCTTCTTCGCGCAAAGACGATTCTGCCGCTCACAGTGCTCTGCGGTGTGCGCCTTCTGCCGAAAGAGGCCAGGGAGCGGTGCTTAGCTCTGCAGAGCACCGTACCTTCGTCTTTAGCCTCTCTTCTCGTCTACATCTTAGCAAAAAGCTTTTCCACTCTGTCTGGCAAGGAGAAACTGTGCCAGCACAGAAAACATCTCCCATCGTGTTCTAGAAGCTGCACGGAGGTCTGCCGAGTGTTTTGCCAGAAAACAAAGAAAGTTGTCCAAAACAGCTTGCAATCGAATGTTCATGTGAATAGAAAAGGCAGGAGAGTGGTCAGGTACTGTTTTCTCTCAGTTGGCAAGCTGCGCACACAATCGCAGTGTTGTACAGCTTGTTTCATCACCTTTCCCAAGTTGCCGGTCTCTCCGGCTCCCGGAGACGAAGAAGCTGCTTCTTCGCGCAAAGACGATTCTGCCGCTCATAGTGCTCTGCACTGTGTGTCTCCTGCCGAAAGAGGTCCGGGAGCGGTGCTTAGCTCTGCAGAGCACCGTACCTTCGTCTTTAGCCTCTCTTCTCGTCTACATCTTAGCAAAAAGCTTTTCCACTCTGTCTGGCAAGGAGAAACTGTGCCAGCACAGAAAACATCTCCCATCGTGTTCTAGAGGCTGCACGGAGGTCTGCCGAGTGTTTTGCAAGAAGAGAAAGAAAGTTGTCCAAAACAGCTTGCAATCGAATGTTCATGTGAATAGAAAAGGCAGGAGAGTGGTCAGGTACTGTTTTCTCTCAGTTGGCAAGCTGCGCACACAATCGCAGTGTTGTACAGCTTGTTTCATCACCTTTCCCAAGTTGCCGCTCTCTCCGGCTCCGGGAGACGAAGAAGCTGCTTCTTCGCGCAAAGACGATTCTGCCGCTCACAGTGCTCTGCGGTGTGCGCCTTCTGCCGAAAGAGGTCCGGGAGCGGTGCTTAGCTCTGCAGAGCACCGTACCTTCGTCTTTAGCCTCTCTTCTCGTCTACATCTCAGCAAAAAGCTTTTCCACTCTGTCTGGCAAGGAAAAACTTTGCCAGCAAAGAAAACATCTCCCATCGTGTGCTAGAGGCTGCACGGAGGTCTGCCGAGTGTTTTGCAAGAAGAGAAAGAAAGTTGTCCAAAACAGCTTGCAATCGAATGTTCATGTGAATAGAAAAGGCAGGAGAGTGGTCAGGTACTGTTTTCTCTCAGTTGGCAAGCTGCGCACACAATCGCAGTGTTGTAGAGCTTGTTTCATCACCTTTGCGAAGCTGCCGCTCTCTCCGGCTCCCGGAGACGAAGAAGCTGCTTCTTCGCGCAAAGACGATTCTGCCGCTCACAGTGCTCTGCGGTGTGCGCCTTCTGCCGAAAGAGGTCCGGGAGCGGTGCTTAGCTCTGCAGAGCACCGTACCTTCGTCTTTAGCCTCTCTTCTCGTCTACATCTTAGCAAAAAGCTTTTCCACTCTGTCTGGCAAGGACAAACTGTGCCAGCACAAAAAACATCTCCCATCGTGTTCTAGAGGCTGCACGGAGGTCTGCCGAGTGTTTTGCAAGAAGAGAAAGAAAGTTGTTCAAAACAGCTTGCAATCGAATGTTCATGGGAATAGAAAAGGCAGGAGAGTGGTCAGGTACTGTTTTCTCTCAGTTGACAAACTGCGCACACAATCGCAGTGTTATACAGCTTGTTTCATCACCTTTGCGAAGTTGCCGCTCTCTCCGGCTCCCGGAGACGAAGAAGCTACTTCTTCGCGCAAAGACGATTCTGCCGCTCACAGTGCTCTGCGGTGTGCGGCTTCTGCCGAAAGAGATCCGGGAGCGGTGCTTCGCTCTGCAGAGCACCGTACCTTCGTCTTTAGCCTCTCTTCTCGTCTACATCTTAGCAAAAAGCTTTTCCACTCTGTCTGGCAAGGAGAAACTGTGCCAGCACAGAAAACATCTCCCATCGTGTTCTAGAGGCTGCACGGAGGTCTGCCGAGTGTTTTGCAAGAAGAGAAAGAAAGTTGTCCAAAACAGCTTGCAATCGAATGTTCATGTGATTAGAAAAGGCAGGAGAGTGGTCAGGTACTGTTTTCTCTCACTTGGCAAGCTGCGCACACAATCGCAGTGTTGTACAGCTTGTTTCATCACCTTTGCGAAGTTGCCGCTCTCTCCGGCTCCCGGAGACGAAGAAGCTGCTTCTTCGCGCAAAGACGATTCTGACGCTCACAGTGCTCTGCGGTGTGCGCCTTCTGCCGAAAGAGGCCCGGGAGCGGTGCTTAGCTCTGCAGAGCACCGTACCTTCGTCTTTAGCCTCTCTTCTCGTCTACATCTTAGCAAAAACCTTTTCCACTCTGTCTGGCAAGGAGAAACTTTGCCAGCACAGAAAACATCTCCCATCGTGTTCTAGAGGCTGCACGGAGGTCTGCCGAGTGTTTTGCAAGAAGAGAAAGAAAGTTGTCCAAAACAGCTTGCAATCGAATGTTCATGTGAATAGAAAAGGCAGGAGAGTGGTCAGGTACTGTTTTCTCTCAGTTGCCAAGCTGCGCACACAATCGCAGTCTTGTACAGCTTGTTTCATCACCTTTGCGAAGCTGCCGCTCTCTCCGGCTCCCGGAGACGAAGAAGCTGCTTCTTCGCGCAAAGACGATTCTGCCGCTCACAGTGCTCTGCGGTGTGCGCCTTCTGCCGAAAGAGGTCCGGGAGCGGTGCTTAGCTCTGCAGAGCACCGTACCTTCGTCTTTAGCCTCTCTTCTCGTCTACATCTTAGCAAAAAGCTTTTCCACTCTGTCCGGCTAGGAGAAACTGTGCCAGCACAAAAAACATCTCCCATCGTGTTCTAGAGGCTGCACGGAGGTCTGCCGAGTGTTTTGCAAGAAGAGAAAGAAAGTTGTCAAAAACAGCTTGCAATCGAATGTTCATGTGAATAGAAAAGGCAGGAGAGTGGTCAGGTACTGTTTCTCTCAGTTGGCAAGCTGCGCACACAATCGCAGTGTTGTACAACTTGTTTCATCACCTTTGCGAAGCTGCCGCTCTCTCCGGCTCCCGGAGACGAAGAAGCTGCTTCTTCGCGCAAAGACGATTCTGCTGCTCACAGTGCTCTGCGGTGTGTGTCTTCTGCCGAAAGAGACCAGGGAGCGGTGCTTAGCTCTACAGAGCACCGTACCTTCGTCTTTAGCCTCTCTTCTCGTCTACATCTTAGCAAAAAGCTTTTCCACTCTGTCTGGCAAGGACAAACTTTGCCAGCACAGAAAACATCTCCCATCGTGTTCTAGAGGCTGCACGGAGGTCTGCCGAGTGTTTTGCAAGAAGAGAAAGAAAGTTGTCCAAAACAGCTTGCAATCGAATGTTCATGTGAATAGAAAAGGCAGGAGAGTGGTCAGGTACTGTTTTCTCTCAGTTGGCAAGCTGCGCACACAATCGCAGTGTTGTACAGCTTGTTTCATCACCTTTCCCAAGTTGCCGCTCTCTCCGGCTCCCGGAGACGAAGAAGCTGCTTCTTCGCGCAAAGACGATTCTGCCGCTCACAGTGCTCTGCGGTGTGCGCCTTCTGCCGAAAGAGGTCCGGGAGCGGTGCTTAGCTCTGCAGAGCACCGTACCTTCGTCTTTAGCCTCTCTTCTCGTCTACATCTTAGCAAAAATCTTTTCCACTCTGTCTGGCAAGGAGAAACTTTGCCAGCACAGAAAACATCTCCCATCGTGTTCTAGAGGCTGCACGGAGGTCTGCCGAGTGTTTTGCAAGAAGAGAAAGAAAGTTGTCCAAAACAGCTTGCAATCGAATGTTCATGTGATTAGAAAAGGCAGGAGAGTGGTAGGGTACTGTTTTCTATCAGTTGGCAAGCTGCGCACACAATCGCAGTGTTGTACAGCTTGTTTCATCACCTTTCCCAAGTTGCCGCTCTCTCCGGCTCCCGGAGACGAAGAAGCTGCTTCTTCGCGCAAAGACGATTCTGCCGCTCACAGTGCTCTGCTTTGTGCGCCTTCTGCCAAAGAGGCCAGGGAGCGGTGCTTAGCTCTGCAGAGCACCGTACCTTCGTCTTTAGCCTCTCTTCTCGTCTACATCTTAGCAAAAAGCTTTTCCACTCTGTCTGGCTAGGAGAAACTGTGCCAGCACAGAAAACATCTCCCATCGTGTTCTAGAGGCTGCACGGAGGTCTGCCGAGTGTTTTGCAAGAAGAGAAAGAAAGTTGTCCAAAACAGCTTGCAATCGAATGTTCATGTGAATAGAAAAGGCAGGAGAGTGGTCAGGTACTGTTTTCTCTCAGTTGGCAAGCTGCGCACACAATCGCAGTGTTGTACAGCTAGTTTCATCACCTTTGCGAAGTTGCCGCTCTCTCCGGCTCCCGGAGACGAAGAAGCTGCTTCTTCGCGCAAAGACGATTCTGCCGCTCACAGTGCTCTGCTTTGTGCGCCTTCTGCCAAAGAGGCCAGGGAGCGGTGCTTAGCTCTGCAGAGCACCGTACCTTCATCTTTAGCCTCTCTTCTCGTCTACATCTTAGCAAAAAGCTTTTCCACTCTGTCTGGAAAGGAGAAATTTTGCCAGCACAGAAAACATCTCCCATCGTGTTCTAGAGGCTGCACGGAGGTCTGCCGAGAGTTTTGCAAGAAGAGAAAGAAAGTTGTCCAAAACAGCTTGCAATCGAATGTTCATGTGAATAGAAAAGGCAGGAGAGTGGTCAGGTACTGTTTTCTCTCAGTTGGCAAGCTGCGCACACAATCGCAGTGTTGTACAGCTTGTTTCATCACCTTTGCGAAGCTGCCGCTCTCTCCGGCTCCCGGAGACGAAGAAGCTGCTTCTTCGCGCAAAGACGATTCTGCCGCTCACAGTGCTCTGCGGTGTGCGCCTTCTGCCGAAAGAGGTCCGGGAGCGGTGCTTAGCTCTGCAGAGCACCGTACCTTCGTCTTTAGCCTCTCTTCTCGTCTACATCTTAGCAAAATCTTTTCCACTCTGTCTGGCAAGGAGAAACTTTGCCAGCACAGAAAACATCTCCCATCGTGTTCTAGAGGCTGCACGGAGGTCTGCCGAGTGTTTTGCAAGAAGAGAAAGAAAGTTGTCCAAAACAGCTTGCAATCGAATGTTCATGTGATTAGAAAAGGCAGGAGAGTGGTCAGGTACTGTTTTCTCTCAGTTGGCAAGCTGCGCACACAATCGCAGTGTTGTACAGCTTGTTTCATCACCTTTGCGAAGTTGCCGCTCTCTCCGGCTCCGGGAGAAGAAGAAGCTGCTTCTTCGCGCAAAGACGATTCTGCCGCTCACAGTGCTCTGCGGTGTGCGCCTTCTGCCGAAAGAGGTCCGGGAGCGGTGCTTAGCTCTGCAGAGCACCGTACCTTCGTCTTTAGCCTCTCTTCTCGTCTACATCTTAGCAAAAAGCTTTTCCACTCTGTCTGGCAAGGAGAAACTGTGCCAGCACAGAAAACATCTCCCATCGTGTTCTAGAGGCTGCACGGAGGTCTGCCGAGTGTTTTGCAAGAAGAGAAAGAAAGTTGTCCAAAACAGCTTGCAATCAAATGTTCATGTGAATAGAAAAGGCAGGAGAGTGGTCAGGTACTGTTTTCTCTCACTTGGCAAGCTGCGCACACAATCGCAGTGTTGTACAGCTTGTTTCATCACCTTTGCAAAGCTGCCGCTCTCTCCGGCTCCCGGAGACGAAGAAGCTGCTTCTTCGCGCAAAGACGATTCTACCGCTCACAGTGCTCTGCGGTGTGCGTCTTCTGCCGAAAGACACCAGGGAGCGGTGCTTAGCTCTGCAGAGCACCGTACCTTTGTCTTTAGCCTCTCTTCTCGTCTACATCTTAGCAAAAAGCTTTTCCACTCTGTCTGGCAAGGAGAAACTGTGCCAGCACAGAAAACATCTCCCATCGTGTTCTAGAGGCTGCACGGAGGTCTGCCGAGTGTTTTGCAAGAAGAGAAAGAAAGTTGTCAAAAACAGCTTGCAATCGAATGTTCATGTGAATAGAAAAGGCAGGAGAGTGGTCAGGTTCTGTTTTCTCTCAGTTGGCAAGCTGCGCACACAATCGCAGTGTTGTACAGCTTGTTTCATCACCTTTGCCAAGTTGCCGCTCTCTCCGTCTCCGGGAGACGAAGAAGCTGCTTCTTCGCGCAAAGACGATTCTGCCGCTCACAGTGCTCTGCGGTGTGCGCCTTCTGCCGAAAGAGGCCAGGGAGCGGTGCTTAGCTCTGCAGAGCACCGTACCTTCGTCTTTAGCCTCTCTTCTCGTCTACATCTTAGCAAAAAGCTTTTCCACTCTGTCTGGCAAGGAGAAACTGTGCCAGCACAGAAAACATCTCCCATCGTGTTCTAGAGGCTGCACGGAGGTCTGCCGAGTGTTTTGCAAGAAGAGAAAGAAAGTTGTCCAAAACAGCTTGCAATCGAATGTTCATGTGAATAGAAAAGGAAGGAGAGTGGTCAGGTAGTGTTTTCTCTCAGTTGGCAAGCTGCGCACACAATCGCAGTCTTGTACAGCTTGTTTCATCACCTTTCCCAAGTTGCCGCTCTCTCCGGCTCCCGGAGACGAAGAAGCTGCTTCTTCGCGCAAAGACGATTCTGCCGCTCACAGTGCTCTGCGGTGTGCGCCTTCTGCCGAAAGAGGTCCGGGAGCGGTGCTTAGCTCTGCAGAGCACCGTACCTTCGTCTTTAGCCTCTCTTCTCGTCTACATCTTAGCAAAAAGCTTTTCCACTCTGTCTGGCAAGGAAAAACTTTGCCAGCACAGAAAACATCTCCCATCGTGTGCTAGAGGCTGCACGGAGGTCTGCCGACTGTTTTGCAAGAAGAGAAAGAAAGTTGTCCAAAACAGCTTGCAATCGAATGTTCATGTGAATAGAAAAGGCAGGAGAGTGGTCAGGTACTGTTTTCTCTCAGTTGACAAACTGCGCACACAATCGCAGTGTTATACAGCTTGTTTCATCACCTTTGCGAAGTTGCCGCTCTCTCTGGCTCCCGGAGACGAAGAAGCTACTTCTTCGCGCAAAGACGATTCTGCCGCTCACAGTGCTCTGCGGTGTGCGGCTTCTGCCGAAAGAGATCCGGGAGCGGTGCTTCGCTCTGCAGAGCACCGTACCTTCGTCTTTAGCCTCTCTTCTCGTCTACATCTTAGCAAAAAGCTTTTCCACTATGTCTGGCAAGGAGAAACTGTGCCAGCACAAAAAACATCTCCCATCGTGTTCTAGAGGCTGCACGGAGGTCTGCCGAGTGTTTTGCAAGAAGAGAAAGAAAGTTGTCCAAAACAGCTTGCAATCGAATGTTCATGTGAATAGAAAAGGCAGGAGAGTGGTCAGGTACTGTTTTCTCTCAGTTGGCAAGCTGCGCACACACTCGCAGTCTTGTACAGCTTGTGTCATCACCTTTGCGAAGTTGCCGCTCTCTCCGGCTCCCGGAGACGAAGAAGCTGCTTCTTCGCGCAAAGACGATTCTGCCGCTCACAGTGCTCTGCGGTGTGTGCCTTCTGCCGAAAGAGGCCAGGGAGCGGTGCTTAGCTCTGCACTGCACCGTACCTTCGTCTTTAGCCTCTCTTCTCGTCTACATCTTAGCAAAAAGCTTTTCCACTCTGTCTGGCAAGGAGAAACTGTGCCAGCACAGAAAACATCTCCCATCGTGTTCTAGAGGCTGCACGGAGGTCTGCCGAGTGTTTTGCAAGAAGAGAAAGAAAGTTGTCCAAAACAGCTTGCAATCGAATGTTCATGTGAATAGAAAAGGCAGGAGAGTGGTCAGGTACTGTTTTCTCTCAGTTGGCAAGCTGCGCACACAATCGCAGTGTTGTACAGCTTGTTTCATCACCTTTCCCAAGTTGCCGCTCTCTCCGGCTCCCGGAGACGAAGAAGCTGCTTCTTCGCGCAAAGACGATTCTGCCGCTCACAGTGCTCTGCTTTGGGCGCCTTCTGCCAAAGAGGCCAGGGAGCGGTGCTTAGCTCTGCAGAGCACCGTACCTTTGTCTTTAGCCTCTCTTCTCGTCTACATCTTAGCAAAAACCTTTTCCACTCTGTCTGGCAAGGAGAAACTGTGCCAGCACAGAAAACATCTCCCATCGTGTTCTAGAGGCTGCACGGAGGTCTGCCGAGTGTTTTGCAAGAAGAGAAAGAAAGTTGTCCAAAACAGCTTGCAATCGAATGTTCATGTGAATAGAAAAGGCAGGAGAGTGGTCAGGTACTGTTTTCTCTCAGTTGGCAAGCTGCGCACACAATCGCAGTGTTGTACAGCTTGTTTCATCACCTTTGCGAAGCTGCCGCTCTCTCCGGCTCCCGGAGACGAAGAAGCTGCTTCTTCGCGCAAAGACGATTCTGCCGCTCATAGTGCTCTGCACTGTGTGTCTTCTGCCGAAAGACACCTGGGAGCGGTGCATACCTCTGCAGAGCACCTTACCTTCGTCTTTAGCCTCTCTTCTCGTCTACATCTTAGCAAAAAGCTTTTCCACTCTGTCTGGCAAGGAGAAACTGTGCCAGCCCAGAAAATATCTCCCATCGTGTTCTAGAGGCTGCACGGAGGTCTGCCGAGTGTTTTGCAAGAAGAGAAAGAAAGTTGTCCAAAACAGCTTGCAATCGAATGTTCATGTGAATAGAAAAGGCAGGAGAGTGGTCAGGTACTGTTTTCTCTCAGTTGGCAAGCTGCGCACACAATCGCAGTGTTGTACAGCTTGTTTCATCACCTTTGCGAAGTTGCCGCTTTCTCCGGCTCCCGGAGACGAAGAAGCTGCTTCTTCGCGCAAAGATGATTCTGCCGCTCACAGTGCTCTGCGGTGTGCGCCTTCTGCCGAAAGAGGCCAGGGAGCGGTGCTTAGCTCTGCAGAGCACCGTACCTTCGTCTTTAGCCTCTCTTCTCGTCTACATCTTAGCAAAAAGCTTTTCCACTCTGTCTGGCAAGGAGAAACTGTGCCAGCACAGAAAACATCTCCCATCGTGTTCTAGAGGCTGCACGGAGGTCTGCCGACTGTTTTGCAAGAAGAGAAAGAAAGTTGTCCAAAACAGCTTGCAATCGAATGTTCATGTGAATAGAAAAGGCAGGAGAGTGGTCAGGTAGTGTTTTCTCTCAGTTGGCAAGCTGCGCACACAATCGCAGTGTTGTACAGCTTGTTTCATCACCTTTCCCAAGTTGCCGCTCTCTCCGGCTCCCGGAGACGAAGAAGCTGCTTCTTCGCGCAAAGACGATTCTGACGCTCACAGTGCTCTGCGGTGTGCGCCTTCTGCCGAAAGAGGCCCGGGAGCGGTGCTTAGCTCTGCAGAGCACCGTACCTTCGTCTTTAGCCTCTCTTCTCGTCTACATCTTAGCAAAAAGCTTTTCCACTCTGTCTGGCAAGGAGAAACTGTGCCAGCACAGAAAACATCTCCCATCGTGTTCTACAGGCTGCACGGAGGTCTGCCGAGTGTTTTGCCAGAAAACAAAGAAAGTTGTCCAAAACAGCTTGCAATCGAATGTTCATGTGAATAGAAAAGGCAGGAGAGTGGTCAGGTACTGTTTTCTCTCAGTTGGCAAGCTGCGCACACAATCGCAGTGTTGTACAGCTTGTTTCATCACCTTTCCCAAGTTGCCGGTCTCTCCGGCTCCCGGAGACGAAGAAGCTGCTTCTTCGCGCAAAGACGATTCTGCCGCTCATAGTGCTCTGCACTGTGTGTCTCCTGCCGAAAGAGGTCCGGGAGCGGTGCTTAGCTCTGCAGAGCACCGTACCTTCGTCTTTAGCCTCTCTTCTCGTCTACATCTTAGCAAAAAGCTTTTCCACTCTGTCTGGCAAGGAGAAACTGTGCCAGCAAAGAAAACATCTCCCATCGTGTTCTAGAGGCTGCACGGAGGTCTGCCGAGTGTTTTGCAAGAAGAGAAAGAAAGTTGTCCAAAACAGCTTGCAATCGAATGTTCATGTGAATAGAAAAGGAAGGAGAGTGGTCAGGTACTGTTTTCTCTCAGTTGGCAAGCTGCGCACACAATCGCAGTGTTGTACAGCTTGTTTCATCACCTTTGCCAAGTTGCCGCTCTCTCCGGCTCCCGGAGACGAAGAAGCTGCTTCTTCGCGCAAAGACGATTCTGCCACTCACAGTGCTCTGCGGTGTGCGGCTTCTGCCGAAAGAGATCCGGGAGCGGTGCTTCGCTCTGCAGAGCACCGTAACTTCGTCTTTAGCCTCTCTTCTCGTCTACATCTTAGCAAAAAGCTTTTCCACTATGTCTGGCAAGGAGAAACTGTGCCAGCACAGAAAACATCTCCCATCGTGTTCTAGAGGCTGCACGGAGGTCTGCCGAGTGTTTTGCAAGAAGAGAAAGAAAGTTGTCCAAAACAGCTTGCAATAGAATGTTCATGTGAATAGAAAAGGTAGGAGAGTGGTCAGGTACTGTTTTCTCTCAGTTGGCAAGCTGCGCACACACTCGCAGTCTTGTACAGCTTGTTTCATCACCTTTGCGAAGTTGCCGCTCTCTCCGGCTCCCGGAGACGAAGAAGCTGCTTCTTCGCGCAAAGACGATTCTGCCGCTCACAGTGCTCTGCGGTGTGCGCCTTCTGCCGAAAGAGGCCAGGGAGCGGTGCTTAGCTCTGCAGAGCACCGTACCTTCGTCTTTAGCCTCTCTTCTCGTCTACATCTTAGCAAAAAGCTTTTCCACTCTGTCTGGCAAGGAGAAACTGTGCCAGCACAGAAAACATCTCCCATCGTGTTCTAGAGGCTGCACGGAGGTCTGCCGAGTGTTTTGCAAGAAGAGAGAGAAAGTTGTCCAAAACAGCTTGCAATCGAATGTTCATGTGAATAGAAAAGGCAGGAGAGTGGTCAGGTACTGTTTTCTCTCAGTTGGCAAGCTGCGCACACAATCGCAGTGTTGTACAGCTTGTTTCATCACCTTTGCGAAGCTGACGCTCTCTCCGGCTCCCGGAGACGAAGAAGCTGCTTCTTCGCGCAAAGACGATTCTGCTGCTCACAGTGCTCTGCGGTGTGTGTTTTCTGCCGAAAGAGGTCCGGGAGCGGTGCTTAGCTCTACAGAGCACAGTACCTTCGCCTTTAGCCTCTCTTCTCGTCTACATCTTAGCAAAAAGCTTTTCCACTCTGTCTGGCAAGGACAAATTTTGCCAGCACAGAAAACATCTCCCTTCGTGTTCTAGAGGCTGCACGGAGGTCTGCCGAGTGTTTTGCAAGAAGAGAAAGAAAGTTGTCCAAAACAGCTTGCAATCGAATGTTCATGTGAATAGAAAAGGCAGGAGAGTGGTCAGGTACTGTTTTCTCTCAGTTGGCAAGCTGCGCACACAATCGCAGTGTTGTACAGCTTGTTTCATCACCTTTGCGAAGCTGCCGCTCTCTCCGGCTCCCGGAGACGAAGAAGCTGCTTCTTCGCGCAAAGACGATTCTGCCGCTCACAGTGCTCTGCGGTGTGCGCCTTCTGCCGAAAGAGGCCAGGGAGCGGTGCTTAGCTCTGCACTGCACCGTACCTTCGTCTTTAGCCTCTCTTCTCGTCTACATCTTAGCAAAAAGCTTTTCCACTCTGTCTGGCAAGGAGAAACTGTGCCAGCACAGAAAACATCTCCCATCGTGTTCTAGAGGCTGCACGGAGGTCTGCCGAGTGTTTTGCAAGAAGAGAAAGAAAGTTGTCCAAAACAGCTTGCAATCGAATGTTCATGTGAATAGAAAAGGCAGGAGAGTGGTCAGGTACTGTTTTCTCTCAGTTGGCAAGCTGCGCACACAATCGCAGTGTTGTACAGCTTGTTTCATCACCTTTCCCAAGTTGCCGCTCTCTCCGGCTCCCGGAGACGAAGAAGCTGCTTCTTCGCGCAAAGACGATTCTGACGCTCACAGTGCTCTGCGGTGTGCGCCTTCTGCCGAAAGAGATCCGGGAGCGGTGCTTAGCTCTGCAGAGCACCGTACCTTCGTCTTTAGCCTCTCTTCTCGTCTACATCTTAGCAAAAAGCTTTTCCACTCTGTCTGGCTAGGAGAAACTGTGCCAGCACAAAAAACATCTCCCATCGTGTTCTAGAGGCTGCACGGAGGTCTGCCGAGTGTTTTGCAAGAAGAGAAAGAAAGTTGTTCAAAACAGCTTGCAATCGAATGTTCATGGGAATAGAAAAGGCAGGAGAGTGGTCAGGTACTGTTTTCTCTCAGTTGACAAACTGCGCACACAATCGCAGTGTTATACAGCTTGTTTCATCACCTTTGCGAAGTTGCCGCTTTCTCCGGCTCCCGGAGACGAAGAAGCTACTTCTTCGCGCAAAGACGATTCTGCCGCTCACAGTGCTCTGCGGTGTGCGGCTTCTGCCGAAAGAGATCCGGGAGCGGTGCTTCGCTCTGCAGAGCACCGTACCTTCGTCTTTAGCCTCTCTTCTCGTCTACATCTTAGCAAAAAGCTTTTCCACTCTGTCTGGCAAGGACAAACTTTGCCAGCACAGAAAACATCTCCCATCGTGTTCTAGAGGCTGCACGGAGGTCTGCCGAGTGTTTTGCAAGAAGAGAAAGAAAGTTGTCCAAAACAGCTTGCAATCGAATATTCATGTGAATAGAAAAGGCAGGAGAGTGGTCAGGTACTGTTTTCTCTCAGTTGGCAAGCTGCGCACACAATCGCAGTGTTGTACAGCTTGTTTCATCACCTTTCCCAAGTTGCCGCTCTCTCCGGCTCCCGGAGACGAAGAAGCTGCTTCTTCGCGCAAAGACGATTCTGCCGCTCACAGTGCTCTGCGGTGTGCGCCTTCTGCCGAAAGAGGCCCGGGAGCGGTGCTTAGCTCTGCAGAGCACCGTACCTTCGTCTTTAGCCTCTCTTCTCGTCTACATCTTAGCAAAAAGCTTTTCCACTCTGTCTGGCAAGGAGAAACTTTGCCAGCACAGAAAACATCTCCCATCGTGTTCTAGAGGCTGCACGGAGGTCTGCCGAGTGTTTTGCAAGAAGAGAAAGAAAGTTGTCCAAAACAGCTTGCAATCGAATGTTCATGTGAATAGAAAAGGCAGGAGAGTGGTCAGGTACTGTTTTCTCTCAGTTGGCAAGCTGCGCACACAATCGCAGTGTTGTACAGCTTGTTTCATCACCTTTCCCAAGTTGCCGCTCTCTCCGGCTCCCGGAGACGAAGAAGCTGCTTCTTCGCGCAAAGACGATTCTGACGCTCACAGTGCTCTGCGGTGTGCGCCTTCTGCCGAAAGAGATCCGGGAGCGGTGCTTAGCTCTGCAGAGCACCGTACCTTCGTCTTTAGCCTCTCTTCTCGTCTACATCTTAGCAAAAAGCTTTTCCACTCTGTCTGGCTAGGAGAAACTGTGCCAGCACAAAAAACATCTCCCATCGTGTTCTAGAGGCTGCACGGAGGTCTGCCGAGTGTTTTGCAAGAAGAGAAAGAAAGTTGTTCAAAACAGCTTGCAATCGAATGTTCATGGGAATAGAAAAGGCAGGAGAGTGGTCAGGTACTGTTTTCTCTCAGTTGACAAACTGCGCACACAATCGCAGTGTTATACAGCTTGTTTCATCACCTTTGCGAAGTTGCCGCTTTCTCCGGCTCCCGGAGACGAAGAAGCTACTTCTTCGCGCAAAGACGATTCTGCCGCTCACAGTGCTCTGCGGTGTGCGGCTTCTGCCGAAAGAGATCCGGGAGCGGTGCTTCGCTCTGCAGAGCACCGTACCTTCGTCTTTAGCCTCTCTTCTCGTCTACATCTTAGCAAAAAGCTTTTCCACTCTGTCTGGCAAGGACAAACTTTGCCAGCACAGAAAACATCTCCCATCGTGTTCTAGAGGCTGCACGGAGGTCTGCCGAGTGTTTTGCAAGAAGAGAAAGAAAGTTGTCCAAAACAGCTTGCAATCGAATATTCATGTGAATAGAAAAGGCAGGAGAGTGGTCAGGTACTGTTTTCTCTCAGTTGGCAAGCTGCGCACACAATCGCAGTGTTGTACAGCTTGTTTCATCACCTTTCCCAAGTTGCCGCTCTCTCCGGCTCCCGGAGACGAAGAAGCTGCTTCTTCGCGCAAAGACGATTCTGCCGCTCACAGTGCTCTGCGGTGTGCGCCTTCTGCCGAAAGAGGCCCGGGAGCGGTGCTTAGCTCTGCAGAGCACCGTACCTTCGTCTTTAGCCTCTCTTCTCGTCTACATCTTAGCAAAAAGCTTTTCCACTCTGTCTGGCAAGGAGAAACTTTGCCAGCACAGAAAACATCTCCCATCGTGTTCTAGAGGCTGCACGGAGGTCTGCCGAGTGTTTTGCAAGAAGAGAAAGAAAGTTGTCCAAAACAGCTTGCAATCGAATATTCATGTGATTAGAAAAGGCAGGAGAGTGGTCGGGTACTGTTTTCTCTCAGTTGGCAAGCTGCGCACACAATCGCAGTGTTGTACAGCTTGTTTCATCACCTTTGCGAAGTTGCCGCTCTCTCCGGCTCCCGGAGACGAAGAAGCTGCTTCTTCGCGCAAAGACGATTCTGCCGCTCACAGTGCTCTGCTTTGTGCGCCTTCTGCCAAAGAGGCCAGGGAGCGGTGCTTAGCTCTGCAGAGCACCGTACCTTCGTCTTTAGCCTCTCTTCTCGTCTACATCTTAGCAAAAAGCTTTTCCACTCTGTCTGGCAAGGAGAAACTGTGCCAGCACAGAAAACATCTCCCATCGTGTTCTAGAGGCTGCACGGAGGTCTGCCGAGTGTTTTGCAAGAAGAGAAAGAAAGTTGTCCAAAACAGCTTGCAATCGAATGTTCATGTGAATAGAAAAGGCAGGAGAGTGGTCAGGTACTGTTTTCTCTCAGTTGGCAAGCTGCGCACACAATCGCAGTGTTGTACAGCTTGTTTCATCACCTTTGCGAAGTTGCCGCTCTCTCCGGCTCCCGGAGACGAAGAAGCTGCTTCTTCGCGCAAAGACGATTCTGCCGCTCACAGTGCTCTGCTTTGTGCGCCTTCTGCCAAAGAGGCCAGGGAGCGGTGCTTAGCTCTGCAGAGCACCGTACCTTCGTCTTTAGCCTCTCTTCTCGTCTACATCTTAGCAAAAAGCTTTTCCACTCTGTCTGGCAAGGAGAAACTGTGCCAGCACAGAAAACATCTCCCATCGTGTTCTAGAGGCTGCACGGAGGTCTGCCTAGTGTTTTGCAAGAAGAGAAAGAAAGTTGTCCAAAACAGCTTGCAATCGAATGTTCATGTGAATAGAAAAGGCAGGAGAGTGGTCAGGTACTGTTTTCTCTCAGTTGGCAAGCTGCGCACACAATCGCAGTGTTGTACAGCTTGTTTCATCACCTTTGCGAAGCTGCCGCTCTCTCCGGCTCCCGGAGACGAAGAAGCTGCTTCTTCGCGCAAAGACGATTCTGCCGCTCACAGTGCTCTGCGGTGTGCGCCTTCTGCCGAAAGAGGTCCGGGAGCGGTGCTTAGCTCTGCAGAGCACCGTACCTTTGTCTTTAGCCTCTCTTCTCGTCTACATCTTAGCAAAAAGCTTTTCCACTCTGTCTGGCAAGGAGAAACTTTGCCAGCACAGAAAACATCTCCCATCGTGTTCTAGAGGCTGCACGGAGGTCTGCCGAGTGTTTTGCAAGAAGAGAAAGAAAGTTGTCCAAAACAGCTTGCAATCGAATGTTCATGTGATTAGAAAAGGCAGGAGAGTGGTCAGGTACTGTTTTCTCTCAGTTGGCAAGCTGCGCACACAATCGCAGTGTTGTACAGCTTGTTTCATCACCTTTCCCAAGTTGCCGGTCTCTCCGGCTCCCGGAGACGAAGAAGCTGCTTCTTCGCGCAAAGACGATTCTGCCGCTCATAGTGCTCTGCACTGTGTGTCTCCTGCCGAAAGAGGTCCGGGAGCGGTGCTTAGCTCTGCAGAGCACCGTACCTTCGTCTTTAGCCTCTCTTCTCGTCTACATCTTAGCAAAAAGCTTTTCCACTCTGTCTGGCAAGGAGAAACTGTGCCAGCACAGAAAACATCTCCCATCGTGTTCTAGAGGCTGCACGGAGGTCTGCCGAGTGTTTTGCAAGAAGAGAAAGAAAGTTGTCCAAAACAGCTTGCAATCGAATGTTCATGTGAATAGAAAAGGCAGGAGAGTGGTCAGGTACTGTTTTCTCTCAGTTGGCAAGCTGCGCACACAATCGCAGTGTTGTACAGCTTGTTTCATCACCTTTCCCAAGTTGCCGCTCTCTCCGGCTCCGGGAGACGAAGAAGCTGCTTCTTCGCGCAAAGACGATTCTGCCGCTCACAGTGCTCTGCGGTGTGCGCCTTCTGCCGAAAGAGGTCCGGGAGCGGTGCTTAGCTCTGCAGAGCACCGTACCTTCGTCTTTAGCCTCTCTTCTCGTCTACATCTCAGCAAAAAGCTTTTCCACTCTGTCTGGCAAGGAAAAACTTTGCCAGCAAAGAAAACATCTCCCATCGTGTGCTAGAGGCTGCACGGAGGTCTGCCGAGTGTTTTGCAAGAAGAGAAAGAAAGTTGTCCAAAACAGCTTGCAATCGAATGTTCATGTGAATAGAAAAGGCAGGAGAGTGGTCAGGTACTGTTTTCTCTCAGTTGGCAAGCTGCGCACACAATCGCAGTGTTGTAGAGCTTGTTTCATCACCTTTGCGAAGCTGCCGCTCTCTCCGGCTCCCGGAGACGAAGAAGCTGCTTCTTCGCGCAAAGACGATTCTGCCGCTCACAGTGCTCTGCGGTGTGCGCCTTCTGCCGAAAGAGGTCCGGGAGCGGTGCTTAGCTCTGCAGAGCACCGTACCTTCGTCTTTAGCCTCTCTTCTCGTCTACATCTTAGCAAAAAGCTTTTCCACTCTGTCTGGCAAGGACAAACTGTGCCAGCACAAAAAACATCTCCCATCGTGTTCTAGAGGCTGCACGGAGGTCTGCCGAGTGTTTTGCAAGAAGAGAAAGAAAGTTGTTCAAAACAGCTTGCAATCGAATGTTCATGGGAATAGAAAAGGCAGGAGAGTGGTCAGGTACTGTTTTCTCTCAGTTGACAAACTGCGCACACAATCGCAGTGTTATACAGCTTGTTTCATCACCTTTGCGAAGTTGCCGCTCTCTCCGGCTCCCGGAGACGAAGAAGCTACTTCTTCGCGCAAAGACGATTCTGCCGCTCACAGTGCTCTGCGGTGTGCGGCTTCTGCCGAAAGAGATCCGGGAGCGGTGCTTCGCTCTGCAGAGCACCGTACCTTCGTCTTTAGCCTCTCTTCTCGTCTACATCTTAGCAAAAAGCTTTTCCACTCTGTCTGGCAAGGAGAAACTGTGCCAGCACAGAAAACATCTCCCATCGTGTTCTAGAGGCTGCACGGAGGTCTGCCGAGTGTTTTGCAAGAAGAGAAAGAAAGTTGTCCAAAACAGCTTGCAATCGAATGTTCATGTGATTAGAAAAGGCAGGAGAGTGGTCAGGTACTGTTTTCTCTCACTTGGCAAGCTGCGCACACAATCGCAGTGTTGTACAGCTTGTTTCATCACCTTTGCGAAGTTGCCGCTCTCTCCGGCTCCCGGAGACGAAGAAGCTGCTTCTTCGCGCAAAGACGATTCTGACGCTCACAGTGCTCTGCGGTGTGCGCCTTCTGCCGAAAGAGGCCCGGGAGCGGTGCTTAGCTCTGCAGAGCACCGTACCTTCGTCTTTAGCCTCTCTTCTCGTCTACATCTTAGCAAAAACCTTTTCCACTCTGTCTGGCAAGGAGAAACTTTGCCAGCACAGAAAACATCTCCCATCGTGTTCTAGAGGCTGCACGGAGGTCTGCCGAGTGTTTTGCAAGAAGAGAAAGAAAGTTGTCCAAAACAGCTTGCAATCGAATGTTCATGTGAATAGAAAAGGCAGGAGAGTGGTCAGGTACTGTTTTCTCTCAGTTGCCAAGCTGCGCACACAATCGCAGTCTTGTACAGCTTGTTTCATCACCTTTGCGAAGCTGCCGCTCTCTCCGGCTCCCGGAGACGAAGAAGCTGCTTCTTCGCGCAAAGACGATTCTGCCGCTCACAGTGCTCTGCGGTGTGCGCCTTCTGCCGAAAGAGGTCCGGGAGCGGTGCTTAGCTCTGCAGAGCACCGTACCTTCGTCTTTAGCCTCTCTTCTCGTCTACATCTTAGCAAAAAGCTTTTCCACTCTGTCCGGCTAGGAGAAACTGTGCCAGCACAAAAAACATCTCCCATCGTGTTCTAGAGGCTGCACGGAGGTCTGCCGAGTGTTTTGCAAGAAGAGAAAGAAAGTTGTCAAAAACAGCTTGCAATCGAATGTTCATGTGAATAGAAAAGGCAGGAGAGTGGTCAGGTACTGTTTCTCTCAGTTGGCAAGCTGCGCACACAATCGCAGTGTTGTACAACTTGTTTCATCACCTTTGCGAAGCTGCCGCTCTCTCCGGCTCCCGGAGACGAAGAAGCTGCTTCTTCGCGCAAAGACGATTCTGCTGCTCACAGTGCTCTGCGGTGTGTGTCTTCTGCCGAAAGAGACCAGGGAGCGGTGCTTAGCTCTACAGAGCACCGTACCTTCGTCTTTAGCCTCTCTTCTCGTCTACATCTTAGCAAAAAGCTTTTCCACTCTGTCTGGCAAGGACAAACTTTGCCAGCACAGAAAACATCTCCCATCGTGTTCTAGAGGCTGCACGGAGGTCTGCCGAGTGTTTTGCAAGAAGAGAAAGAAAGTTGTCCAAAACAGCTTGCAATCGAATGTTCATGTGAATAGAAAAGGCAGGAGAGTGGTCAGGTACTGTTTTCTCTCAGTTGGCAAGCTGCGCACACAATCGCAGTGTTGTACAGCTTGTTTCATCACCTTTCCCAAGTTGCCGCTCTCTCCGGCTCCCGGAGACGAAGAAGCTGCTTCTTCGCGCAAAGACGATTCTGCCGCTCACAGTGCTCTGCGGTGTGCGCCTTCTGCCGAAAGAGGTCCGGGAGCGGTGCTTAGCTCTGCAGAGCACCGTACCTTCGTCTTTAGCCTCTCTTCTCGTCTACATCTTAGCAAAAATCTTTTCCACTCTGTCTGGCAAGGAGAAACTTTGCCAGCACAGAAAACATCTCCCATCGTGTTCTAGAGGCTGCACGGAGGTCTGCCGAGTGTTTTGCAAGAAGAGAAAGAAAGTTGTCCAAAACAGCTTGCAATCGAATGTTCATGTGATTAGAAAAGGCAGGAGAGTGGTAGGGTACTGTTTTCTATCAGTTGGCAAGCTGCGCACACAATCGCAGTGTTGTACAGCTTGTTTCATCACCTTTCCCAAGTTGCCGCTCTCTCCGGCTCCCGGAGACGAAGAAGCTGCTTCTTCGCGCAAAGACGATTCTGCCGCTCACAGTGCTCTGCTTTGTGCGCCTTCTGCCAAAGAGGCCAGGGAGCGGTGCTTAGCTCTGCAGAGCACCGTACCTTCGTCTTTAGCCTCTCTTCTCGTCTACATCTTAGCAAAAAGCTTTTCCACTCTGTCTGGCTAGGAGAAACTGTGCCAGCACAGAAAACATCTCCCATCGTGTTCTAGAGGCTGCACGGAGGTCTGCCGAGTGTTTTGCAAGAAGAGAAAGAAAGTTGTCCAAAACAGCTTGCAATCGAATGTTCATGTGAATAGAAAAGGCAGGAGAGTGGTCAGGTACTGTTTTCTCTCAGTTGGCAAGCTGCGCACACAATCGCAGTGTTGTACAGCTAGTTTCATCACCTTTGCGAAGTTGCCGCTCTCTCCGGCTCCCGGAGACGAAGAAGCTGCTTCTTCGCGCAAAGACGATTCTGCCGCTCACAGTGCTCTGCTTTGTGCGCCTTCTGCCAAAGAGGCCAGGGAGCGGTGCTTAGCTCTGCAGAGCACCGTACCTTCATCTTTAGCCTCTCTTCTCGTCTACATCTTAGCAAAAAGCTTTTCCACTCTGTCTGGAAAGGAGAAATTTTGCCAGCACAGAAAACATCTCCCATCGTGTTCTAGAGGCTGCACGGAGGTCTGCCGAGAGTTTTGCAAGAAGAGAAAGAAAGTTGTCCAAAACAGCTTGCAATCGAATGTTCATGTGAATAGAAAAGGCAGGAGAGTGGTCAGGTACTGTTTTCTCTCAGTTGGCAAGCTGCGCACACAATCGCAGTGTTGTACAGCTTGTTTCATC
This sequence comes from Melozone crissalis, assembly GCF_028551555.1. Taxonomy (NCBI): domain Eukaryota; kingdom Metazoa; phylum Chordata; class Aves; order Passeriformes; family Passerellidae; genus Melozone; species Melozone crissalis. The sequence continues at coordinate 122,791 of NW_026536091.1, read as the reverse complement.
ACCTTTGCGAAGCTGCCGCTCTCTCCGGCTCCCGGAGACGAAGAAGCTGCTTCTTCGCGCAAAGACGATTCTGCCGCTCACAGTGCTCTGCGGTGTGCGCCTTCTGCCGAAAGAGGTCCGGGAGCGGTGCTTAGCTCTGCAGAGCACCGTACCTTCGTCTTTAGCCTCTCTTCTCGTCTACATCTTAGCAAAATCTTTTCCACTCTGTCTGGCAAGGAGAAACTTTGCCAGCACAGAAAACATCTCCCATCGTGTTCTAGAGGCTGCACGGAGGTCTGCCGAGTGTTTTGCAAGAAGAGAAAGAAAGTTGTCCAAAACAGCTTGCAATCGAATGTTCATGTGATTAGAAAAGGCAGGAGAGTGGTCAGGTACTGTTTTCTCTCAGTTGGCAAGCTGCGCACACAATCGCAGTGTTGTACAGCTTGTTTCATCACCTTTGCGAAGTTGCCGCTCTCTCCGGCTCCGGGAGAAGAAGAAGCTGCTTCTTCGCGCAAAGACGATTCTGCCGCTCACAGTGCTCTGCGGTGTGCGCCTTCTGCCGAAAGAGGTCCGGGAGCGGTGCTTAGCTCTGCAGAGCACCGTACCTTCGTCTTTAGCCTCTCTTCTCGTCTACATCTTAGCAAAAAGCTTTTCCACTCTGTCTGGCAAGGAGAAACTGTGCCAGCACAGAAAACATCTCCCATCGTGTTCTAGAGGCTGCACGGAGGTCTGCCGAGTGTTTTGCAAGAAGAGAAAGAAAGTTGTCCAAAACAGCTTGCAATCAAATGTTCATGTGAATAGAAAAGGCAGGAGAGTGGTCAGGTACTGTTTTCTCTCACTTGGCAAGCTGCGCACACAATCGCAGTGTTGTACAGCTTGTTTCATCACCTTTGCAAAGCTGCCGCTCTCTCCGGCTCCCGGAGACGAAGAAGCTGCTTCTTCGCGCAAAGACGATTCTACCGCTCACAGTGCTCTGCGGTGTGCGTCTTCTGCCGAAAGACACCAGGGAGCGGTGCTTAGCTCTGCAGAGCACCGTACCTTTGTCTTTAGCCTCTCTTCTCGTCTACATCTTAGCAAAAAGCTTTTCCACTCTGTCTGGCAAGGAGAAACTGTGCCAGCACAGAAAACATCTCCCATCGTGTTCTAGAGGCTGCACGGAGGTCTGCCGAGTGTTTTGCAAGAAGAGAAAGAAAGTTGTCAAAAACAGCTTGCAATCGAATGTTCATGTGAATAGAAAAGGCAGGAGAGTGGTCAGGTTCTGTTTTCTCTCAGTTGGCAAGCTGCGCACACAATCGCAGTGTTGTACAGCTTGTTTCATCACCTTTGCCAAGTTGCCGCTCTCTCCGTCTCCGGGAGACGAAGAAGCTGCTTCTTCGCGCAAAGACGATTCTGCCGCTCACAGTGCTCTGCGGTGTGCGCCTTCTGCCGAAAGAGGCCAGGGAGCGGTGCTTAGCTCTGCAGAGCACCGTACCTTCGTCTTTAGCCTCTCTTCTCGTCTACATCTTAGCAAAAAGCTTTTCCACTCTGTCTGGCAAGGAGAAACTGTGCCAGCACAGAAAACATCTCCCATCGTGTTCTAGAGGCTGCACGGAGGTCTGCCGAGTGTTTTGCAAGAAGAGAAAGAAAGTTGTCCAAAACAGCTTGCAATCGAATGTTCATGTGAATAGAAAAGGAAGGAGAGTGGTCAGGTAGTGTTTTCTCTCAGTTGGCAAGCTGCGCACACAATCGCAGTCTTGTACAGCTTGTTTCATCACCTTTCCCAAGTTGCCGCTCTCTCCGGCTCCCGGAGACGAAGAAGCTGCTTCTTCGCGCAAAGACGATTCTGCCGCTCACAGTGCTCTGCGGTGTGCGCCTTCTGCCGAAAGAGGTCCGGGAGCGGTGCTTAGCTCTGCAGAGCACCGTACCTTCGTCTTTAGCCTCTCTTCTCGTCTACATCTTAGCAAAAAGCTTTTCCACTCTGTCTGGCAAGGAAAAACTTTGCCAGCACAGAAAACATCTCCCATCGTGTGCTAGAGGCTGCACGGAGGTCTGCCGACTGTTTTGCAAGAAGAGAAAGAAAGTTGTCCAAAACAGCTTGCAATCGAATGTTCATGTGAATAGAAAAGGCAGGAGAGTGGTCAGGTACTGTTTTCTCTCAGTTGACAAACTGCGCACACAATCGCAGTGTTATACAGCTTGTTTCATCACCTTTGCGAAGTTGCCGCTCTCTCTGGCTCCCGGAGACGAAGAAGCTACTTCTTCGCGCAAAGACGATTCTGCCGCTCACAGTGCTCTGCGGTGTGCGGCTTCTGCCGAAAGAGATCCGGGAGCGGTGCTTCGCTCTGCAGAGCACCGTACCTTCGTCTTTAGCCTCTCTTCTCGTCTACATCTTAGCAAAAAGCTTTTCCACTATGTCTGGCAAGGAGAAACTGTGCCAGCACAAAAAACATCTCCCATCGTGTTCTAGAGGCTGCACGGAGGTCTGCCGAGTGTTTTGCAAGAAGAGAAAGAAAGTTGTCCAAAACAGCTTGCAATCGAATGTTCATGTGAATAGAAAAGGCAGGAGAGTGGTCAGGTACTGTTTTCTCTCAGTTGGCAAGCTGCGCACACACTCGCAGTCTTGTACAGCTTGTGTCATCACCTTTGCGAAGTTGCCGCTCTCTCCGGCTCCCGGAGACGAAGAAGCTGCTTCTTCGCGCAAAGACGATTCTGCCGCTCACAGTGCTCTGCGGTGTGTGCCTTCTGCCGAAAGAGGCCAGGGAGCGGTGCTTAGCTCTGCACTGCACCGTACCTTCGTCTTTAGCCTCTCTTCTCGTCTACATCTTAGCAAAAAGCTTTTCCACTCTGTCTGGCAAGGAGAAACTGTGCCAGCACAGAAAACATCTCCCATCGTGTTCTAGAGGCTGCACGGAGGTCTGCCGAGTGTTTTGCAAGAAGAGAAAGAAAGTTGTCCAAAACAGCTTGCAATCGAATGTTCATGTGAATAGAAAAGGCAGGAGAGTGGTCAGGTACTGTTTTCTCTCAGTTGGCAAGCTGCGCACACAATCGCAGTGTTGTACAGCTTGTTTCATCACCTTTCCCAAGTTGCCGCTCTCTCCGGCTCCCGGAGACGAAGAAGCTGCTTCTTCGCGCAAAGACGATTCTGCCGCTCACAGTGCTCTGCTTTGGGCGCCTTCTGCCAAAGAGGCCAGGGAGCGGTGCTTAGCTCTGCAGAGCACCGTACCTTTGTCTTTAGCCTCTCTTCTCGTCTACATCTTAGCAAAAACCTTTTCCACTCTGTCTGGCAAGGAGAAACTGTGCCAGCACAGAAAACATCTCCCATCGTGTTCTAGAGGCTGCACGGAGGTCTGCCGAGTGTTTTGCAAGAAGAGAAAGAAAGTTGTCCAAAACAGCTTGCAATCGAATGTTCATGTGAATAGAAAAGGCAGGAGAGTGGTCAGGTACTGTTTTCTCTCAGTTGGCAAGCTGCGCACACAATCGCAGTGTTGTACAGCTTGTTTCATCACCTTTGCGAAGCTGCCGCTCTCTCCGGCTCCCGGAGACGAAGAAGCTGCTTCTTCGCGCAAAGACGATTCTGCCGCTCATAGTGCTCTGCACTGTGTGTCTTCTGCCGAAAGACACCTGGGAGCGGTGCATACCTCTGCAGAGCACCTTACCTTCGTCTTTAGCCTCTCTTCTCGTCTACATCTTAGCAAAAAGCTTTTCCACTCTGTCTGGCAAGGAGAAACTGTGCCAGCCCAGAAAATATCTCCCATCGTGTTCTAGAGGCTGCACGGAGGTCTGCCGAGTGTTTTGCAAGAAGAGAAAGAAAGTTGTCCAAAACAGCTTGCAATCGAATGTTCATGTGAATAGAAAAGGCAGGAGAGTGGTCAGGTACTGTTTTCTCTCAGTTGGCAAGCTGCGCACACAATCGCAGTGTTGTACAGCTTGTTTCATCACCTTTGCGAAGTTGCCGCTTTCTCCGGCTCCCGGAGACGAAGAAGCTGCTTCTTCGCGCAAAGACCATTCTGCCGCTCACAGTGCTCTGCGGTGTGCGTCTTCTGCCGAAAGAGGTCCGGGAGCGGTGCTTAGCTCTGCAGAGCACCGTACCTTTGTCTTTAGCCTCTCTTCTCGTCTACATCTTAGCAAAAAGCTTTTCCACTCTGTCTGGCAAGGAGAAACTGTGCCAGCACAGAAAACATCTCCCATCGTGTTCTAGAGGCTGCACGGAGGTCTGCCGAGTGTTTTGCAAGAAGAGAAAGAAAGTTGTCCAAAACAGCTTGCAATCGAATGTTCATGTGAATAGAAAAGGCAGGAGAGTGGTCAGGTACTGTTTTCTCTCAGTTGGCAAGCTGCGCACACAATCGCAGTGTTGTACAGCTTGTTTCATCACCTTTGCCAAGTTGCCGCTCTCTCCGGCTCCGGGAGACGAAGAAGCTGCTTCTTCGCGCAAAGATGATTCTGCCGCTCACAGTGCTCTGCGGTGTGCGCCTTCTGCCGAAAGAGGCCAGGGAGCGGTGCTTAGCTCTGCAGAGCACCGTACCTTCGTCTTTAGCCTCTCTTCTCGTCTACATCTTAGCAAAAAGCTTTTCCACTCTGTCTGGCAAGGAGAAACTGTGCCAGCACAGAAAACATCTCCCATCGTGTTCTAGAGGCTGCACGGAGGTCTGCCGACTGTTTTGCAAGAAGAGAAAGAAAGTTGTCCAAAACAGCTTGCAATCGAATGTTCATGTGAATAGAAAAGGCAGGAGAGTGGTCAGGTAGTGTTTTCTCTCAGTTGGCAAGCTGCGCACACAATCGCAGTGTTGTACAGCTTGTTTCATCACCTTTCCCAAGTTGCCGCTCTCTCCGGCTCCCGGAGACGAAGAAGCTGCTTCTTCGCGCAAAGACGATTCTGACGCTCACAGTGCTCTGCGGTGTGCGCCTTCTGCCGAAAGAGGCCCGGGAGCGGTGCTTAGCTCTGCAGAGCACCGTACCTTCGTCTTTAGCCTCTCTTCTCGTCTACATCTTAGCAAAAAGCTTTTCCACTCTGTCTGGCAAGGAGAAACTGTGCCAGCACAGAAAACATCTCCCATCGTGTTCTACAGGCTGCACGGAGGTCTGCCGAGTGTTTTGCCAGAAAACAAAGAAAGTTGTCCAAAACAGCTTGCAATCGAATGTTCATGTGAATAGAAAAGGCAGGAGAGTGGTCAGGTACTGTTTTCTCTCAGTTGGCAAGCTGCGCACACAATCGCAGTGTTGTACAGCTTGTTTCATCACCTTTCCCAAGTTGCCGGTCTCTCCGGCTCCCGGAGACGAAGAAGCTGCTTCTTCGCGCAAAGACGATTCTGCCGCTCATAGTGCTCTGCACTGTGTGTCTCCTGCCGAAAGAGGTCCGGGAGCGGTGCTTAGCTCTGCAGAGCACCGTACCTTCGTCTTTAGCCTCTCTTCTCGTCTACATCTTAGCAAAAAGCTTTTCCACTCTGTCTGGCAAGGAGAAACTGTGCCAGCAAAGAAAACATCTCCCATCGTGTTCTAGAGGCTGCACGGAGGTCTGCCGAGTGTTTTGCAAGAAGAGAAAGAAAGTTGTCCAAAACAGCTTGCAATCGAATGTTCATGTGAATAGAAAAGGAAGGAGAGTGGTCAGGTACTGTTTTCTCTCAGTTGGCAAGCTGCGCACACAATCGCAGTGTTGTACAGCTTGTTTCATCACCTTTGCCAAGTTGCCGCTCTCTCCGGCTCCCGGAGACGAAGAAGCTGCTTCTTCGCGCAAAGACGATTCTGCCACTCACAGTGCTCTGCGGTGTGCGGCTTCTGCCGAAAGAGATCCGGGAGCGGTGCTTCGCTCTGCAGAGCACCGTAACTTCGTCTTTAGCCTCTCTTCTCGTCTACATCTTAGCAAAAAGCTTTTCCACTATGTCTGGCAAGGAGAAACTGTGCCAGCACAGAAAACATCTCCCATCGTGTTCTAGAGGCTGCACGGAGGTCTGCCGAGTGTTTTGCAAGAAGAGAAAGAAAGTTGTCCAAAACAGCTTGCAATAGAATGTTCATGTGAATAGAAAAGGTAGGAGAGTGGTCAGGTACTGTTTTCTCTCAGTTGGCAAGCTGCGCACACACTCGCAGTCTTGTACAGCTTGTTTCATCACCTTTGCGAAGTTGCCGCTCTCTCCGGCTCCCGGAGACGAAGAAGCTGCTTCTTCGCGCAAAGACGATTCTGCCGCTCACAGTGCTCTGCGGTGTGCGCCTTCTGCCGAAAGAGGCCAGGGAGCGGTGCTTAGCTCTGCAGAGCACCGTACCTTCGTCTTTAGCCTCTCTTCTCGTCTACATCTTAGCAAAAAGCTTTTCCACTCTGTCTGGCAAGGAGAAACTGTGCCAGCACAGAAAACATCTCCCATCGTGTTCTAGAGGCTGCACGGAGGTCTGCCGAGTGTTTTGCAAGAAGAGAGAGAAAGTTGTCCAAAACAGCTTGCAATCGAATGTTCATGTGAATAGAAAAGGCAGGAGAGTGGTCAGGTACTGTTTTCTCTCAGTTGGCAAGCTGCGCACACAATCGCAGTGTTGTACAGCTTGTTTCATCACCTTTGCGAAGCTGACGCTCTCTCCGGCTCCCGGAGACGAAGAAGCTGCTTCTTCGCGCAAAGACGATTCTGCTGCTCACAGTGCTCTGCGGTGTGTGTTTTCTGCCGAAAGAGGTCCGGGAGCGGTGCTTAGCTCTACAGAGCACAGTACCTTCGCCTTTAGCCTCTCTTCTCGTCTACATCTTAGCAAAAAGCTTTTCCACTCTGTCTGGCAAGGACAAATTTTGCCAGCACAGAAAACATCTCCCTTCGTGTTCTAGAGGCTGCACGGAGGTCTGCCGAGTGTTTTGCAAGAAGAGAAAGAAAGTTGTCCAAAACAGCTTGCAATCGAATGTTCATGTGAATAGAAAAGGCAGGAGAGTGGTCAGGTACTGTTTTCTCTCAGTTGGCAAGCTGCGCACACAATCGCAGTGTTGTACAGCTTGTTTCATCACCTTTGCGAAGCTGCCGCTCTCTCCGGCTCCCGGAGACGAAGAAGCTGCTTCTTCGCGCAAAGACGATTCTGCCGCTCACAGTGCTCTGCGGTGTGCGCCTTCTGCCGAAAGAGGCCAGGGAGCGGTGCTTAGCTCTGCACTGCACCGTACCTTCGTCTTTAGCCTCTCTTCTCGTCTACATCTTAGCAAAAAGCTTTTCCACTCTGTCTGGCAAGGAGAAACTGTGCCAGCACAGAAAACATCTCCCATCGTGTTCTAGAGGCTGCACGGAGGTCTGCCGAGTGTTTTGCAAGAAGAGAAAGAAAGTTGTCCAAAACAGCTTGCAATCGAATGTTCATGTGAATAGAAAAGGCAGGAGAGTGGTCAGGTACTGTTTTCTCTCAGTTGGCAAGCTGCGCACACAATCGCAGTGTTGTACAGCTTGTTTCATCACCTTTCCCAAGTTGCCGCTCTCTCCGGCTCCCGGAGACGAAGAAGCTGCTTCTTCGCGCAAAGACGATTCTGACGCTCACAGTGCTCTGCGGTGTGCGCCTTCTGCCGAAAGAGATCCGGGAGCGGTGCTTAGCTCTGCAGAGCACCGTACCTTCGTCTTTAGCCTCTCTTCTCGTCTACATCTTAGCAAAAAGCTTTTCCACTCTGTCTGGCTAGGAGAAACTGTGCCAGCACAAAAAACATCTCCCATCGTGTTCTAGAGGCTGCACGGAGGTCTGCCGAGTGTTTTGCAAGAAGAGAAAGAAAGTTGTTCAAAACAGCTTGCAATCGAATGTTCATGGGAATAGAAAAGGCAGGAGAGTGGTCAGGTACTGTTTTCTCTCAGTTGACAAACTGCGCACACAATCGCAGTGTTATACAGCTTGTTTCATCACCTTTGCGAAGTTGCCGCTTTCTCCGGCTCCCGGAGACGAAGAAGCTACTTCTTCGCGCAAAGACGATTCTGCCGCTCACAGTGCTCTGCGGTGTGCGGCTTCTGCCGAAAGAGATCCGGGAGCGGTGCTTCGCTCTGCAGAGCACCGTACCTTCGTCTTTAGCCTCTCTTCTCGTCTACATCTTAGCAAAAAGCTTTTCCACTCTGTCTGGCAAGGACAAACTTTGCCAGCACAGAAAACATCTCCCATCGTGTTCTAGAGGCTGCACGGAGGTCTGCCGAGTGTTTTGCAAGAAGAGAAAGAAAGTTGTCCAAAACAGCTTGCAATCGAATATTCATGTGAATAGAAAAGGCAGGAGAGTGGTCAGGTACTGTTTTCTCTCAGTTGGCAAGCTGCGCACACAATCGCAGTGTTGTACAGCTTGTTTCATCACCTTTCCCAAGTTGCCGCTCTCTCCGGCTCCCGGAGACGAAGAAGCTGCTTCTTCGCGCAAAGACGATTCTGCCGCTCACAGTGCTCTGCGGTGTGCGCCTTCTGCCGAAAGAGGCCCGGGAGCGGTGCTTAGCTCTGCAGAGCACCGTACCTTCGTCTTTAGCCTCTCTTCTCGTCTACATCTTAGCAAAAAGCTTTTCCACTCTGTCTGGCAAGGAGAAACTTTGCCAGCACAGAAAACATCTCCCATCGTGTTCTAGAGGCTGCACGGAGGTCTGCCGAGTGTTTTGCAAGAAGAGAAAGAAAGTTGTCCAAAACAGCTTGCAATCGAATGTTCATGTGAATAGAAAAGGCAGGAGAGTGGTCAGGTACTGTTTTCTCTCAGTTGGCAAGCTGCGCACACAATCGCAGTGTTGTACAGCTTGTTTCATCACCTTTCCCAAGTTGCCGCTCTCTCCGGCTCCCGGAGACGAAGAAGCTGCTTCTTCGCGCAAAGACGATTCTGACGCTCACAGTGCTCTGCGGTGTGCGCCTTCTGCCGAAAGAGATCCGGGAGCGGTGCTTAGCTCTGCAGAGCACCGTACCTTCGTCTTTAGCCTCTCTTCTCGTCTACATCTTAGCAAAAAGCTTTTCCACTCTGTCTGGCTAGGAGAAACTGTGCCAGCACAAAAAACATCTCCCATCGTGTTCTAGAGGCTGCACGGAGGTCTGCCGAGTGTTTTGCAAGAAGAGAAAGAAAGTTGTTCAAAACAGCTTGCAATCGAATGTTCATGGGAATAGAAAAGGCAGGAGAGTGGTCAGGTACTGTTTTCTCTCAGTTGACAAACTGCGCACACAATCGCAGTGTTATACAGCTTGTTTCATCACCTTTGCGAAGTTGCCGCTTTCTCCGGCTCCCGGAGACGAAGAAGCTACTTCTTCGCGCAAAGACGATTCTGCCGCTCACAGTGCTCTGCGGTGTGCGGCTTCTGCCGAAAGAGATCCGGGAGCGGTGCTTCGCTCTGCAGAGCACCGTACCTTCGTCTTTAGCCTCTCTTCTCGTCTACATCTTAGCAAAAAGCTTTTCCACTCTGTCTGGCAAGGACAAACTTTGCCAGCACAGAAAACATCTCCCATCGTGTTCTAGAGGCTGCACGGAGGTCTGCCGAGTGTTTTGCAAGAAGAGAAAGAAAGTTGTCCAAAACAGCTTGCAATCGAATATTCATGTGAATAGAAAAGGCAGGAGAGTGGTCAGGTACTGTTTTCTCTCAGTTGGCAAGCTGCGCACACAATCGCAGTGTTGTACAGCTTGTTTCATCACCTTTCCCAAGTTGCCGCTCTCTCCGGCTCCCGGAGACGAAGAAGCTGCTTCTTCGCGCAAAGACGATTCTGCCGCTCACAGTGCTCTGCGGTGTGCGCCTTCTGCCGAAAGAGGCCCGGGAGCGGTGCTTAGCTCTGCAGAGCACCGTACCTTCGTCTTTAGCCTCTCTTCTCGTCTACATCTTAGCAAAAAGCTTTTCCACTCTGTCTGGCAAGGAGAAACTGTGCCAGCACAGAAAACATCTCCCATCGTGTTCTAGAGGCTGCACGGAGGTCTGCCGAGTGTTTTGCAAGAAGAGAAAGAAAGTTGTCCAAAACAGCTTGCAATCGAATATTCATGTGATTAGAAAAGGCAGGAGAGTGGTCGGGTACTGTTTTCTCTCAGTTGGCAAGCTGCGCACACAATCGCAGTGTTGTACAGCTTGTTTCATCACCTTTGCGAAGTTGCCGCTCTCTCCGGCTCCCGGAGACGAAGAAGCTGCTTCTTCGCGCAAAGACGATTCTGCCGCTCACAGTGCTCTGCTTTGTGCGCCTTCTGCCAAAGAGGCCAGGGAGCGGTGCTTAGCTCTGCAGAGCACCGTACCTTCGTCTTTAGCCTCTCTTCTCGTCTACATCTTAGCAAAAAGCTTTTCCACTCTGTCTGGCAAGGAGAAACTGTGCCAGCACAGAAAACATCTCCCATCGTGTTCTAGAGGCTGCACGGAGGTCTGCCGAGTGTTTTGCAAGAAGAGAAAGAAAGTTGTCCAAAACAGCTTGCAATCGAATGTTCATGTGAATAGAAAAGGCAGGAGAGTGGTCAGGTACTGTTTTCTCTCAGTTGGCAAGCTGCGCACACAATCGCAGTGTTGTACAGCTTGTTTCATCACCTTTGCGAAGTTGCCGCTCTCTCCGGCTCCCGGAGACGAAGAAGCTGCTTCTTCGCGCAAAGACGATTCTGCCGCTCACAGTGCTCTGCTTTGTGCGCCTTCTGCCAAAGAGGCCAGGGAGCGGTGCTTAGCTCTGCAGAGCACCGTACCTTCGTCTTTAGCCTCTCTTCTCGTCTACATCTTAGCAAAAAGCTTTTCCACTCTGTCTGGCAAGGAGAAACTGTGCCAGCACAGAAAACATCTCCCATCGTGTTCTAGAGGCTGCACGGAGGTCTGCCTAGTGTTTTGCAAGAAGAGAAAGAAAGTTGTCCAAAACAGCTTGCAATCGAATGTTCATGTGAATAGAAAAGGCAGGAGAGTGGTCAGGTACTGTTTTCTCTCAGTTGGCAAGCTGCGCACACAATCGCAGTGTTGTACAGCTTGTTTCATCACCTTTGCGAAGCTGCCGCTCTCTCCGGCTCCCGGAGACGAAGAAGCTGCTTCTTCGCGCAAAGACGATTCTGCCGCTCACAGTGCTCTGCGGTGTGCGCCTTCTGCCGAAAGAGGTCCGGGAGCGGTGCTTAGCTCTGCAGAGCACCGTACCTTTGTCTTTAGCCTCTCTTCTCGTCTACATCTTAGCAAAAAGCTTTTCCACTCTGTCTGGCAAGGAGAAACTTTGCCAGCACAGAAAACATCTCCCATCGTGTTCTAGAGGCTGCACGGAGGTCTGCCGAGTGTTTTGCAAGAAGAGAAAGAAAGTTGTCCAAAACAGCTTGCAATCGAATGTTCATGTGATTAGAAAAGGCAGGAGAGTGGTCAGGTACTGTTTTCTCTCAGTTGGGAAGCTGCGCACACAATCGCAGTGTTGTACAGCTTGTTTCATCACCTTTGCGAAGTTGCCGCTCTCTCCGGCTCCGGGAGAAGAAGAAGCTGCTTCTTCGCGCAAAGACGATTCTGCCGCTCACAGTGCTCTGCGGTGTGCGCCTTCTGCCGAAAGAGGTCCGGGAGCGGTGCTTAGCTCTGCAGAGCACCGTACCTTCGTCTTTAGCCTCTCTTCTCGTCTACATCTTAGCAAAAAGCTTTTCCACTCTGTCTGGCAAGGAGAAACTTTGCCAGCACAGAAAACATCTCCCATCGTGTTCTAGAGGCTGCACGGAGGTCTGCCGAGTGTTTTGCAAGAAGAGAAAGAAAGTTGTCCAAAACAGCTTGCAATCGAATGTTCATGTGAATAGAAAAGGAAGGAGAGTGGTCAGGTACTGTTTTCTCTCAGTTGGCAAGCTGCGCACACAATCGCAGTGTTGTACAGCTTGTTTCATCACCTTTCCCAAGTTGCCGCTCTCTCCGGCTCCCGGAGACGAAGAAGCTGCTTCTTCGCGCAAAGACGGTTCTGCCGCTCACAGTGCTCTGCTTTGTGCGCCTTCTGCCAAAGAGGCCAGGGAGCGGTGCTTAGCTCTGCAGAGCACCGTACCTTCGTCTTTAGCCTCTCTTCTCGTCTACATCTTAGCAAAAAGCTTTTCCACTCTGTCTGGCAAGGAGAAACTGTGCCAGCACAGAAAACATCTCCCATCGTGTTCTAGAGGCTGCACGGAGGTCTGCCGAGTGTTTTGCAAGAAGAGAAAGAAAGTTGTCCAAAACAGCTTGCAATCGAATGTTCATGTGAATAGAAAAGGCAGGAGAGTGCTCAGGTACTGTTTTCTCTCAGTTGGCAAGCTGCGCACACAATCGCAGTGTTGTACAGCTTGTTTCATCACCTTTGCGAAGCTGCCGCTCTCTCCGGCTCCCGGAGACGAAGAAGCTGCTTCTTCGCGCAAAGACGATTCTGCCGCTCACAGTGCTCTGCGGTGTGCGCCTTCTGCCGAAAGAGGTCCGGGAGCGGTGCTTAGCTCTGCAGAGCACCGTACCTTCGTCTTTAGCCTCTCTTCTCGTCTACATCTTAGCAAAAAGCTTTTCCACTCTGTCTGGCAAGGAGAAACTGTTCCAGCACAGAAAACATCTCCCATCGTGTTCTAGAGACTGCACTGAGGTCTGCCGAGTGTTTTGCAAGAAGAGAAAGAAAGTTGTCCAAAACAGCTTGCAATCGAATGTTCATGTGAATAGAAAAGGCAGGAGAGTGGTCAGGTACTGTTTTCTCTCAGTTGGCAAGCTGCGCACACAATCGCAGTGTTGTACAGCTTGTTTCATCACCTTTGCGAAGTTGCCGCTCTCTCCGGCTCCGGGAGAAGAAGAAGCTGCTTCTTCGCGCAAAGACGATTCTGCCGCTCACAGTGCTCTGCGGTGTGCGCCTTCTGCCGAAAGAGGTCCGGGAGCGGTGCTTAGCTCTGCAGAGCACCGTACCTTCGTCTTTAGCCTCTCTTCTCGTCTACATCTTAGCAAAAAGCTTTTCCACTCTGTCTGGCAAGGACAAACTTTGCCAGCACAGAAAACATCTCCCATCGTGTTCTAGAGGCTGCACGGAGGTCTGCCGAGTGTTTTGCAAGAAGAGAAAGAAAGTTGTCCAAAACAGCTTGCAATCAAATGTTCATGTGAATAGAAAAGGAAGGAGAGTGGTCAGGTACTGTTTTTTCTCACTTGGCAAGCTGCGCACACAATCGCAGTGTTGTACAGCTAGTTTCATCACCTTTGCGAAGCTGCCGCTCTCTCCGGCTCCCGGAGACGAAGAAGCTGCTTCTTCGCGCAAAGACGATTCTGCCGCTCATAATGCTCTGCACTGTGTGTCTTCTGCCGAAAGACACCAGGGAGCGGTGCATAGCTCTGCAGAGCACCTTACCTTCGTCTTTAGCCTCTCTTCTCGTCTACATCTTAGCAAAAAGCTTTTCCACTCTGTCTGGCAAGGAGAAACTGTGCCAGCACAGAAAACATCTCCCATCGTGTTCTAGAGGCTGCACGGAGGTCTGCCGAGTGTTTTGCAAGAAGAGAAAGAAAGTTGTCCAAAACAGCTTGCAATCGAATGTTCATGTGAATAGAAAAGGAAGGAGAGTGGTCAGGTACTGTTTTCTCTCAGTTGGCAAGCTGCGCACACAATCGCAGTGTTGTACAGCTTGTTTCATCACCTTTCCCAAGTTGCCGCTCTCTCCGGCTCCCGGAGACGAAGAAGCTGCTTCTTCGCGCAAAGACGATTCTGCCGCTCACAGTGCTCTGCGGTGTGCGTCTTCTGCCGAAAGAGGTCCGGGAGCGGTGCTTAGCTCTGCAGAGCACCGTACCTTTGTCTTTAGCCTCTCTTCTCGTCTACATCTTAGCAAAAAGCTTTTCCACTCTGTCTGGCAAGGAGAAACTGTGCCAGCACAGAAAACATCTCCCATCGTGTTCTACAGGCTGCACGGAGGTCTGCCGAGTGTTTTGCAAGAAGAGAAAGAAAGTTGTCCAAAACAGCTTGCAATCGAATGTTCATGTGAATAGAAAAGGCAGGAGAGTGGTCAGGTTCTGTTTTCTCTCAGTTGGCAAGCTGCGCACACAATCGCAGTGTTGTACAGCTTGTTTCATCACCTTTGGCCAAGTTGCCGCTCTCACCGTCTCCGGGAGACGAAGAAGCTGCTTCTTCGCGCAAAGATGATTCTGCCGCTCACAGTGCTCTGCGGTGTGCGCCTTCTGCCGAAAGAGGCCAGGGAGCGGTGCTTAGCTCTGCAGAGCACCGTACCTTCGTCTTTAGCCTCTCTTCTCGTCTACATCTTAGCAAAAAGCTTTTCCACTCTGTCTGGCAAGGAGAAACTGTGCCAGCACAGAAAACATCTCCCATCGTGTTCTAGAGGCTGCACGGAGGTCTGCCGACTGTTTTGCAAGAAGAGAAAGAAAGTTGTCCAAAACAGCTTGCAATCAAATGTTCATGTGAATAGAAAAGGAAGGAGAGTGGTCAGGTAGTGTTTTCTCTCAGTTGGCAAGCTGCGCACACAATCGCAGTGTTGTACAGCTTGTTTCATCACCTTTCCCAAGTTGCCGCTCTCTCCGGCTCCCGGAGACGAAGAAGCTGCTTCTTCGCGCAAAGACGATTCTGCCGCTCACAGTGCTCTGCGGTGTGCGGCTTCTGCCGAAAGAGGTCCGGGAGCGGTGCTTAGCTGTGCAGAGCACCGTACCTTCGTCTTTAGACTCTCTTCTCGTCTACATCTTAGCAAAAAGCTTTTCCACTCTGTCTGGCAAGGAAAAACTTTGCCAGCACAGAAAACATCTCCCATCGTGTTCTAGAGGCTGCACGGAGGTCTGCCGAGTGTTTTGCAAGAAGAGAAAGAAAGTTGTCCAAAACAGCTTGCAATCGAATGTTCATGTGATTAGAAAAGGCAGGAGAGTGGTCAGGTACTGTTTTCTCTCACTTGGCAAGCTGCGCACACAATCGCAGTGTTGTACAGCTTGTTTCATCACCTTTCCCAAGTTGCCGCTCTCTCCGGCTCCCGGAGACGAAGAAGCTGCTTCTTCGCGCAAAGACGATTCTGACGCTCACAGTGCTCTGCGGTGTGCGCCTTCTGCCGAAAGAGGCCCGGGTGCGGTGCTTAGCTCTGCAGAGCACCGTACCTTCGTCTTTAGCCTCTCTTCTCGTCTACATCTTAGCAAAAAGCTTTTCCACTCTGTCTGGCAAGGAGAAACTGTGCCAGCACAGAAAACATCTCCCATCGTGTTCTACAGGCTGCACGGAGGTCTGCCGAGTGTTTTGCCAGAAAACAAAGAAAGTTGTCCAAAACAGCTTGCAATCGAATGTTCATGTGAATACAAAAGGCAGGAGAGTGGTCAGGTACTGTTTTCTCTCAGTTGGCAAGCTGCGCACACAATCGCAGTGTTGTACAGCTTGTTTCATCACCTTTCCCAAGTTGCCGGTCTCTCCGGCTCCCGGAGACGAAGAAGCTGCTTCTTCGCGCAAAGACGATTCTGCCGCTCATAGTGCTCTGCACTGTGTGTCTCCTGCCGAAAGAGGTCCTGGAGCGGTGCTTAGCTCTGCAGAGCACCGTACCTTCGTCTTTAGCCTCTCTTCTCGTCTACATCTTAGCAAAAAGCTTTTCCACTCTGTCTGGCAAGGAGAAACTGTGCCAGCAAAGAAAACATCTCCCATCGTGTTCTAGAGGCTGCACGGAGGTCTGCCGAGTGTTTTGCAAGAAGAGAAAGAAAGTTGTCCAAAACAGCTTGCAATCGAATGTTCATGTGAATAGAAAAGGCAGGAGAGTGGTCAGGTACTGTTTTCTCTCAGTTGGCAAGCTGCGCACACCATCGCAGTGTTGTACAGCTTGTTTCATCACCTTTCCCAAGTTGCCGCTCTCTCCGGCTCCCGGAGACGAAGAAGCTGCTTCTTCGCGCAAAGACGATTCTGCCGCTCACAGTGCTCTGCGGTGTGCGGCTTCTGCCGAAAGAGATCCGGGAGCGGTGCTTCGCTCTGCAGAGCACCGTACCTTAGTCTTTAGCCTCTCTTCTCGTCTACATCTTAGCAAAAAGCTTTTCCACTATGTCTGGCAAGGAGAAACTCTGCCAGCACAAAAAACATCTCCCATCGTGTTCTAGAGGCTGCACGGAGGTCTGCCGAGTGTTTTGCCAGAAGAGAAAGAAAGTTGTCCAAAACAGCTTGCAATCGAATGTTCATGTGAATAGAAAAGGCAGGAGAGTGGTCAGGTACTGTTTTCTCTCAGTTGGCAAGCTGCGCACACACTCGCAGTCTTGTACAGCTTGTTTCATCACCTTTGCGAAGTTGCCGCTCTCTCCGGCTCCCGGAGACGAAGAAGCTGCTTCTTCGCGCAAAGACGATTCTGCCGCTCACAGTGCTCTGCGGTGTGCGCCTTCTGCCGAAAGAGGCCAGGGAGCGGTGCTTAGCTCTGCACTGCACCGTACCTTCGTCTTTAGCCTCTCTTCTCGTCTACATCTTAGCAAAAAGCTTTTCCAATCTGTCTGGCAAGGAGAAACTGTGCCAGCACAGAAAACATCTCCCATCGTGTTCTAGAGGCTGCACGGAGGTCTGCCGAGTGTTTTGCAAGAAGAGAAAGAAAGTTGTCCAAAACAGCTTGCAATCGAATGTTCATGTGAATAGAAAAGGCAGGAGAGTGGTCAGGTACTGTTTTCTCTCAGTTGGCAAGCTGCGCACACAATCGCAGTGTTGTACAGCTTGTTTCATCACCTTTGCGAAGCTGCCGCTCTCTCCGGCTCCCGGAGACGAAGAAGCTGCTTCTTCGCGCAAAGACGATTCTGCTGCTCACAGTGCTCTGCGGTGTGCGTCTTCTGCCGAAAGAGGTCCGGGAGCGGTGCTTAGCTCTACAGAGCACCGTACCTTCGCCTTTAGCCTCTCTTCTCGTCTACATCTTAGCAAAAAGCTTTTCCACTCTGTCTGGCAAGGACAAACTTTGCCAGCACAGAGAACATCTCCCATCGTGTTCTAGAGGCTGCACGGAGGTCTGCCGAGTGTTTTGCAAGAAGAGAAAGAAAGTTGTCCAAAACAGATTGCAATCGAATGTTCATGTGAATAGAAAAGGCAGGAGAGTGGTCAGGTACTGTTTTCTCTCAGTTGGCAAGCTGCGCACACAATCGCAGTGTTGTACAGCTTGTTTCATCACCTTTGCGAAGTTGCCGCTCTCTCCGGCTCCCGGAGACGAAGAAGCTGCTTCTTCGCGCAAAGACGATTCTGCAACTCACAGTGCTCTGCTTTGTGCACCTTCTGCCAAAGAGGCCAGGGAGCGGTGCTTAGCTCTGCAGAGCACCGTACCTTCCTCTTTAGCCTCTCTTCTCGTCTACATCTTAGCAAAAAGCTTTTCCACTCTGTCTGGCAAGGAGAAACTGTGCCAGCACAGAAAACATCTCCCATCGTGTTCTAGAGGCTGCACGGAGGTCTGCCGAGTGTTTTGCAAGAAGAGAAAGAAAGTTGTCCAAAACAGCTTGCAATCGAATGTTCATGTGAATAGAAAAGGCAGGAGAGTGGTCAGGTTCTGTTTTCTCTCAGTTGGCAAGCTGCGCACACAATCGCAGTGTTGTAGAGCTTGTTTCATCACCTTTGCGAAGCTGCCGCTCTCTCCGGCTCCCGGAGACGAAGAAGCTGCTTCTTCGCGCAAAGACGATTCTGCCGCTCACAGTGCTCTGCGGTGTGTGTCTTCTGCCGAAAGAGACCAGGGAGCGGTGCTTAGCTCTACAGAGAAGCGTACCTTCGTCTTTAGCCTCTCTTCTCGTCTACATCTTAGCAAAAAGCTTTTCCACTCTGTCTGGCAAGGAGAAACTGTGCCAGCACAGAAAACATCTCCCATCGTGTTCTAGAGGCTGCACGGAGGTCTGCCGAGTGTTTTGCAAGAAGAGAAAGAAAGTTGTCCAAAACAGCTTGCAATCGAATGTTCATGTGAATAGAAAAGGAAGGAGAGTGGTCAGGTAGTGTTTTCTCTCAGTTGGCAAGCTGCGCACACAATCGCAGTCTTGTACAGCTTGTTTCATAACCTTTCCCAAGTTGCCGCTCTCTCCGGCTCCCGGAGACGAAGAAGCTGCTTCTTCGCGCAAAGACGATTCTGCCGCTCACAGTGCTCTGCGGTGTGCGCCTTCTGCCGAAAGAGGTCCGGGAGCGGTGCTTAGCTCTGCAGAGCACCGTACCTTCGTCTTTAGCCTCTCTTCTCGTCTACATCTTAGCAAAAAGCTTTTCCACTCTGTCTGGAAAGTAAAAACTGTGCCATCACAGAAAACATCTCCCATCGTGTTCTAGAGGCTGCACGGAGGTCTGCCGACTGTTTTGCAAGAAGAGAAAGAAAGTTGTCCAAAACAGCTTGCAATCGAATGTTCATGTGAATAGAAAAGGCAGGAGAGTGGTCAGGTACTGTTTTCTCTCACTTGGCAAGCTGCGCACACAATCGCAGTGTTGTAGAGCTTGTTTCATCACCTTTGCGAAGCTGCCGCTCTCTCCGGCTCCCGGAGACGAAGAAGCTGCTTTTTCGCGCAAAGACGATTCTGCCGCTCACAGTGCTCTGCGGTGTGCGGCTTCTGCCGAAAGAGGTCCGGGAGCGGTGCTTAGCTCTGCAGAGCACCGTACCTTCGTCTTTAGACTCTCTTCTCGTCTACATCTTAGCAAAAAGCTTTTCCACTCTGTCTGGCTAGGAGAAACTGTGCCAGCACAGAAAACATCTCCCATCGTGTTCTAGAGGCTGCACGGAGGTCTGCCGAGTGTTTTGCAAGAAGAGAAAGAAAGTTGTTCAAAACAGCTTGCAATCGAATGTTCATGTGAATAGAAAAGGCAGGAGAGTGGTCAGGTACTGTTTTCTCTCAGTTGACAAACTGCGCACACAATCGCAGTGTTATACAGCTTGTTTCATCACCTTTGCGAAGTTGCCGCTCTCTCCGGCTCCCGGAGACGAAGAAGCTACTTCTTCGCGCAAAGACGATTCTGCCGCTCACAGTGCTCTGCGGTGTGCGGCTTCTGCCGAAAGAGATCCGGGAGCGGTGCTTCGCTCTGCAGAGCACCGTACCTTCGTCTTTAGCCTCTCTTCTCGTCTACATCTTAGCAAAAAGCTTTTCCACTATGTCTGGCAAGGAGAAACTGTGCCAGCACAAAAAACATCTCCCATCGTGTTCTAGAGGCTGCACGGAGGTCTGCCGAGTGTTTTGCAAGAAGAGAAAGAAAGTTGTCCAAAACAGCTTGCAATCGAATGTTCATGTGAATAGAAATGGCAGGAGAGTGGTCAGGTACTGTTTTCTCTCAGTTGGCAAGCTGCGCACACACTCGCAGTCTTGTACAGCTTGTTTCATCACCTTTGCGAAGTTGCCGCTCTCTCCGTCTCCCGGAGACGAAGAAGCTGCTTCTTCGCGCAAAGACGATTCTGCCGCTCACAGTGCTCTGCGGTGTGCGCCTTCTGCCGAAAGAGGCCAGGGAGCGGTGCTTAGCTCTGCAGAGCACCGTACCTTCGTCTTTAGCCTCTCTTCTCGTCTACATCTTAGCAAAAAGCTTTTCCACTCTGTCTGGCAAGGAGAAACTGTGCCAGCACAGAAAACATCTCCCATCGTGTTCTAGAGGCTGCACGGAGGTCTGCCGAGTGTTTTGCAAGAAGAGAAAGAAAGTTGTCCAAAACAGCTTGCAATCGAATGTTCATGTGAATAGAAAAGGCAGGAGAGTGGTCAGGTACTGTTTTCTCTCAGTTGGCAAGCTGCGCACACAATCGCAGTGTTGTACAGCTTGTTTCATCACCTTTCCCAAGTTGCCGCTCTCTCCGGCTCCCGGAGACGAAGAAGCTGCTTCTTCGCGCAAAGACGATTCTGACGCTCACAGTGCTCTGCGGTGTGCGCCTTCTGCCGAAAGAGGCCCGGGAGCGGTGCTTAGCTCTGCAGAGCACCGTACCTTCGTCTTTAGCCTCTCTTCTTGTCTACATCTTAGCAAAAAGCTTTTCCACTCTGTCTGGCAAGGAGAAACTTTGCCAGCACAGAAAACATCTCCCATCGTGTTCTAGAGGCTGCACGGAGGTCTGCCGAGTGTTTTGCAAGAAGAGAAAGAAAGTTGTCCAAAACAGCTTGCAATCGAATGTTCATGTGATTAGAAAAGGCAGGAGAGTGGTCGGGTACTGTTTTCTCTCAGTTGGCAAGCTGCGCACACAATCGCAGTCTTGTACAGCTTGTTTCATCACCTTTCCCAAGTTGCCGCTCTCTCCGGCTCCCGGAGACGAAGAAGCTGCTTCTTCGCGCAAAGACGATTCTGCCGCTCACAGTGCTCTGCGGTGTGCGCCTTATGGCGAAAGAGGTCCGGGAGCGGTGCTTAGCTCTGCAGAGCACCGTACCTTCGTCTTTAGCCTCTCTTCTCGTCTACATCTTAGCAAAAAGCTTTTCCACTCTGTCTGGCAAGGAAAAACTTTGCCAGCACAGAAAACATCTCCCATCGTGTGCTAGAGGCTGCACGGAGGTCTGCCGAGTGTTTTGCAAGAAGAGAAAGAAAGTTGTCCAAAACAGCTTGCAATCGAATGTTCATGTGAATAGAAAAGGCAGGAGAGTGGTCAGGTACTGTTTTCTCTCACTTGGCAAGCTGAGCACACAATCGCAGTGTTGTAGAGCTTGTTTCATCACCTTTGCGATGCTGCCGCTCTCTCCGGCTCCCGGAGACGAAGAAGCTGCTTTTTCGCGCAAAGACGATTCTGCCGCTCACAGTGCTCTGCGGTGTGCGCCTTCTGCCGAAAGAGGTCCGGGAGCGGTGCTTAGCTCTGCAGAGCACCGTACCTTCGTCTTTAGCCTCTCTTCTCGTCTACATCTTAGCAAAAAGCTTTTCCACTCTGTCTGGCTAGGAGAAACTGTGCCAGCACAAAAAACATCTCCCATCGTGTTCTAGAGGCTGCACGGAGGTCTGCCGAGTGTTTTGCAAGAAGAGAAAGAAATTTGTTCAAAACAGCTTGCAATCGAATGTTCATGTGAATAGAAAAGGCAGGAGAGTGGTCAGGTACTGTTTTCTCTCAGTTGACAAACTGCGCACACAATCGCAGTGTTATACAGCTTGTTTCATCACCTTTGCGAAGTTGCCGCTCTCTCCGGCTCCCGGAGACGAAGAAGCTGCTTCTTCGCGCAAAGACGATTCTGCCGCTCACAGTGCTCTGCGGTGTGCGCCTTCTGCCGAAAGAGATCCGGGAGCGGTGCTTCGCCCTGCAGAGCACCGTACCTTCGTCTTTAGCCTCTCTTCTCGTCTACATCTTAGCAAAAAGCTTTTCCACTCTGTCTGGCAAGGAGAAACTGTGCCAGCACAAAAAACATCTCCCATCGTGTTCTAGAGGCTGCACGGAGGTCTGCCGAGTGTTTTGCAAGAAGAGAAAGAAAGTTGTCCAAAACAGCTTGCAATCGAATGTTCATGTGAATAGAAAAGGCAGGAGAGTGGTCAGGTACTGTTTTCTCTCAGTTGGCAAGCTGCGCACACACTCGCAGTGTTGTACAGCTTGTTTCATCACCTTTGCGAAGTTGCCGCTCTCTCCGGCTCCGGGAGACGAAGAAGCTGCTTCTTCGCGCAAAGACGATTCTGCCGCTCACAGTGCTCTGCGGTGTGCGCCTTCTGCCGAAAGAGATCCGGGAGCGGTGCTTAGCTCTGCAGAGCACCGTACCTTCGTCTTTAGCCTCTCTTCTCGTCTACATCTTAGCAAAAAGCTTTTCCACTCTGTCTGGCAAGGAGAAACTTTGCCAGCACAGAAAACATCTCCCATCGTGTTCTAGAGGCTGCACGGAGGTCTGCCGACTGTTTTGCAAGAAGAGAAAGAAAGTTGTCCAAAACAGCTTGCAATCGAATGTTCATGTGAATAGAAAAGGCAGGAGAGTGGTCAGGTACTGTTTTCTCTCAGTTGGCAAGCTGCGCACACAATCGCAGTGTTGTACAGCTTGTTTCATCACCTTTGCGAAGTTGCCGCTCTCTCCGGCTCCCGGAGACGAAGAAGATGCTTCTTCGCGCAAAGACGATTCTGCCGCTCACAGTGCTCTGCTTTGTGCGCCTTCTGCCAAAGAGGCCAGGGAGCAGTGCTTAGCTCTGCAGAGCACCGTACCTTCGTCTTTAGCCTCTCTTCTCGTCTACATCTTAGCAAAAAGCTTTTCCACTCTGTCTGGCAAGGAGAAACTTTGCCAGCACAGAAAACATCTCCCATCGTGTTCTAGAGGCTGCACGGAGGTCTGCCGAGTGTTTTGCAAGAAGAGAAAGAAAGTTGTGCAAAACAGCTTGCAATCGAATGTTCATGTGAATAGAAAAGGCAGGAGAGTGGTCAGCTACTGTTTTCTCTCAGTTGGCAAGCTGCGCACACAATCGCAGTGTTGTACAGCTTGTTTCATCACCTTTGCGAAGCTGCCGCTCTCTCCGGCTCCCGGAGACGAAGAAGCTGCTTCTTCGCGCAAAGACGATTCTGACGCTCACAGTGCTCTGCGGTGTGCGCCTTCTGCCGAAAGAGGTCCGGGAGCGGTGCTTAGCTCTGCAGAGCACCGTACCTTCGTCTTTAGCCTCTCTTCTCGTCTACATCTTAGCAAAAAGCTTTTCCATTCTGTCAGGCAAGGAGAAACTTTGCCAGCACAGAAAACATCTCCCATCGTGTTCTAGAGGCTGCACGGAGGTCTGCCGAGTGTTTTGCAAGAAGAGAAAGAAAGTTGTCCAAAACAGCTTGCAATCGAATGTTCATGTGAATAGAAAAGGCAGGAGAGTGGTCAGGTACTGTTTTCTCTCAGTTGGCAAGCTGCGCACACAATCGCAGTGTTGTACAGCTTGTTTCATCACCTTTGCGAAGTTGCCGCTCTCTCCGGCTCCGGGAGAAGAAGAAGCTGCTTCTTCGCGCAAAGACGATTCTGCCGCTCACAGTGCTCTGCGGTGTGCGCCTTCTGCCGAAAGAGGTCCGGGAGCGGTGCTTAGCTCTGCAGAGCACCGTACCTTCGTCTTTAGCCTCTCTTCTCGTCTACATCTTAGCAAAAAGCTTTTCCACTCGGTCTGGCAAGGAGAAACTGTGCCAGCACAGAAAACATCTCCCATCGTGTTCTAGAGGCTGCACGGAGGTCTGCCGAGTGTTTTGCAAGAAGAGAAAGAAAGTTGTCCAAAACAGCTTGCAATCGAATGTTCATGTGAATAGAAAAGGAAGGAGAGTGGTCAGGTAGTGTTTTCTCTCAGTTGGCAAGCTGCGCACACAATCGCAGTCTTGTACAGCTTGTTTCATAACCTTTCCCAAGTTGCCGCTCTCTCCGGCTCCCGGAGACGAAGAAGCTGCTTCTTCGCGCAAAGACGATTCTGCCGCTCACAGTGCTCTGCGGTGTGCGCCTTCTGCCGAAAGAGGTCCGGGAGCGGTGCTTAGCTCTGCAGAGCACCGTACCTTCGTCTTTAGCCTCTCTTCTCGTCTACATCTTAGCAAAAAGCTTTTCCACTCTGTCTGGCAAGGAAAAACTGTGCCAGCACAGAAAACATCTCCCATCGTGTGCTAGAGGCTGGACGGAGGTCTGCCGACTGTTTTGCAAGAAGAGAAAGAAAGTTGTCCAAAACAGCTTGCAATCGAATGTTCATGTGAATAGAAAAGGCAGGAGAGTGGTCAGGTACTGTTTTCTCTCACTTGGCAAGCTGCGCACACAATCGCAGTGTTGTAGAGCTTGTTTCATCACCTTTGCGAAGCTGCCGCTCTCTCCGGCTCCCGGAGACGAAGAAGCTGCTTTTTCGCGCAAAGACGATTCTGCCGCTCACAGTGCTCTGCGGTGTGCGGCTTCTGCCGAAAGAGGTCCGGGAGCGGTGCTTAGCTCTGCAGAGCACCGTACCTTCGTCTTTAGACTCTCTTCTCGTCTACATCTTAGCAAAAAGCTTTTCCACTCTGTCTGGCTAGGAGAAACTGTGCCAGCACAAAAAACATCTCCCATCGTGTTCTAGAGGCTGCACGGAGGTCTGCCGAGTGTTTTGCAAGAAGAGAAAGAAAGTTGTTCAAAACAGCTTGCAATTGAATGTTCATGTGAATAGAAAAGGCAGGAGAGTGGTCAGGTACTGTTTTCTCTCAGTTGACAAACTGCGCACACAATCGCAGTGTTATACAGCTTGTTTCATCACCTTTGCGAAGTTGCCGCTCTCTCCGGCTCCCGGAGACGAAGAAGCTACTTCTTCGCGCAAAGACGATTCTGCCGCTCACAGTGCTCTGCGGTGTGCGGCTTCTTCCGAAAGAGATCCGGGAGCGGTGCTTAGCTCTGCACTGCACCGTACCTTCGTCTTTAGCCTCTCTTCTCGTCTACATCTTAGCAAAAAGCTTTTCCACTCTGTCTGGCAAGGAGAAACTTTGCCAGCACAGAAAACATCTCCCATCGTGTTCTAGAGGCTGCACACAGGTCTGCCGAGTGTTTTGCAAGAAGAGAAAGAAAGTTGTCCAAAACAGCTTGCAATCGAATGTTCATGTGAATAGAAAAGGCAGGAGAGTGGTCAGGTACTGTTTTCTCTCAGTTGGCAAGCTGCGCACACAATCGCAGTGTTGTACAGCTTGTTTCATCACCTTTCCCAAGTTGCCGCTCTCTCCGGCTCCCGGAGACGAAGAAGCTGCTTCTTCGCGCAAAGACGATTCTGACGCTCACAGTGCTCTGCGGTGTGCGCCTTCTGCCGAAAGAGGCCCGGGAGCGGTGCTTAGCTCTGCAGAGCACCGTACCTTCGTCTTTAGCCTCTCTTCTCGTCTACATCTTAGCAAAAACCTTTTCCACTCTGTCTGGCAAGGAGAAACTTTGCCAGCACAGAAAACATCTCCCATCGTGTTCTAGAGGCTGCACGGAGGTCTGCCGAGTGTTTTGCAAGAAGAGAAAGAAAGTTGTCCAAAACAGCTTGCAATCGAATGTTCATGTGATTAGAAAAGGCAGGAGAGTGGTCGGGTACTGTTTTCTCTCAGTTGGCAAGCTGCGCACACAATCGCAGTGTTGTACAGCTTGTTTCATCACCTTTGCGAAGTTGCCGCTCTCTCCAGCTCCGGGAGACGAAGAAGCTGCTTCTTCGCGCAAAGACGATTCTGCCGCTCACAGTGCTCTGCGGTGTGCGCCTTCTGCCGAAAGAGATCCGGGAGCAGTGCTTAGCTCTGCAGAGCACCGTACCTTCGTCTTTAGCCTCTCTTCTCGTCTACATCTTAGCAAAAAGCTTTTCCACTCTGTCTGGCAAGGAGAAACTTTGCCAGCACAGAAAACATCTCCCATCGTGTTCTAGAGGCTGCACGGAGGTCTGCCGAGTGTTTTGCAAGAAGAGAAAGAAAGTTGTCCAAAACAGCTTGCAATCGAATGTTCATGTGAATAGAAAAGGCAGGAGAGTGGTCAGGTACTGTTTTCTCTCAGTTGGCAAGCTGCGCACACAATCGCAGTGTTGTACAGCTTGTTTCATCACCTTTCCCAAGTTGCCGCTCTCTCCGGCTCCCGGAGACGAAGAAGCTGCTTCTTCGCGCAAAGACGATTCTGCCGCTCACAGTGCTCTGCGGTGTGCGTCTTCTGCCGAAAGAGGTCCGGGAGCGGTGCTTAGCTCTGCAGAGCACCGTACCTTTGTCTTTAGCCTCTCTTCTCGTCTACATCTTAGCAAAAAGCTTTTCCACTCTGTCTGGCAAGGAAAAACTGTGCCAGCACAGAAAACATCTCCCATCGTGTTCTAGAGGCTGCACGGAGGTCTGCCGAGTGTTTTGCAAGAAGAGAAAGAAAGTTGTCCAAAACAGCTTGCAATCGAATGTTCATGTGAATAGAAAAGGCAGGAGAGTGGTCAGGTTCTGTTTTCTCTCAGTTGGTAAGCTGCGCACACAATCGCAGTGTTGTACAGCTTGTTTCATCACCTTTGCCAAGTTGCCGCTCTCTCCGTCTCCGGGAGACGAAGAAGCTGCTTCTTCGCGGAAAGACGATTCTGCCGCTCACAGTGCTCTGCGGTGTGCGCCTTCTGCCGAAAGAGGCCAGGGAGCGGTGCTTAGCTCTGCAGAGCACCGTACCTTCGTCTTTAGCCTCTCTTCTCGTCTACATCTTAGCAAAAAGCTTTTCCACTCTGTCTGGCAAGGAGAAACTTTGCCAGCACAGAAAACATCTCCCATCGTGTTCTAGAGGCTGCACGGAGGTCTGCCGACTGTTTTGCAAGAAGAGAAAGAAAGTTGTCCAAAACAGCTTGCAATCGAATGTTCATGTGAATAGAAAAGGAAGGAGAGTGGTCAGGTAGTGTTTTCTCTCAGTTGGCAAGCTGCGCACACAATCGCAGTCTTGTACAGCTTGTTTCATCACCTTTCCCAAGTTGCCGCTCTCTCCGGCTCCCGGAGACGAAGAAGCTGCTTCTTCGCGCAAAGACGATTCTGCCGCTCACAGTGCTCTGCGGTGTGCGCCTATGGCGAAAGAGGTCCGGGAGCGGTGCTTAGCTCTGCAGAGCACCGTACCTTCGTCTTTAGCCTCTCTTCTCGTCTACATCTTAGCAAAAAGCTTTTCCACTCTGTCTGGCAAGGAGAAACTTTGCCAGCACAGAAAACATCTCCCATCGTGTTCTAGAGGCTGCACGGAGGTCTGCCGAGTGTTTTGCAAGAAGAGAAAGAAAGTTGTCCAAAACAGCTTGCAATCAAATGTTCATGTGAATAGAAAAGGAAGGAGAGTGGTCGGGTACTGTTTTCTCTCAGTTGGCAAGCTGCGCACACAATCGCAGTGTTGTACAGCTTGTTTCATCACCTTTGCCAAGTTGCCGCTCTCTCCGGCTCCTGGAGACAAGGAAGCTGCTTCTTCGCGCAAAGACGATTCTGCCGCTCACAGTTCTCTGCGGTGTGCGCCTTCTGCCAAAGAGGCCCGGGAGTGGTGCTTAGCTCTGCAGAGCACCGTACCTTCGTCTTTAACCTCTCTTCTCGTCTACAATTTAGCAAAAAGCTTTTCCACTCTGTCTGGCAAGGAGAAACTTTGCCAGCACAGAAAACATCCTCCATCGTGTTCTAGAGGCTGCACGGAGGTCTGCCGAGTGTTTTGCAAGAAGAGAAAGAAAGTTGTCCAAAACAGCTTGCAATCGAATGTTCATGTGAATAGAAAAGGCAGGAGAGTGGTCAGGTACCGTTTTCTCTCAGTTGGCAAGCTGCGCACACAATCGCAGTGTTGTACAGCTTGTTTCATCACCTTTGCGAAGCTGCCGCTCTCTCCGGCTCCCGGAGACGAAGAAGCTGCTTGTTCGCGCAAAGACGATTCTGCCGCTCACAGTGCTCTGCGGTGTGCGCCTTCTGCCGAAAGAGATCCGGGAGCGGTGCTTAGCTCTGCAGAGCACCGTACCTTCGTCTTTAGCCTCTCTTCTCGTCTACATCTTAGCAAAAAGCTTTTCCACTCTGTCTGGCAAGGAGAAACTGTGCCAGCACAGAAAACATCTCCCATCGTGTTCTAGAGGCTGCACGGAGGTCTGCCGAGTGTTTTGCAAGAAGAGAAAGAAAGTTGTCCAAAACAGCTTGCAATCGAATGTTCATGTGAATAGAAAAGGCAGGAGAGTGGTCAGGTACTGTTTTCTCTCAGTTGGCAAGCTGCGAACACAATCGCAGTCTTGTACAGCTTGTTTCATCACCTTTGCGAAGTTGCCGCTCTCTCCGGCTCCCGGAGACGAAGAAGCTGCTTCTTCGCGCAAAGACGATTCTGCCGCTCACAGTGCTCTGCGGTGTGCGGCTTCTGCCGAAAGAGGTCCGGGAGCGGTGCTAAGCTCTGCAGAGCACCGTACCTTCGTCTTTAGCCTCTCTTCTCGTCTACATCTTAGCAAAAAGCTTTTCCACTCTGTCTGGCAAGGAGAAACTGTGCCAGCACAGAAAACATCTCCCATCGTGTTCTAGAGGCTGCACGGAGGTCTGCCGAGTGTTTTGCAAGAAGAGAAAGAAAGTTGTCCAAAACAGCTTGCAATCGAATGTTCATGTGAATAGAAAAGGCAGGAGAGTGCTCAGGTACTGTTTTCTCTCAGGTGGCAAGCTGCGCACACAATCGCAGTGTTATACAGCTTGTTTCATCACCTTTGCGAAGTTGCCGCTCTCTCCGGCTCCCGGAGACGAAGAAGCTGCTTCTTCGCGCAAAGACGATTCTGCCGCTCACAGTGCTCTGCGGTGTGCGCCTTCTGCCGAAAGAGGTCCGGGAGCGGTGCTTAGCTCTGCACTGCACCGTACCTTCGTCTTTAGCCTCTCTTCTCGTCTACATCTTAGCAAAAAGCTTTTCCACTCTGTCTGGCAAGGAGAAACTGTGCCAGCACAGAAAACATCTCCCATCGTGTTCTAGAGGCTGCACGGAGGTCTGCCGAGTGTTTTGCAAGAAGAGAAAGAAAGTTGTCCAAAACAGCTTGCAATCGAATGTTCATGTGAATAGAAAAGGCAGGAGAGTGGTCAGGTACTGTTTTCTCTCAGTTGGCAAGCTGCGCACACAATCGCAGTGTTGTACAGCTTGTTTCATCACCTTTGCGAAGCTGCCGCTCTCTCCGGCTCCCGGAGACGAAGAAGCTGCTTCTTCGCGCAAAGACGATTCTGCCGCTCACAGTGCTCTGCGGTGTGTGTCTTCTGCCGAAAGAGACCAGGGAGCGGTGCTTAGCTCTACAGAGCACCGTACCTTCGCCTTTAGCCTCTCTTCTCGTCTACATCTTAGCAAAAAGCTTTTCCACTCTGTCTGGCAAGGACAAACTTTGCCAGCACAGAAAACCTCTCCCATCGTGTTCTAGAGGCTGCACGGAGGTCTGCCGAGTGTTTTGCAAGAAGAGAAAGAAAGTTGTCCAAAACAGCTTGCAATCGAATGTTCATGTGAATAGAAAAGGCAGGAGAGTGGTCAGGTACTGTTTTCTCTCAGTTGGCAAGCTGCGCACACAATCGCAGTCTTGTACAGCTTGTTTCATCACCTTTGCGAAGTTGCCGCTCTCTCCGGCTCCCGGAGACGAAGAAGCTGCTTCTTCGCGCAAAGACGATTCTGCCGCTCACAGTGCTCTGCGGTGTGCGCCTTCTGCCAAAGAGGCCCGGGAGCGGTGCTTAGCTCTGCAGAGCACCGTACCTTCGTCTTTAACCTCTCTTCTCGTCTACAATTTAGCAAAAAGCTTTTCCACTCTGTCTGGCAAGGAGAAACTGTGCCAGCACAGAAAACATCTCCCATCGTGTTCTAGAGGCTGCACGGAGGTCTGCCGAGTGTTTTGCAAGAAGAGAAAGAAAGTTGTCCAAAACAGCTTGCAATCGAATGTTCATGTGAATAGAAAAGGCAGGAGAGTGGTCAGGTACCGTTTTCTCTCAGTTGGCAAGCTGCGCACACAATCGCAGTGTTGTACAGCTTGTTTCATCACCTTTGCGAAGCTGCCGCTCTCTCCGGCTCCCGGAGACGAAGAAGCTGCTTCTTCGCGCAAAGACGATTCTGCTGCTCACAGTGCTCTGCGGTGTGTGTCTTCTGCCGAAAGAGACCAGGGAGCGGTGCTTAGCTCTACAGAGCACCGTACCTTCGTCTTTAGCCTCTCTTCTCGTCTACATCTTCGCAAAAAGCTTTTCCACTCTGTCTGGCAAGGACAAACTTTGACAGCACAGAAAACATCTCCCATCGTGTTCTAGAGGCTGCACGGAGGTCTGCCGAGTGTTTTGCAAGAAGAGAAAGAAAGTTGTCCAAAACAGCTTGCAATCGAATGTTCATGTGAATAGAAAAGGCAGGAGAGTGGTCAGGTACTGTTTTCTCTCAGGTGGCAAGCTGCGCACACAATCGCAGTGTTGTACAGCTTGTTTCATCACCTTTCCCAAGTTGCCGCTCTCTCCGGCTCCCGGAGACGAAGAAGCTGCTTCTTCGCGCAAAGACGATTCTGCCGCTCACAGTGCTCTGCGGTGTGCGCCTTCTGCCGAAAGAGGCCCGGGAGCTGTGCTTAGCTCTGCAGAGCACCGTACCTTCGTCTTTAGCCTCTCTTCTCGTCTACATCTTAGCAAAAAGCTTTTCCACTCTGTCTGGCAAGGAGAAACTGTTCCAGCACAGAAAACATCTCCCATCGTGTTCTACAGGCTGCACGGAGGTCTGCCGAGTGTTTTGCCAGAAAACAAAAAAGTTGTCCAAAACAGCTTGCAATCGAATGTTCATGTGAATAGAAAAGGCAGGAGAGTGGTCAGGTACTGTTTTCTCTCAGTTGGCAAGCTGCGCACACAATCGCAGTCTTGTACAGCTTGTTTCATCACCTTTGCGAAGTTGCCGCTCTCTCCGGCTCCCGGAGACGAAGAAGCTGCTTGTTCGCGCAAAGACGATTCTGCCGCTCATAGTGCTCTGCACTGTGTCTCCTGCCGAAAGAGGTCCGGGAGCGGTGCTTAGCTCTGCAGAGCACCGTACCTTCGTCTTTAGCCTCTCTTCTCGTCTACATCTTAGCAAAAAGCTTTTCCACTCTGTCTGGCAAGGAGAAACTGTGCCAGCAAAGAAAACATCTCCCATCGTGTTCTAGAGGCTGCACGGAGGTCTGCCGAGTGTTTTGCAAGAAGAGAAAGAAAGTTGTCCAAAACAGCTTGCAATCGAATGTTCATGTGAATAGAAAAGGCAGGAGAGTGGTCAGGTACTGTTTTCTCTCACTTGGCAAGCTGCGCACACAATCGCAGTGTTGTAGAGCTTGTTTCATCACCTTTGCGAAGCTGCCGCTCTCTCCGGCTCCCGGAGACGAAGAAGCTGCTTGTTCGCGCAAAGACGATTCTGCCGCTCACAGTGCTCTGCGGTGTGCGCCTTCTGCCGAAAGAGGTCCGGGAACGGTGCTTAGCTCTGCAGAGCACCGTACCTTCGTCTTTAGCCTCTCTTCTCGTCTACATCTTAGCAAAAAGCTTTTCCACTCTGTCTGGCTAGGAGAAACTGTGCCAGCACAAAAAACATCTCCCATCGTGTTCTAGAGGCTGCACGGAGGTCTGCCGAGTGTTTTGCAAGAAGAGAAAGATAGTTGTTCAAAACAGCTTGCAATCGAATGTTCATGGGAATAGAAAAGGCAGGAGAGTGGTCAGGTACTGTTTTCTCTCAGTTGACAAACTGCGCACACAATCGCAGTGTTATACAGCTTGTTTCATCACCTTTGCGAAGTTGCCGCTCTCTCCGGCTCCCGGAGACGAAGAAGCTGCTTCTTCGCGCAAAGACGATTCTGCCGCTCACAGTGCTCTGCGGTGTGCGGCTTCTGCCGAAAGAGATCCGGGAGTGGTGCTTCGCTCTGCAGATCACCGTACCGTCGTCTTTAGCCTCTCTTCTCGGCTACATCTTAGCAAAAAGCTTTTCCACTATGTCTGGCAAGGAGAAACTGTGCCAGCACAAAAAACATCTCCCATCGTGTTCTAGAGGCTGCACGGAGGTCTGCCGAGTGTTTTGCAAGAAGAGAAAGAAAGTTGTCCAAAACAGCTTGCAATCGAATGTTCATGTGAATAGAAAAGGCAGGAGAGTGGTCAGGTACTGTTTTCTCTCAGTTGGCAAGCTGCGCACACACTCGCAGTCTTGTACAGCTTGTTTCATCACCTTTGCGAAGTTGCCGCTCTCTCGGGCTCCCGGAGACGAAGAAGCTGCTTCTTCGCGCAAAGACGATTCTGCCGCTCACAGTGCTCTGCGGTGTGCGCCTTCTGCCGAAAGAGGCCAGGGATCGGTGCTTAGCTCTGCACTGCACCGTACCTTCGTCTTTAGCCTCTCTTCTCGTCTACATCTTAGCAAAAAGCTTTTCCACTCTGTCTGGCAAGGAGAAACTGTGCCAGCACAGAAAACATCTCCCATCGTGTTCTAGAGGCTGCACGGAGGTCTGCCGAGTGTTTTGCAAGAAGAGAAAGAAAGTTGTCCAAAACAGCATGCAATCGAATATTCATGTGAATAGAAAAGGCAGGAGAGTGGTCAGGTACTGTTTTCTCTCAGTTGGCAAGCTGCGCACACAATCGCAGTGTTGTACAGCTTGTTCCATCACCTTTGCGAAGCTGCCGCTCTCTCCGGCTCCCGGAGACGAAGAAGCTGCTTCTTCGCGCAAAGACGATTCTGCTGCTCACAGTGCTCTGCGGTGTGTGTCTTCTGCCGAAAGAGACCAGGGAGCGGTGCTTAGCTCTACAGAGCACCGTACCTTCGCCTTTAGCCTCTCTTCTCGTCTACATCTTAGCAAAAAGCTTTTCCACTCTGTCTGGCAAGGAGAAACTTTGCCAGCACAGAAAACATCTCCCATCGTGTTCTAGAGGCTGCACGGAGGTCTGCCGAGTGTTTTGCAAGAAGAGAAAGAAAGTTGTCCAAAACAGCTTGCAATCGAATGTTCATGTGAATAGAAAAGGCAGGAGAGTGGTCAGGTACTGTTTTCTCTCAGTTGGCAAGCTGCGCACACAATCGCAGTGTTGTACAGCTTGTTTCATCACCTTTGCGAAGTTGCCGCTCTCTCCGGCTCCCGGAGACGAAGAAGCTGCTTCTTCGCGCAAAGATGATTCTGACGCTCACAGTGCTCTGCGGTGTGCGCCTTCTGCCGAAAGAGGCCCGGGAGCGGTGCTTAGCTCTGCAGAGCACCGTACCTTCGTCTTTAGCCTCTCTTCTCGTCTACATCTTAGCAAAAATCTTTTCCACTCTGTCTGGCAAGGAGAAACTTTGCCAGCACAGAAAACATCTCCCATCGTGTTCTAGAGGCTGCACGGAGGTCTGCCGAGTGTTTTGCAAGAAGAGAAAGAAAGTTGTCCAAAACAGCTTGCAATCGAATGTTCATGTGAATAGAAAAGGCAGGAGAGTGGTCGGGTACTGTTTTCTCTCAGTTGGCAAGCTGCGCACACAATCGCAGTGTTGTACAGCTTGTTTCATCACCTTTGCGAAGTGTCCGCTCTCTCCGGCTCCGGGAGACGAAGAAGCTGCTTCTTCGCGCAAAGACGATTCTGCCGCTCACAGTGCTCTGCGGTGTGCGCCTTCTGCCGAAAGAGATCCGGGAGCGGTGCTTAGCTCTGCAGAGCACCGTACCTTCGTCTTTAGCCTCTCTTCTCATCTACATCTTAGCAAAAAGCTTTTCCACTCTGTCTGGCTAGGAGAAACTTTGCCAGCACAGAAAACATCTCCCATCGTGTTCTAGAGGCTGCACGGAGGTCTGCCGAGTGTTTTGCAAGAAGAGAAAGAAAGTTGTCCAAAACAGCTTGCAATCGAATGTTCATGTGAATAGAAAAGGCAGGAGAGTGGTCAGGTACTGTTTTCTCTCAGTCGGCAAGCTGCGCACACAATCGCAGTGTTGTACAGCTTGTTTCATCACCTTTGCGAAGTTGCCGCTCTCTCCGGCTCCCGGAGACGAAGAAGCTGCTTCTTCGCGCAAAGACGATTCTGCCGCTCACAGTGCTCTGCTTTGTGCGCCTTCTGCCAAAGAGGCCAGGGAGCGGTGCTTAGCTCTGCAGAGCACCGTACCTTCGTCTTTAGCCTCTCTTCTCGTCTACATCTTAGCAAAAAGCTTTTCCACTCTGTCTGGCAAGGAGAAACTGTGCCAGCACAGAAAACATCTCCCATCGTGTTCTAGAGGCTGCACGGAGGTCTGCCGAGTGTTTTGCAAGAAGAGAAAGAAAGTTGTCCAAAACAGATTGCAATCGAATGTTCATGTGAATAGAAAAGGCAGGAGAGTGGTCAGGTACTGTTTTCTCTCAGTTGGCAAGCTGCGCACACAATCGCAGTGTTGTACAGCTTGTTTCATCACCTTTGCGAAGCTGCCGCTCTCTCCGGCTCCCGGAGACGAAGAAGCTGCTTCTTCGCGCAAAGACGATTCTGCCGCTCACAGTGCTCTGCGGTGTGTGTCTTCTGCCGAAAGACACCAGGGAGCGGGGCTTAGCTCTACAGAGCACCGTACCTTCGTCTTTAGCCTCTCTTCTCGTCTACATCTTAGCAAAAAGCTTTTCCACTCTGTCTGGCAAGGACAAACTTTGCCAGCACAGAAAACATCTCCCATCGTGTTCTAGAGGCTGCACGGAGGTCTGCCGAGTGTTTTGCAAGAAGAGAAAGAAAGTTGTCCAAAACAGCTTGCAATCGAATGTTCATGTGAATAGAAAAGGCAGGAGAGTGGTCAGGTACTGTTTTCTCTCAGTTGGCAAGCTGCGCACACAATCGCAGTGTTGTACAGCTTGTTTCATCACCTTTGCGAAGCTGCCGCTCTCTCCGGCTCCCGGAGACGAAGAAGCTGCTTCTTCGCGCAAAGACGATTCTGCCGCTCACAGTGCTCTGCGGTGTGCGCCTTCTGCCGAAAGAGGTCCGGGAGCGGTGCTTAGCTCTGCAGAGCACCGTACCTTCGTCTTTAGCCTCTCTTCTCGTCTACATCTTAGCAAAAAGCTTTTCCACTCTGTCTGGCAAGGAGAAACTGTGCCAGCACAGAAAACATCTCCCATCGTGTTCTAGAGACTGCACGGAGGTCTGCCGAGTGTTTTGCAAGAAGAGAAAGAAAGTTGTCCAAAACAGCTTGCAATCGAATGTTCATGTGAATAGAAAAGGCAGGAGAGTGGTCAGGTACTGTTTTCTCTCAGTTGGCAAGCTGCGCACACAATCGCAGTGTTGTACAGCTTGTTTCATCACCTTTGCGAAGTTGCCGCTCTCTCCGGCTCCGGGAGAAGAAGAAGCTGCTTCTTCGCGCAAAGACGATTCTGCCGCTCACAGTGCTCTGCGGTGTGCGCCTTCTGCCGAAAGAGGTCCGGGAGCGGTGCTTAGCTCTGCAGAGCACCGTACCTTCGTCTTTAGCCTCTCTTCTCGTCTACATCTTAGCAAAAAGCTTTTCCACTCTGTCTGGCAAGGAGAAACTTTGCCAGCACAGAAAACATCTCCCATCGTGTTCTAGAGGCTGCACGGAGGTCTGCCGAGTGTTTTGCAAGAAGAGAAAGAAAGTTGTCCAAAACAGCTTGCAATCGAATGTTCATGTGAATAGAAAAGGAAGGAGAGTGGTCAGGTACTGTTTTCTCTCACTTGGCAAGCTGCGCACACAATCGCAGTGTTTTACAGCTAGTTTCATCACCTTTGCGAAGCTGCCGCTCTCTCCGGCTCCCGGAGACGAAGAAGCTGCTTCTTCGCGCAAAGACGATTCTGCCGCTCATAGTGCTCTGCACTGTGTGTCTTCTGCCGAAAGACACCAGGGAGCGGTGCTTCGCTCTGCAGAGCACCGTACCTTCGTCTTTAGCCTCTCTTCTCGTCTACATCTTAGCAAAAAGCTTTTCCACTCTGTCTGGCAAGGAGAAACTGTGCCAGCCCAGAAAACATCTCCCATCGTGTTCTAGAGGCTGCACGGAGGTCTGCCGAGTGTTTTGCAAGAAGAGAAAGAAAGTTGTCCAAAACAGCTTGCAATCGAATGTTCATGTGAATAGAAAAGGCAGGAGAGTGGTCAGGTACTGTTTTCTCTCAGTTGGCAAGCTGCGCACACAATCGCAGTGTTGTACAGCTTGTTTCATCACCTTTGCGAAGTTGCCGCTCTCTCCGGCTCCCGGAGACGAAGAAGCTGCTTCTTCGCGCAAAGACGATTCTGCCGCTCACAGTGCTCTGCGGTGTGCGTCTTCTGCCGAAAGAGGTCCGGGAGCGGTGCTTAGCTCTGCAGAGCACCGTACCTTTGTCTTTAGCCTCTCTTCTCGTCTACATCTTAGCAAAAAGCTTTTCCACTCTGTCTGGCAAGGAAAAACTGTGCCAGCACAGAAAACATCTCCCATCGTGTTCTAGAGGCTGCACGGAGGTCTGCCGAGTGTTTTGCAAGAAGAGAAAGAAAGTTGTCCAAAACAGCTTGCAATCGAATGTTCATGTGAATAGAAAAGGCAGGAGAGTGGTCAGGTTCTGTTTTCTCTCAGTAGGTAAGCTGCGCACACAATCGCAGTGTTGTACAGCTTGTTTCATCACCTTTGCCAAGTTGCCGCTCTCTCCGGCTCCGGGAGACGAAGAAGCTGCTTCTTCGCGCAAAGACGATTCTGCCGCTCACAGTGCTCTGCGGTGTGCGCCTTCTGCCGAAAGAGGCCAGGGAGCGGTGCTTAGCTCTGCAGAGCACCGTACCTTCGTCTTTAGCCTCTCTTCTCGTCTACATCTTAGCAAAAAGCTTTTCCACTCTGTCTGGCAAGGACAAACTTTGCCAGCACAGAAAACATCTCCCATCGTGTTCTAGAGGCTGCACGGAGGTCTGCCGAGTGTTTTGCAAGAAGAGAAAGAAAGTTGTCCAAAACAGCTTGCAATCGAATGTTCATGTGAATAGAAAAGGCAGGAGAGTGGTCAGGTACTGTTTTCTCTCAGTTGGCAAGCTGCGCACACAATCGCAGTGTTGTACAGCTTGTTTCATCACCTTTGCGAAGCTGCCGCTCTCTCCGGCTCCCGGAGACGAAGAAGCTGCTTCTTCGCGCAAAGACGATTCTGACGCTCACAGTGCTCTGCGGTGTGCGCCTTCTGCCGAAAGAGGTCCGGGAGTGGTGCTTAGCTCTGCAGAGCACCGTACCTTCGTCTTTAGCCTCTCTTCTCGTCTACATCTTAGCAAAAAGCTTTTCCACTCTGTCTGGCAAGGAGAAACTTTGCCAGCACAGAAAACATCTCCCATCGTGTTCTAGAGGCTGCACGGAGGTCTGCCGAGTGTTTTGCAAGAAGAGAAAGAAAGTTGTCCAAAACAGCTTGCAATCGAATGTTCATGTGATTAGAAAAGGCAGGAGAGTGGTCAGGTACTGTTTTCTCTCAGTTGGCAAGCTGCGCACACAATCGCAGTGTTGTACAGCTTGTTTCATCACCTTTGCGAAGTTGCCGCTCTCTCCGGCTCCGGGAGAAGAAGAAGCTGCTTCTTCGCGCAAAGACGATTCTGCCGCTCACAGTGCTCTGCGGTGTGCGCCTTCTGCCGAAAGAGGTCCGGGAGCGGTGCTTAGCTCTGCAGAGCACCGTACCTTCGTCTTTAGCCTCTCTTCTCGTCTACATCTTTGCAAAAAGCTTTTCCACTCTGTCTGGCAAGGACAAACTTTGCCAGCACAGAAAACATCTCCCATCGTGTTCTAGAGGCTGCACGGAGGTCTGCCGAGTGTTTTGCAAGAAGAGAAAGAAAGTTGTCCAAAACAGCTTGCAATCAAATGTTCATGTGAATAGAAAAGGAAGGAGAGTGGTCAGGTACTGTTTTCTCTCACTTGGCAAGCTGCGCACACAATCGCAGTGTTGTACAGCTAGTTTCATCACCTTTGCGAAGCTGCCGCTCTCTCCAGCTCCCGGAGACGAAGAAGCTGCTTCTTCGCGCAAAGACGATTCTGCCGCTCACAGTGCTCTGCGGTGTGCGCCTTCTGCCGAAAGAGGCCAGGGAGCGGTGCTTAGCTCTGCAGAGCACCGTACCTTCGTCTTTAGCCTCTCTTCTCGTCTACATCTTAGCAAAAAGCTTTTCCACTCTGTCTGGCAAGGAGAAACTGTGCCAGCACAGAAAACATCTCCCATCGTGTTCTAGAGGCTGCACGGAGGTCTGCCGAGTGTTTTGCAAGAAGAGAAAGAAAGTTGTCCAAAACAGCTTGCAATCGAATGTTCATGTGAATAGAAAAGGAAGGAGAGTGGTCAGGTAGTGTTTTCTCTCAGTTGGCAAGCTGCGCACACAATCGCAGTCTTGTACAGCTTGTTTCATAACCTTTCCCAAGTTGCCGCTCTCTCCGGCTCCCGGAGACGAAGAAGCTGCTTCTTCGCGCAAAGACGATTCTGCCGCTCATAGTGCTCTGCGGTGTGCGCCTTCTGCCGAAAGAGGTCCGGGAGCGGTGCTTAGCTCTGCAGAGCACCGTACCTTCGTCTTTAGCCTCTCTTCTCGTCTACATCTTAGCAAAAAGCTTTTCCACTCTGTCTGGCAAGGAAAAACTGTGCCAGCACAGAAAACATCTCCCATCGTGTGCTAGAGGCTGCACGGAGGTCTGCCGACTGTTTTGCAAGAAGAGAAAGAAAGTTGTCCAAAACAGCTTGCAATCGAATGTTCATGTGAATAGAAATGGCAGGAGAGTGGTCAGGTACTGTTTTCTCTCACTTGGCAAGCTGCGCACACAATCGCAGTGTTGTAGAGCTTGTTTCATCACCTTTGCGAAGCTGCCGCTCTCTCCGGCTCCCGGAGACGAAGAAGCTGCTTTTTCGCGCAAAGACGATTCTGCCGCTCACAGTGCTCTGCGGTGTGCAGCTTCTGCCGAAAGAGGTCCGGGAGCGGTGCTTAGCTCTGCAGAGCACCGTACCTTCGTCTTTAGACTCTCTTCTCGTCTACATCTTAGCAAAAAGCTTTTCCACTCTGTCTGGCTAGGAGAAACTGTGCCAGCACAAAAAACATCTCCCATCGTGTTCTAGAGGCTGCACGGAGGTCTGCCGAGTGTTTTGCAAGAAGAGAAAGAAAGTTGTTCAAAACAGCTTGCAATCGAATGTTCATGTGAATAGAAAAGGCAGGAGAGTTGTCAGGTACTGTTTTCTCTCAGTTGACAAACTGCGCACACAATCGCAATGTTATACAGCTTGTTTCATCACCTTTGCGAAGTTGCCGCTCTCTCCGGCTCCCGGAGACGAAGAAGCTACTTCTTCGCGCAAAGACGATTCTGCCGCTCACAGTGCTCTGCGGTGTGCGGCTTCTGCCGAAAGAGATCCGGGAGCGGTGCTTCGCTCTGCAGAGCACCGTACCTTCGTCTTTAGCCTCTCTTCTCGTCTACATCTTAGCAAAAAGCTTTTCCACTCTGTCTGGCAAGGAGAAACTGTGCCAGCACAAAAAACATCTCCCATCGTGTTCTAGAGGCTGCACGGAGGTCTGCCGAGTGTTTTGCAAGAAGAGAAAGAAAGTTGTCCAAAACAGCTTGCAATCGAATGTTCATGTGAATAGAAAAGGCAGGAGAGTGGTCAGGTACTGTTTTCTCTCAGTTGGCAAGCTGCGCACACACTCGCAGTCTTGTACAGCTTGTTTCATCACCTTTGCGAAGTTGCCGCTCTCTCCGGCTCCCGGAGACGAAGAAGCTGCTTCTTCGCGCAAAGACGATTCTGCCGCTCACAGTGCTCTGCGGTGTGCGCCTTCTGCCGAAAGAGGCCAGGGAGCGGTGCTTAGCTCTGCACTGCACCGTACCTTCGTCTTTAGCCTCTCTTCTCGTCTACATCTTAGCAAAAATCTTTTCCATTCTGTCTGGCAAGGAGAAACTTTGCCAGCACAGAAAACATCTCCCATCGTGTTCTAGAGGCTGCACGGAGGTCTGCCGAGTGTTTTGCAAGAAGAGAAAGAAAGTTGTCCAAAACAGCTTGCAATCGAATGTTCATGTGAATAGAAAAGGCAGGAGAGTGGTCAGGTACTGTTTTCTCTCAGTTGGCAAGCTGCGCACACAATCGCAGTGTTGTACAGCTTGTTTCATCACCTTTCCCAAGTTGCCGCTCTCTCCGGCTCCCGGAGACGAAGAAGCTGCTTCTTCGCGCAAAGACGATTCTGACGCTCACAGTGCTCTGCGGTGTGCGCCTTCTGCCGAAAGAGGCCCGGGAGCGGTGCTTAGCTCTGCAGAGCACCGTACCTTCGTCTTTAGCCTCTCTTCTCGTCTACATCTTAGCAAAAACCTTTTCCACTCTGTCTGGCAAGGAGAAACTTTGCCAGCACAGAAAACATCTCCCATCGTGTTCTAGAGGCTGCACGGAGGTCTGCCGAGTGTTTTGCAAGAAGAGAAAGAAAGTTGTCCAAAACAGCTTGCAATCGAATGTTCATGTGATTAGAAAAGGCAGGAGAGTGGTCGGGTACTGTTTTCTCTCAGTTGGCAAGCTGCGCACACAATCGCAGTGTTGTACAGCTTGTTTCATCACCTTTGCGAAGTTGCCGCTCTCTCCAGCTCCGGGAGACGAAGAAGCTGCTTCTTCGCGCAAAGACGATTCTGCCGCTCACAGTGCTCTGCGGTGTGCGCCTTCTGCCGAAAGAGATCCGGGAGCGGTGCTTAGCTCTGCAGAGCACCGTACCTTCGTCTTTAGCCTCTCTTCTCGTCTACATCTTAGCAAAAAGCTTTTCCACTCTGTCTGGCAAGGAGAAACTGTGCCAGCACAGAAAACATCTCCCATCGTGTTCTAGAGGCTGCACGGAGGTCTGCCGAGTGTTTTGCAAGAAGAGAAAGAAAGTTGTCCAAAACAGATTGCAATCGAATGTTCATGTGAATAGAAAAGGCAGGAGAGTGGTCAGGTACTGTTTTCTCTCAGTTGGCAAGCTGCGCACACAATCGCAGTGTTGTACAGCTTGTTTCATCACCTTTCCCAAGTTGCCGCTCTCTCCGGCTCCCGGAGACGAAGAAGCTGCTTCTTCGCGCAAAGACGATTCTGCCGCTCACAGTGCTCTGCGGTGTGCGTCTTCTGCCGAAAGAGGTCCGGGAGCGGTGCTTAGCTCTGCAGAGCACCGTACCTTTGTCTTTAGCCTCTCTTCTCGTCTACATCTTAGCAAAAAGCTTTTCCACTCTGTCTGGCAAGGAAAAACTGTGCCAGCACAGAAAACATCTCCCATCGTGTTCTAGAGGCTGCACGGAGGTCTGCCGAGTGTTTTGCAAGAAGAGAAAGAAAGTTGTCCAAAACAGCTTGCAATCGAATGTTCATGTGAATAGAAAAGGCAGGAGAGTGGTCAGGTAGTGTTTTCTCTCAGTTGGTAAGCTGCGCACACAATCGCAGTGTTGTACAGCTTGTTTCATCACCTTTGCCAAGTTGCCGCTCTCTCCGGCTCCGGGAGACGAAGAAGCTGCTTCTTCGCGCAAAGACGATTCTGCCGCTCACAGTGCTCTGCGGTGTGCGCCTTCTGCCGAAAGAGGCCAGGGAGCGGTGCTTAGCTCTGCAGAGCACCGTACCTTCGTCTTTAGCCTCTCTTCTCGTCTACATCTTAGCAAAAAGCTTTTCCACTCTGTCTGGCAAGGAGAAACTTTGCCAGCACAGAAAACATCTCCCATCGTGTTCTAGAGGCTGCACGGAGGTCTGCCTACTGTTTTGCAAGAAGAGAAAGAAAGTTGTCCAAAACAGCTTGCAATCGAATGTTCATGTGAATAGAAAAGGAAGGAGAGTGGTCAGGTAGTGTTTTCTCTCAGTTGGCAAGCTGCGCACACAATCGCAGTCTTGTACAGCTTGTTTCATCACCTTTCCCAAGTTGCCGCTCTCTCCGGCTCCCGGAGACGAAGAAGCTGCTTCTTCGCGCAAAGACGATTCTGCCGCTCACAGTGCTCTGCGGTGTGCGCCTATGGCGAAAGAGGTCCGGGAGCGGTGCTTAGCTCTGCAGAGCACCGTACCTTCGTCTTTAGCCTCTCTTCTCGTCTACATCTTAGCAAAAAGCTTTTCCACTCTGTCTGGCAAGGAGAAACTTTGCCAGCACAGAAAACATCTCCCATCGTGTTCTAGAGGCTGCACGGAGGTCTGCCGAGTGTTTTGCAAGAAGAGAAAGAAAGTTGTCCAAAACAGCTTGCAATCGAATGTTCATGTGATTAGAAAAGGCAGGAGAGTGGTCGGGTACTGTTTTCTCTCAGTTGGCAAGCTGCGCACACAATCGCAGTGTTGTACAGCTTGTTTCATCACCTTTGCGAAGTTGCCGCTCTCTCCGGCTCCCGGAGACAAGGAAGCTGCTTCTTCGCGCAAAGACTATTCTGCCGCTCACAGTTCTCTGCGGTGTGCGCATTCTGCCGAAAGAGATCCGGGAGCGGTGCTTAGCTCTGCAGAGCACCGTACCTTCGTCTTTAGCCTCTCTTCTCGTCTACATCTTAGCAAAAAGCTTTTCCACTCTGTCTGGCAAGGAGAAACTGTGCCAGCACAGAAAACATCTCCCATCGTGTTCTAGAGGCTGCACGGAGGTCTGCCGAGTGTTTTGCAAGAAGAGAAAGAAAGTTGTCCAAAACAGCTTGCAATCGAATGTTCATGTGAATAGAAAAGGCAGGAGAGTGGTCAGGTACTGTTTTCTCTCAGTTGGCAAGCTGCGAACACAATCGCAGTGTTGTACAGCTTGTTTCATCACCTTTGCGAAGTTGCCGCTCTCTCCGGCTCCCGGAGACGAAGAAGCTGCTTCTTCGCGCAAAGACGATTCTGCCGCTCACAGTGCTCTGCGGTGTGCGGCTTCTGCCGAAAGAGGTCCGGGAGCGGTGCTAAGCTCTGCAGAGCACCGTACCTTTGTCTTTAGCCTCTCTTCTCGTCTACATCTTAGCAAAAAGCTTTTCCACTCTGTCTGGCAAGGAGAAACTGTGCCAGCACAGAAAACATCTCCCATCGTGTTCTAGAGGCTGCACGGAGGTCTGCCGAGTGTTTTGCAAGAAGAGAAAGAAAGTTGTCCAAAACAGCTTGCAATCGAATGTTCATGTGAATAGAAAAGGCAGGAGAGTGCTCAGGTACTGTTTTCTCTCAGGTGGCAAGCTGCGCACACAATCGCAGTGTTATACAGCTTGTTTCATCACCTTTGCGAAGTTGCCGCTCTCTCCGGCTCCCGGAGACGAAGAAGCTGCTTCTTCGCGCAAAGACGATTCTGCCGCTCACAGTGCTCTGCGGTGTGCGCCTTCTGCCGAAAGAGGTCCGGGAGCGGTGCTTAGCTCTGCACTGCACCGTACCTTCGTCTTTAGCCTCTCTTCTCGTCTACATCTT
The DNA here is from genome assembly GCF_028551555.1 of Melozone crissalis. NCBI lineage: Eukaryota > Metazoa > Chordata > Aves > Passeriformes > Passerellidae > Melozone > Melozone crissalis. The sequence continues at coordinate 80,618 of NW_026536091.1, read as the reverse complement.
AGCAAAAAGCTTTTCCACTCTGTCTGGCAAGGAGAAACTGTGCCAGCACAGAAAACATCTCCCATCGTGTTCTAGAGGCTGCACGGAGGTCTGCCGAGTGTTTTGCAAGAAGAGAAAGAAAGTTGTCCAAAACAGCTTGCAATCGAATGTTCATGTGAATAGAAAAGGCAGGAGAGTGGTCGGGTACTGTTTTCTCTCAGTTGGCAAGCTGCGCACACAATCGCAGTGTTGTACAGCTTGTTTCATCACCTTTGCGAAGCTGCCGCTCTCTCCGGCTCCCGGAGACGAAGAAGCTGCTTCTTCGCGCAAAGACGATTCTGCCGCTCACAGTGCTCTGCGGTGTGTGTCTTCTGCCGAAAGAGACCAGGGAGCGGTGCATAGCTCTACAGAGCACCGTACCTTCGCCTTTACCCTCTCTTCTCGTCTACATCTTAGCAAAAACTTTTCCACTCTGTCTGGCAAGGACAAACTTTGCCAGCACAGAAAACCTCTCCCATCGTGTTCTAGAGGCTGCACGGAGGTCTGCCGAGTGTTTTGCAAGAAGAGAAAGAAAGTTGTCCAAAACAGCTTGCAATCGAATGTTCATGTGAATAGAAAAGGCAGGAGAGTGGTCAGGTACTGTTTTCTCTCAGTTGGCAAGCTGCGCACACAATCGCAGTGTTGTACAGCTTGTTTCATCACCTTTGCGAAGTTGCCGCTCTCTCCGGCTCCCGGAGACGAAGAAGCTGCTTCTTCGCGCAAAGACGATTCTGCCGCTCACAGTGCTCTGCGGTGTGCGCCTTCTGCCAAAGAGGCCCGGGAGCGGTGCTTAGCTCTGCAGAGCACCGTACCTTCGTCTTTAGCCTCTCTTCTCGTCTACAATTTAGCAAAAAGCTTTTCCACTCTGTCTGGCAAGGAGAAACTTTGCCAGCACAGAAAACATCTCCCATCGTGTTCTAGAGGCTGCACGGAGGTCTGCCGAGTGTTTTGCAAGAAGAGAAAGAAAGTTGTCCAAAACAGCTTGCAATCGAATGTTCATGTGAATAGAAAAGGCAGGAGAGTGGTCAGGTACCGTTTTCTCTCAGTTGGCAAGCTGCGCACACAATCGCAGTGTTGTACAGATTGTTTCATCACCTTTGCGAAGCTGCCGCTCTCTCCGGCTCCCGGAGACGAAGAAGCTGCTTCTTCGCGCAAAGACGATTCTGCCGCTCACAGTGCTCTGCGGTGTGTGTCTTCTGCCGAAAGAGACCAGGGAGCGGTGCTTAGCTCTACAGAGCACCGTACCTTCGTCTTTAGCCTCTCTTCTCGTCTACATCTTAGCAAAAAGCTTTTCCACTCTGTCTGGCAAGGACAAACTTTGACAGCACAGAAAACATCTCCCATCGTGTTCTAGAGGCTGCACGGAGGTCTGCCGAGTGTTTTGCAAGAAGAGAAAGAAAGTTGTCCAAAACAGCTTGCAATCGAATGTTCATGTGTATAGAAAAGGCAGGAGAGTGGTCAGGTACTGTTTTCTCTCAGGTGGCAAGCTGCGCACACAATCGCAGTGTTGTACAGCTTGTTTCATCACCTTTCCCAAGTTGCCGCTCTCTCCGGCTCCCGGAGACGAAGAAGCTGCTTCTTCGCGCAAAGACGATTCTGACGCTCACAGTGCTCTGCGGTGTGCGCCTTCTGCCGAAAGAGGCCCGGGAGCGGTGCTTAGCTCTGCAGAGCACCGTACCTTCGTCTTTAGCCTCTCTTCTCGTCTACATCTTAGCAAAAAGCTTTTCCACTCTGTCTGGCAAGGAGAAACTGTGCCAGCACAGAAAACATCTCCCATCGTGTTCTACAGGCTGCACGGAGGTCTGCCGAGTGTTTTGCCAGAAAACAAAGAAAGTTGTCCAAAACAGCTTGCAATCGAATGTTCATGTGAATAGAAAAGGCAGGAGAGTGGTCAGGTACTGTTTTCTCTCACTTGGCAAGCTGCGCACACAATCGCAGTCTTGTACAGCTTGTTTCATCACCTTTGCGAAGTTGCCGCTCTCTCCGGCTCCCGGAGACGAAGAAGCTGCTTCTTCGCGCAAAGACGATTCTGCCGCTCATAGTGCTCTGCACTGTGTCTCCTGCCGAAAGAGGTCCGGGAGCGGTGCTTAGCTCTGCAGAGCACCGTACCTTCGTCTTTAGCCTCTCTTCTCGTCTACATCTTAGCAAAAAGCTTTTCCACTCTGTCTGGCAAGGAGAAACTGTGCCAGCAAAGAAAACATCTCCCATCGTGTTCTAGAGGCTGCACGGAGGTCTGCCGAGTGTTTTGCAAGAAGAGAAAGAAAGTTGTCCAAAACAGCTTGCAATCGAATGTTCATGTGAATAGAAAAGGCAGGAGAGTGGTCAGGTACTGTTTTCTCTCACTTGGCAAGCTGCGCACACAATCGCAGTGTTGTAGAGCTTGTATCATCACCTTTGCGAAGCTGCCGCTCTCTCCGGCTCCCGGAGATGAAGAAGCTGCTTGTTCGCGCAAAGACGATTCTGCCGCTCACAGTGCTCTGCGGTGTGCGCCTTCTGCCGAAAGAGGTCCGGGAGCGGTGCTTAGCTCTGCAGAGCACCGTACCTTCGTCTTTAGCCTCTCTTCTCGTCTACATCTTAGCAAAAAGCTTTTCCACTCTGTCTGGCTAGGAGAAACTGTGCCAGCACAAAAAACATCTCCCATCGTGTTCTAGAGGCTGCACGGAGGTCTGCCGAGTGTTTTGCAAGAAGAGAAAGAAAGTTGTCCAAAACAGCTTGCAATCGAATGTTCATGGGAATAGAAAAGGCAGGAGAGTGGTCAGGTACTGTTTTCTCTCAGTTGACAAACTGAGCACACAATCGCAGTGTTATACAGCTTGTTTCATCACCTTTGCGAAGTTGCCGCTCTCTCCGGCTCCCGGAGACGAAGAAGCTGCTTCTTCGCGCAAAGACGATTCTGCCGCTCACAGTGCTCTGCGGTGTGCGGCTTCTGCCGAAAGAGATCCGGGAGTGGTGCTTCGCTCTGCAGAGCACCGTACCTTCGTCTTTAGCCTCTCTTCTCGTCTACATCTTAGCAAAAAGCTTTTCAACTATGTCTGGCAAGGAGAAACTGTGCCAGCACAAAAAACATCTCCCATCGTGTTCTAGAGGCTGCACGGAGGTCTGCCGAGTGTTTTGCAAGAAGAGAAAGAAAGTTGTCCAAAACAGCTTGCAATCGAATGTTCATGTGAATAGAAAAGGCAGGAGAGTGGTCAGGTACTGTTTTCTCTCAGTTGGCAAGCTGCGCACACACTCGCAGTCTTGTACAGCTTGTTTCATCACCTTTGCGAAGTTGCCGCTCTCTCCGGCTCCCGGAGACGAAGAAGCTGCTTCTTCGCGCAAAGACGATTCTGCCGCTCACAGTGCTCTGCGGTGTGCGCCTTCTGCCGAAAGAGGTCAGGGATCGGTGCTTAGCTCTGCACTGCACCGTAACTTCGTCTTTAGCCTCTCTTCTCGTCTACATCTTAGCAAAAAGCTTTTCCACTCTGTCTGGCAAGGAGAAACTGTGCCAGCACAGAAAACATCTCCCATCGTGTTCTAGAGGCTGCACGGAGGTCTGCCGAGTGTTTTGCAAGAAGAGAAAGAAAGTTGTCCAAAACAGCTTGCAATCGAATATTCATGTGAATAGAAAAGGCAGGAGAGTGGTCAGGTACTGTTTTCTCTCAGTTGGCAAGCTGCGCACACAATCGCAGTGTTGTACAGCTTGTTTCATCACCTTTGCGAAGCTGCCGCTCTCTCCGGCTCCCGGAGACGAAGAAGCTGCTTCTTCGCGCAAAGACGATTCTGCTGCTCACAGTGCTCTGCGGTGTGTGTCTTCTGCCGAAAGAGACCAGGGAGCGGTGCTTAGCTCTACAGAGCACCGTACCTTCGCCTTTAGCCTCTCTTCTCGTCTACATCTTAGCAAAAAGCTTTTCCACTCTGTCTGGCAAGGAGAAACTTTGCCAGCACAGAAAACATCTCCCATCGTGTTCTAGAGGCTGCACGGAGGTCTGCCGAGTGTTTTGCAAGAAGAGAAAGAAAGTTGTCCAAAACAGCTTGCAATCGAATGTTCATGTGAATAGAAAAGGCAGGAGAGTGGTCAGGTACTGTTTTCTCTCAGTTGGCAAGCTGCGCACACAATCGCAGTGTTGTACAGCTTGTTTCATCACCTTTGCGAAGTTGCCGCTCTCTCCGGCTCCCGGAGACGAAGAAGCTGCTTCTTCGCGCAAAGATGATTCTGACGCTCACAGTGCTCTGCGGTGTGCGCCTTCTGCCGAAAGAGGCCCGGGAGCGGTGCTTAGCTCTGCAGAGCACCGTACCTTCGTCTTTAGCCTCTCTTCTCGTCTACATCTTAGCAAAAACCTTTTCCACTCTGTCTGGAGAGGAGAAACTTTGCCAGCACAGAAAACATCTCCCATCGTGTTCTAGAGGCTGCACGGAGGTCTGCCGAGTGTTTTGCAAGAAGAGAAAGAAAGTTGTCCAAAACAGCTTGCAATCGAATGTTCATGTGATTAGAAAAGGCAGGAGAGTGGTCGGGTACTGTTTTCTCTCAGTTGGCAAGCTGCGCACACAATCGCAGTGTTGTACAGCTTGTTTCATCACCTTTGCGAAGTTGCCGCTCTCTCCGGCTCCGGGAGACGAAGAAGCTGCTTCTTCGCGCAAAGACGATTCTGCCGCTCACAGTGCTCTGCGGTGTGCGCCTTCTGCCGAAAGAGATCCGGGAGCGGTGCTTAGCTCTGCAGAGCACCGTACCTTCGTCTTTAGCCTCTCTTCTCGTCTACATCTTAGCAAAAAGCTTTTCCACTCTGTCTGGCAAGGACAAACTTTGCCAGCACAGAAAACATCTCCCATCGTGTTCTAGAGGCTGCACGGAGGTCTGCCGAGTGTTTTGCAAGAAGAGAAAGAAAGTTGTCCAAAACAGCTTGCAATCGAATATTCATGTGAATAGAAAAGGCAGGAGAGTGGTCTGGTACTGTTTTCTCTCAGTCGGCAAGCTGCGCACACAATCGCAGTGTTGTACAGCTTGTTTCATCACCTTTGCGAAGTTGCCGCTCTCTCCGGCTCCCGGAGACGAAGAAGCTGCTTCTTCGCGCAAAGACGATTCTGCCGCTCACAGTGCTCTGCTTTGTGCGCCTTCTGCCAAAGAGGCCAGGGAGCGGTGCTTAGCTCTGCAGAGCACCGTACCTTCGTCTTTAGCCTCTCTTCTCGTCTACATCTTAGCAAAAAGCTTTTCCACTCTGTCTGGCAAGGAGAAACTGTGCCAGCACAGAAAACATCTCCCATCGTGTTCTAGAGGCTGCACGGAGGTCTGCCGAGTGTTTTGCAAGAAGAGAAAGAAAGTTGTCCAAAACAGCTTGCAATCGAATATTCATGTGAATAGAAAAGGCAGGAGAGTGGTCAGGTACTGTTTTCTCTCAGTTGGCAAGCTGCGCACACAATCGCAGTGTTGTACAGCTTGTTTCATCACCTTTGCGAAGCTGCCGCTCTCTCCGGCTCCCGGAGACGAAGAAGCTGCTTCTTCGCGCAAAGACGATTCTGCCGCTCACAGTGCTCTGCGGTGTGTGTCTTCTGCCGAAAGACACCAGGGAGCGGTGCTTAGCTCTACAGAGCACCCTACCTTCGTCTTTAGCCTCTCTTCTCGTCTACATCTTAGCAAAAAGCTTTTCCACTCTGTCTGGCAAGGACAAACTTTGCCAGCACAGAAAACATCTCCCATCGTGTTCTAGAGGCTGCACGGAGGTCTGCCGAGTGTTTTGCAAGAAGAGAAAGAAAGTTGTCCAAAACAGCTTGCAATCGAATGTTCATGTGAATAGAAAAGGCAGGAGAGTGGTCAGGTACTGTTTTCTCTCAGTTGGCAAGCTGCGCACACAATCGCAGTGTTGTACAGCTTGTTTCATCACCTTTCCCAAGTTGCCGCTCTCTCCGGCTCCCGGAGACGAAGAAGCTGCTTCTTCGCGCAAAGACGATTCTGACGCTCACAGTGCTCTGCGGTGTGCGCCTTCTGCCGAAAGAGGCCCGGGAGCGGTGCTTAGCTCTGCAGAGCACCGTACCTTCGTCTTTAGCCTCTCTTCTCGTCTACATCTTAGCAAAAACCTTTTCCACTCTGTCTGGCAAGGAGAAACTTTGCCAGCCCAGAAAACATCTCCCATCGTGTTCTAGAGGCTGCACGGAGGTCTGCCGAGTGTTTTGCAAGAAGAGAAAGAAAGTTGTCCAAAACAGCTTGCAATCGAATGTTCATGTGATTAGAAAAGGCAGGAGAGTGGTCGGGTACTGTTTTCCCTCAGTTGGCAAGCTGCACACACAATCGCAGTGTTGTACAGCTTGTTTCATCACCTTTGCGAAGTTGCCGCTCTCTCCGGCTCCGGGAGACGAAGAAGCTGCTTCTTCGCGCAAAGACGATTCTGCCGCTCACCGTGCTCTGCGGTGTGCGCCTTCTGCCGAAAGAGATCCGGGAGCGGTGCTTAGCTCTGCAGAGCACCGTACCTTCGTCTTTAGCCTCTCTTCTCGTCTACATCTTAGCAAAAAGCTTTTCCACTCTGTCTGGCAAGGAGAAACTTTGCCAGCACAGAAAACATCTCCCATCGTGTTCTAGAGGCTGCACGGAGGTCTGCCGACTGTTTTGCAAGAAGAGAAAGAAAGTTGTCCAAAACAGCTTGCAATCGAATGTTCATGTGAATAGAAAAGGCAGGAGAGTGGTCAGGTACTGTTTTCTCTCAGTTGGCAAGCTGCGCACACAATCGCAGTGTTGTACAGCTTGTTTCATCACCTTTGCGAAGTTGCCGCTCTCTCCGGCTCCCAGAGACGAAGAAGCTGCTTCTTCGCGCAAAGACGATTCTGCCGCTCACAGTGCTCTGCTTTGTGCGCCTTCTGCCAAAGAGGCCAGGGAGCGGTGCTTAGCTCTGCAGAGCACCGTACCTTCGTCTTTAGCCTCTCTTCTCGTCTACATCTTAGCAAAAAGCTTTTCCACTCTGTCTGGCAAGGAGAAACTGTGCCAGCACAGAAAACATCTCCCATCGTGTTCTAGAGGATGCACGGAGGTCTGCCTAGTGTTTTGCAAGAAGAGAAAGAAAGTTGTCCAAAACAGCTTGCAATCGAATGTTCATGTGAATAGAAAAGGCAGGAGAGTGGTCAGGTACTGTTTTCTCTCAGTTGGCAAGCTGCGCACACAATCGCAGTGTTGTACAGCTTGTTTCATCACCTTTGCGAAGTTGCCGCTCTCTCCGGCTCCCGGAGACGAAGAAGCTGCTTCTTCGCGCAAAGACGATTCTGCCGCTCACAGTGCTCTGCGGTGTGCGCCTTCTGCCGAAAGAGGTCCGGGAGCGGTGCTTAGCTCTGCAGAGCACCGTACCTTCGTCTTTAGCCTCTCTTCTCGTCTACATCTTAGCAAAAAGCTTTTCCACTCTGTCTGGCAAGGAGAAACTTTGCCAGCACAGAAAACATCTCCCATCGTGTTCTAGAGGCTGCACGGAGGTCTGCCGAGTGTTTTGCAAGAAGAGAAAGAAAGTTGTCCAAAACAGCTTGCAATCGAATGTTCATGTGATTAGAAAAGGCAGGAGAGTGGTCAGGTACTGTTTTCTCTCAGTTGGGAAGCTGCGCACACAATCGCAGTGTTGTACAGCTTGTTTCATCACCTTTGCGAAGTTGCCGCTCTCTCCGGCTCCGGGAGAAGAAGAAGCTGCTTCTTCGCGCAAAGACGATTCTGCCGCTCACAGTGCTCTGCGGTGTGCGCCTTCTGCCGAAAGAGGTCCGGGAGCGGTGCTTAGCTCTGCAGAGCACCGTACCTTCGTCTTTAGCCTCTCTTCTCGTCTACATCTTAGCAAAAAGCTTTTCCACTCTGTCTGGCAAGGACAAACTTTGCCAGCACAGAAAACATCTCCCATCGTGTTCTAGAGGCTGCACGGAGGTCTGCCGAGTGTTTTGCAAGAAGAGAAACAAAGTTGTCCAAAACAGCTTGCAATCAAATGTTCATGTGAATAGAAAAGGAAGGAGAGTGGTCAGGTACTGTTTTCTCTCAGTTGGCAAGCTGCGCACACAATCGCAGTGTTGTACAGCTAGTTTCATCACCTTTGCGAAGCTGCCGCTCTCTCCGGCTCCCGGAGACGAAGAAGCTGCTTCTTCGCGCAAAGACGATTCTGCCGCTCATAGTGCTCTGCACTGTGTGTCTTCTGCCGAAAGACACCAGGGAGCGGTGCATAGCTCTGCAGAGCACCTTACCTTCGTCTTTAGCCTCTCTTCTCGTCTCCATCTTAGCAAAAAGCTTTTCCACTCTGTCTGGCAAGGAGAAACTGTGCCAGCCCAGAAAACATCTCCCATCGTGTTCTAGAGGCTGCACGGAGGTCTGCCGAGTGTTTTGCAAGAAGAGAAAGAAAGTTGTCCAAAACAGCTTGCAATCGAATGTTCATGTGAATAGAAAAGGCAGGAGAGTGGTCAGGTACTGTTTTCTCTCAGTTGGCAAGCTGCGCACACAATCGCAGTGTTGTACAGCTTGTTTCATCACCTTTCCCAAGTTGCCGCTCTCTCCGGCTCCCGGAGACGAAGAAGCTGCTTCTTCGCGCAAAGACGATTCTGACGCTCACAGTGCTCTGCGGTGTGCGCCTTCTGCCGAAAGAGGCCCGGGAGCGGTGCTTAGCTCTGCAGAGCACCGTACCTTCGTCTTTAGCCTCTCTTCTCGTCTACATCTTAGCAAAAAGCTTTTCCACTCTGTCTGGCAAGGAGAAACTTTGCCAGCCCAGAAAACATCTCCCATCGTGTTCTAGAGGCTGCACGGAGGTCTGCCGAGTGTTTTGCAAGAAGAGAAAGAAAGTTGTCCAAAACAGCTTGCAATCGAATGTTCATGTGATTAGAAAAGGCAGGAGAGTGGTCGGGTACTGTTTTCTCTCAGTTGGCAAGCTGCACACACAATCGCAGTGTTGTACAGCTTGTTTCATCACCTTTGCGAAGTTGCCGCTCTCTCCGGCTCCGGGAGACGAAGAAGCTGCTTCTTCGCGCAAAGACGATTCTGCCGCTCACCGTGCTCTGCGGTGTGCGCCTTCTGCCGAAAGAGATCCGGGAGCGGTGCTTAGCTCTGCAGAGCACCGTACCTTCGTCTTTAGCCTCTCTTCTCGTCTACATCTTAGCAAAAAGCTTTTCCACTCTGTCTGGCAAGGAGAAACTTTGCCAGCACAGAAAACATCTCCCATCGTGTTCTAGAGGCTGCACGGAGGTCTGCCGACTGTTTTGCAAGAAGAGAAAGAAAGTTGTCCAAAACAGCTTGCAATCGAATGTTCATGTGAATAGAAAAGGAAGGAGAGTGGTCAGGTACTGTTTTCTCTCAGTTGGCAAGCTGCGCACACAATCGCAGTGTTGTACAGCTTGTTTCATCACCTTTGCGAAGTTGCCGCTCTCTCCGGCTCCCAGAGACGAAGAAGCTGCTTCTTCGCGCAAAGACGATTCTGCCGCTCACAGTGCTCTGCTTTGTGCGCCTTCTGCCAAAGAGGCCAGGGAGCGGTGCTTAGCTCTGCAGAGCACCGTACCTTCGTCTTTAGCCTCTCTTCTCGTCTACATCTTAGCAAAAAGCTTTTCCACTCTGTCTGGCAAGGAGAAACTGTGCCAGCACAGAAAACATCTCCCATCGTGTTCTAGAGGATGCACGGAGGTCTGCCTAGTGTTTTGCAAGAAGAGAAAGAAAGTTGTCCAAAACAGCTTGCAATCGAATGTTCATGTGAATAGAAAAGGCAGGAGAGTGGTCAGGTACTGTTTTCTCTCAGTTGGCAAGCTGCGCACACAATCGCAGTGTTGTACAGCTTGTTTCATCACCTTTGCGAAGTTGCCGCTCTCTCCGGCTCCCGGAGACGAAGAAGCTGCTTCTTCGCGCAAAGACGATTCTGCCGCTCACAGTGCTCTGCGGTGTGCGCCTTCTGCCGAAAGAGGTCCGGGAGCGGTGCTTAGCTCTGCAGAGCACCGTACCTTCGTCTTTAGCCTCTCTTCTCGTCTACATCTTAGCAAAAAGCTTTTCCACTCTGTCTGGCAAGGAGAAACTTTGCCAGCACAGAAAACATCTCCCATCGTGTTCTAGAGGCTGCACGGAGGTCTGCCGAGTGTTTTGCAAGAAGAGAAAGAAAGTTGTCCAAAACAGCTTGCAATCGAATGTTCATGTGATTAGAAAAGGCAGGAGAGTGGTCAGGTACTGTTTTCTCTCAGTTGGGAAGCTGCGCACACAATCGCAGTGTTGTACAGCTTGTTTCATCACCTTTGCGAAGTTGCCGCTCTCTCCGGCTCCGGGAGAAGAAGAAGCTGCTTCTTCGCGCAAAGACGATTCTGCCGCTCACAGTGCTCTGCGGTGTGCGCCTTCTGCCGAAAGAGGTCCGGGAGCGGTGCTTAGCTCTGCAGAGCACCGTACCTTCGTCTTTAGCCTCTCTTCTCGTCTACATCTTAGCAAAAAGCTTTTCCACTCTGTCTGGCAAGGACAAACTTTGCCAGCACAGAAAACATCTCCCATCGTGTTCTAGAGGCTGCACGGAGGTCTGCCGAGTGTTTTGCAAGAAGAGAAACAAAGTTGTCCAAAACAGCTTGCAATCAAATGTTCATGTGAATAGAAAAGGAAGGAGAGTGGTCAGGTACTGTTTTCTCTCAGTTGGCAAGCTGCGCACACAATCGCAGTGTTGTACAGCTAGTTTCATCACTTTTGCGAAGCTGCCGCTCTCTCCGGCTCCCGGAGACGAAGAAGCTGCTTCTTCGCGCAAAGACGATTCTGCCGCTCATAGTGCTCTGCACTGTGTGTCTTCTGCCGAAAGACACCAGGGAGCGGTGCATAGCTCTGCAGAGCACCTTACCTTCGTCTTTAGCCTCTCTTCTCGTCTCCATCTTAGCAAAAAGCTTTTCCACTCTGTCTGGCAAGGAGAAACTGTGCCAGCCCAGAAAACATCTCCCATCGTGTTCTAGAGGCTGCACGGAGGTCTGCCGAGTGTTTTGCAAGAAGAGAAAGAAAGTTGTCCAAAACAGCTTGCAATCGAATGTTCATGTGAATAGAAAAGGCAGGAGAGTGGTCAGGTACTGTTTTCTCTCAGTTGGCAAGCTGCGCACACAATCGCAGTCTTGTACAGCTTGTTTCATCACCTTTGCGAAGTTGCCGCTCTCTCCGGCTCCCGGAGACGAAGAAGCTGCTTCTTCGCGCAAAGACGATTCTGCCGCTCACAGTGCTCTGCGGTGTGCGTCTTCTGCCGAAAGAGGTCCGGGAGCGGTGCTTAGCTCTGCAGAGCACCGTACCTTTGTTTTTAGCCTCTCTTCTCGTCTACATCTTAGCAAAAAGCTTTTCCACTCTGTCTGGCAAGGAGAAACTGTGCCAGCACAGAAAACATCTCCCATCGTGTTCTAGAGGCTGCACGGAGGTCTGCCGAGTGTTTTGCAAGAAGAGAAAGAAAGTTGTCCAAAACAGCTTGCAATCGAATGTTCATGTGAATAGAAATGGCAGGAGAGTGGTCAGGTTCTGTTTTCTCTCAGTTGGCAAGCTGCGCACACAATCGCAGTGTTGTACAGCTTGTTTCATCACCTTTGCCAAGTTGCCGCTCTCTCCGGCTCCGGGAGACGAAGAAGCTGCTTCTTCGCGCAAAGACGATTCTGCCGCTCACAGTGCTCTGCGGTGTGCGCCTTCTGCCGAAAGAGGCCAGGGAGCGGTGCTTAGCTCTGCAGAGCACCGTACCTTCGTCTTTAGCCTCTCTTCTCGTCTACATCTTAGCAAAAAGCTTTTCCACTCTGTCTGGCAAGGAGAAACTGTGCCAGCACAGAAAACATCTCCCATCGTGTTCTAGAGGCTGCACGGAGGTCTGCCGAGTGTTTTGCAAGAAGAGAAAGAAAGTTGTCCAAAACAGCTTGCAATCGAATGTTCATGTGAATAGAAAAGGAAGGAGAGTGGTCAGGTAGTGTTTTCTCTCAGTTGGCAAGCTGCGCACACAATCGCAGTGTTGTACAGCTTGTTTCATCACCTTTCCCTAGTTGCCGCTTTCTCCGGCTCCCGGAGACGAAGAAGCTGCTTCTTCGCGCAAAGACGATTCTGCCGCTCACAGTGCTCTGCGGTGTGCGGCTTCTGCCGAAAGAGGTCCGGGAGCGGTGCTTAGCTCTGCAGAGCACCGTACCTTCGTCTTTAGACTCTCTTCTCGTCTACATCTTAGCAAAAAGCTTTTCCACTCTGTCTGGCTAGGAGAAACTGTGCCAGCACAAAAAACATCTCCCATCGTGTTCTAGAGGCTGCACGGAGGTCTGCCGAGTGTTTTGCAAGAAGAGAAAGAAAGTTGTTCAAAACAGCTTGCAATCGAATGTTCATGTGAATAGAAAAGGCAGGAGAGTGGTCAGGTACTGTTTTCTCTCAGTTGACAAACTGCGCACACAATCGCAGTGTTATACAGCTTGTTTCATCACCTTTGCGAAGTTGCCGCTCTCTCTGGCTCCCGGAGACGAAGAAGCTACTTCTTCGCGCAAAGACGATTCTGCCGCTCACAGTGCTCTGCGGTGTGCGCCTTCTGCCGAAAGAGATCCGGGAGCGGTGCTTCGCTCTGCAGAGCACCGTACCTTCGTCTTTAGCCTCTCTTCTCGTCTACATCTTAGCAAAAAGCTTTTCCACTATGTCTGGCAAGGAGAAACTGTGCCAGCACAAAAAACACCTCCCATCGTGTTCTAGATGCTGCACGGAGGTCTGCCGAGTGTTTTGCAAGAAGAGAAAGAAAGTTGTCCAAAACAGCTTGCAATCGAATGTTCATGTGAATAGAAAAGGCAGGAGAGTGGTCAGGTACTGTTTTCTCTCAGTCGGCAAGCTGCGCACACACTCGCAGTCTTGTACAGCTTGTTTCATCACCTTTGCGAAGTTGCCGCTCTCTCCGGCTCCCGGAGACGAAGAAGCTGCTTCTTCGCGCAAAGACGATTCTGCCGCTCACAGTGCTCTGCGGTGTGCGCCTTCTGCCGAAAGAGGCCAGGGAGCGGTGCTTAGCTCTGCACTGCACCGTACCTTCGTCTTTAGCCTCTCTTCTCGTCTACATCTTAGCAAAAAGCTTTTCCACTCTGTCTGGCAAGGAGAAACTGTGCCAGCACAGAAAACATCTCCCATCGTGTTCTAGAGGCTGCACGGAGGTCTGCCGAGTGTTTTGCAAGAAGAGAAAGAAAGTTGTCCAAAACAGCTTGCAATCGAATGTTCATGTGACTAGAAAAGTCAGGAGAGTGGTCAGGTACTGTTTTCTCTCAGTTGGCAAGCTGCGCACACAATCGCAGTGTTGTACAGCTTGTTTCATCACCTTTCCCAAGTTGCCGCTCTCTCCGGCTCCCGGAGACGAAGAAGCTGCTTCTTCGCGCAAAGACGATTCTGCCGCTCACAGTGCTCTGCGGTGTGCGCCTTCTGCCGAAAGACGGCTGGGAGCGGTGCTTAGCTCTGCAGAGCACCGTACCTTCGTCTTTAGCCTCTCTTCTCGTCTACATCTTAGCAAAAACCTTTTCCACTCTGTCTGGCAAGGACAAACTTTGCCAGCACAGAAAACCTCTCCCATCGTGTTCTAGAGGCTGCACGGAGGTCTGCCGAGTGTTTTGCAAGAAGAGAAAGAAAGTTGTCCAAAACAGCTTGCAATCGAATGTTCATGTGATTAGAAAAGGCAGGAGAGTGGTCAGGTACTGTTTTCTCTCAGTTGGCAAGCTGCGCACACAATCGCAGTGTTGTACAGCTTGTTTCATCACCTTTGCGAAGTTGCCGCTCTCTCCGGCTCCCGGAGACGAAGAAGCTGCTTCTTCGCGCAAAGACGATTCTGCCGCTCACAGTGCTCTGCTTTGTGCGCCTTCTGCCAAAGAGGCCAGGGAGCGGTGCTTAGCTCTGCAGAGCACCGTAACTTCGTCTTTAGCCTCTCTTCTCGTCTACATCTTAGCAAAAAGCTTTTCCACTCTGTCTGGCAAGGAGAAACTGTGCCAGCACAGAAAACATCTCCCATCGTGTTCTAGAGGCTGCACGGAGGTCTGCCGAGTGTTTTGCAAGAAGAGAAAGAAAGTTGTCCAAAACAGCTTGCAATCGAATGTTCATGTGAATAGAAAATGCAGGAGAGTGTTCAGGTACTGTTTTCTCTCAGTTGGCAAGCTGCGCACACAATCGCAGTCTTGTACAGCTTGCTTCATCACCTTTGCGAAGCTACCGCTCTCTCCGGCTCCCGGAGACGAAGAAGCTGCTTCTTCGCGCAAAGACGATTCTGCCGCTCACAGTGCTCTGCGGTGTGCGCCTTCTGCCGAAAGAGGTCCGGGAGCGGTGCTTAGCTCTGCAGAGCACCGTACCTTCGTCTTTAGCCTCTCTTCTCGTCTACATTTAGCAAAAAGCTTTTCCACTCTGTCTGGCAAGGAGAAACTGTTCCAGCACAGAAAACATCTCCCATCGTGTTCTAGAGGCTGCACGGAGGTCTGCCGAGTGTTTTGCAAGAAGAGAAAGAAAGTTGTCCAAAACAGCTTGCAATCGAATGTTCATGTGAATAGAAAAGGCAGGAGAGTGGTCAGGTTCTGTTTTCTCTCAGTTGGCAAGCTGCGCACACAATCGCAGTGTTGTACAGCTTGTTTCATCACCTTTGCCAAGTTGCCGCTCTCTCCGGCTCCGGGAGACGAAGAAGCTGCTTCTTCGCGCAAAGACGATTCTGACGCTCACAGTGCTCTGCGGTGTGCGCCTTCTGCCGAAAGAGGCCAGGGAGCGGTGCTTAGCTCTGCAGAGCACCGTACCTTCGTCTTTAGCCTCTCTTCTCGTCTACATCTTAGCAAAAAGCTTTTCCACTCTGTCTGGCAAGGAGAAACTGTGCCAGCACAGAAAACATCTCCCATCGTGTTCTAGAGGCTGCACGGAGGTCTGCCGAGTGTTTTGCAAGAAGAGAAAGAAAGTTGTCCAAAACAGCTTGCAATCGAATGTTCATGTGAATAGAAAAGGAAGGAGAGTGGTCAGGTACTGTTTTCTCTCAGTTGGCAAGCTGCGCACACAATCGCAGTGTTGTACAGCTTGTTTCATCACCTTTCCCAAGTTGCCGCTCTCTCCGGCTCCCGGAGACGAAGAAGCTGCTTCTTCGTGCAAAGACGATTCTGACGCTCTCAGTGCTCTGCGGTGTGCGCCTTCTGCCGAAAGACGCCCGGGAGCGGTGCTTAGCTCTGCAGAGCACCGTACCTTCGTCTTTAGCCTCTCTTCTCGTCTACATCTTAGCAAAAACCTTTTCCACTCTGTCTGGCAAGGAGAAACTTTGCCAGCACAGAAAACATCTCCCATCGTGTTCTAGAGGCTGCACGGAGGTCTGCCGAGTGTTTTGCAAGAAGAGAAAGAAAGTTGTCCAAAACAGCTTGCAATCGAATGTTCATGTGATTAGAAAAGGCAGGAGAGTGGTCGGGTACTGTTTTCTCTCAGTTGGCAAGCTGCGCACACAATCGCAGTGTTGTACAGCTTGTTTCATCACCTTTGCGAAGTTGCCGCTCTCACCGGCTCCGGGAGACGAAGAAGCTGCTTCTTCGCGCAAAGACGATTCTGCCGCTCACAGTGCTCTGCGGTGTGCGCCTTCTGCCGAAAGAGGCCAGGGAGCGGTGCTTAGCTCTGCAGAGCACCGTACCTTCGTCTTTAGCCTCTCTTCTCGTCTACATCTTAGCAAAAAGCTTTTCCACTCTGTCTGGCAAGGAGAAACTGTGCCAGCACAGAAAACATCTCCCATCGTGTTCTAGAGGCTGCACGGAGGTCTGCCGACTGTTTTGCAAGAAGAGAAAGAAAGTTGTCCAAAACAGCTTGCAATCGAATGTTCATGTGAATAGAAAAGGAAGGAGAGTGGTCAGGTAGTGTTTTCTCTCAGTTGGCAAGCTGCGCACACAATCGCAGTCTTGTACAGCTTGTTTCATCACCTTTCCCAAGTTGCCGCTCTCTCCGGCTCCCGGAGACGAAGAAGCTGCTTCTTCGCGCAAAGACGATTCTGCCGCTCACAGTGATCTGCGGTGTGCGCCTTATGCCGAAAGAGGTCCGGGAGCGGTGCTTAGCTGTGCAGAGCACCGTACCTTCGTCTTTAGCCTCTCTTCTCGTCTACATCTTAGCAAAAAGCTTTTCCACTCTGTCTGGCAAGGAAAAACTTTGCCAGCACAGAAAACATCTCCCATCGTGTGCTAGAGGCTGCACGGAGGTCTGCCGAGTGTTTTGCAAGAAGAGAAAGAAAGTTGTCCAAAACAGCTTGCAATCGAATGTTCATGTGAATAGAAAAGGCAGGAGAGTGGTCAGGTACTGTTTTCTCTCAGTTGGCAAGCTGCGCACACAATCGCAGTGTTGTACAGCTTGTTTCATCACCTTTGCGAAGTTGCCGCTCTCTCCGGCTCCCGGAGACGAAGAAGCTGCTTCTTCGCGCAAAGACGATTCTGCCGCTCACAGTGCTCTGCGGTGTGCGGCTTCTGCCGAAAGAGGTCCGGGAGCGGTGCTTAGCTCTGCAGAGCACCGTACCTTCGTCTTTAGCCTCTCTTCTCGTCTACATCTTAGCAAAAAGCTTTTCCACTCTGTCTGGCAAGGAGAAACTTTGCCAGCACAGAAAACATCTACCATCGTGTTCTAGAGGCTGCACGGAGGTCTGCCGAGTGTTTTGCAAGAAGAGAAAGAAAGTTGTCCAAAACAGCTTGCAATCGAATGTTCATGTGATTAGAAAAGGCAGGAGAGTGGTCGGGTACTGTTTTCTCTCAGTTGGCAAGCTGCGCACACAATCGCAGTGTTGTACAGCTTGTTTCATCACCTTTGCGAAGCTGCCGCTCTCTCCGGCTCCTGGAGACGAAGAAGCTGCTTCTTCACGCAAAGACGATTCTGCCGCTCATAGTGCTCTGCACTGTGTGTCTTCTGCCGAAAGACACCAGGGAGCGGTGCATAGCTCTGCAGAGCACCGTACCTTCGTCTTTAGCCTCTCTTCTCGTCTACATCTTAGCAAAAAGCTTTTCCACTCTGTCTGGCAAGGAGAAACTGTGCCAGCACAGAAAACATCTCCCTTCGTGTTCTAGAGGCTGCACGGAGGTCTGCCGAGTGTTTTGCAAGAAGAGAAAGAAAGTTGTCCAAAACAGCTTGCAATCGAATGTTCATTTGAATAGAAAAGGCAGGAGAGTGGTCAGGTTCTGTTTTCTCTCAGTTGGGAAACTGCGCACAGAATCGCAGTGTTGTACAGCTTGTTTCATCACCTTTGCGAAGCTGCCGCTCTCTCCGGCTCCCGGAGACGAAGAAGCTGCTTCTTCGCGCAAAGACGATTCTGCCGCTCACAGTGCTCTGCGGTGTGCGCCTTCTGCCGAAAGAGGTCCGGGAGCGGTGCTTAGCTGTGCAGAGCACCGTACCTTCGTCTTTAGCCTCTCTTCTCGTCTACATCTTAGCAAAAAGCTTTTCCACTCTGTCTGGCAAGGAGAAACTGTGCCAGCACAGAAAACATCTCCCATCGTGTTCTACAGGCTGCACGGAGGTCTGCCGAGTGTTTTGCAAGAAGAGAAAGAAAGTTGTCCAAAACAGCTTGCAATCGAATATTCATGTGAATATAAAAGGCAGGAGAGTGGTCAGGTACTGTTTTCTCTCAGTTGGCAAGCTGCGCACACAATCGCAGTGTTGTACAGCTTGTTTCATCACCTTTGCGAAGTTGCCGCTCTCTCCGACTCCCGGAGACGAAGAAGCTGCTTCTTCGCGCAAAGACGATTCTGACGCTCACAGTGCTCTGCGGTGTGCGCCTTCTGCCGAAAGAGGCCCGGGAGCGGTGCTTAGCTCTGCAGAGCACCGTACCTTCGTCTTTAGCCTCTCTTCTCGTCTACATCTTAGCAAAAAGCTTTTCCACTCTGTCTGGCAAGGAGAAACTTTGCCAGCACAGAAAACATCTCCCATCGTGTTCTAGAGGCTGCACGGAGGTCTGCCGAGTGTTTTGCAAGAAGAGAAAGAAAGTTGTCCAAAACAGCTTGCAATCGAATGTTCATGTGATTAGAAAAGGCAGGAGAGTGGTCAGGTTCTGTTTTCTCTCAGTTGGGAAACTGCGCACACAATCGCAGTGTTGTACAGCTTGTTTCATCACCTTTGCGAAGCTGCCGCTCTCTCCGGCTCCCGGAGACGAAGAAGCTGCTTCTTCGCGCAAAGACGATTCTGCCGCTCACAGTGCTCTGCGGTGTGCGCCTTCTGCCGAAAGAGGTCCGGGAGCGGTGCTTAGCTCTGCAGAGCACCGTACCTTCGTCTTTAGCCTCTCTTCTCGTCTACATCTTAGCAAAAAGCTTTTCCACTCTGTCTGGCAAGGAGAAACTGTGCCAGCACAGAAAACATCTCCCTTCGTGTTCTATAGGCTGCACGGAGTTCTGCCGACTGTTTTGCAAGAAGAGAAAGAAAGTTGTCCAAAACAGCTTGCAATCGAATGTTCATGTGAGTAGAAAAGGCAGGAGAGTGGTCAGGTTCTGTTTTCTCTCAGTTGGGAAGCTGCGCACACTATCGCAGTGTTGTACAGCTTGTTTCATCAACTTTGCGAAGTTGCCGCTCTCCTCGGCTCCCGGAGACGAAGAAGCTGCTTCTTCGCGCAAAGACGATTCTGCCGCTCACAGTGCTCTGCGGTGTGCGCCTTCTGCCGAAAGAGGCCCGGGAGCGGTGCGTAGCTCTGCGGAGCACCGTACCGTCGTCTTTAGCCTCTCTTCTCGTCTACATCTTAGCAAAAAGCTTTTCCACTCTGTCTGGCAAGGAGAAACTTTGCCAGCACAGAAAACATCTCCCATCGTGTTCTAGAGGCTGCACGGAGGTCTGCCGAGTGTTTTGCAAGAAGAGAAAGAAAGTTGTTCAAAACCGCTTGCATTCGAATTTTCATGTGAATAGAAAAGGCAGGAGAGTGGTCAGGTACTGTTTTCTCTCAGTTGGCAAGCTGCGCACACAATCGCAGTGTTGTAGAGCTTGTTTCATCACCTTTCCCAAGTTGCCGCTCTCTCCGGCTCCCGGAGACGTAGAAGCTGCTTCTTCGCGCAAAGACGATTCTGCCGCTCACAGTGCTCTGCGGTGTGCGCCTTCTGCCGAAAGAGGCCCGGGAGCGGTGCTTAGCTCTGCACTGCACCGTACCTTCGTCTTTAGCCTCTCTTCTCGTCTACATCTTAGCAAAAAGCTTTTCCACTATGTCTGGCAAGGAGAAACTGTGCCAGCACAGAAAACATCTCCCTTCGTGTTCTAGAGGCTGCACGGAGGTCTGCCGAGTGTTTTGCAAGAAGAGAAAGAAAGTTGTCCAAAACAGCTTGCAATCGAATGTTCATGTGAATAGAAAAGGCAGGAGAGTGGTCAGGTACTGTTTTCTCTCAGTTGGCAAGCTGCGCACACAATCGCAGTGTTGTACAGCTTGTTTCATCACCTTTGCGAAGTTGCCGCTCTCTCCGGCTGCTGGAGGCCAAGAAGCTGCTTCTTCGCGCAAAGACGATTCTGCTGCTCACAGTGCTCTGCGGTGTGTGTCTTCTGCCGAAAGAGACCAGGGAGCGGTGCTTAGATCTACAGAGCACCGTACCTTCGTCTTTAGCCTCTCTTCTCGTCTACATCTTAGCAAAAAGCTTTTCCACTCTGTCTGGCAAGGACAAAATTTGCCAGCACAGAAAACATCTCCCATCGTGTTCTAGAGGCTGCACGGAGGTCTGCCGAGTGTTTTGCAAGAAGAGAAAGAAAGTTGTCCAAAACAGCTTGCAATCGAATGTTCATGTGATTAGAAAAGGCAGGAGAGTGGTCAGGTTCTGTTTTCTCTCAGTTGGGAAACTGCGCACACAATCGCAGTGTTGTACAGCTTGTTTCATCACCTTTGCGAAGTTGCCGCTCTCTCCGGCTCCCGGAGACGAAGAAGCTGCTTCTTCGCGCAAAGACGATTCTGCCGCTCACAGTGCTCTGCGGTGTGCGCCTTCTGCCGAAAGAGGTCCGGGAACGGTGCTTAGCTCTGCAGAGCACCGTACCTTCGTCTTTAGCCTCTCTTCTCGTCTACATCTTAGCAAAAAGCTTTTCCACTCTGTCTGGCAAGGAGAAACTGTGCCAGCACAGAAAACATCTCCCATCGTGTTCTAGAGGCTGCACGGAGGTCTGCCGAGTGTTTTGCAAGAAGAGAAAGAAAGTTGTCCAAAACAGCTTGCAATCGAATGTTCATGTGAATAGAAAAGGCAGGAGAGTGGTCAGGTACTGTTTTCTCTCAGTTGGCAAGCTGCGCACACAATCGCAGTGTTGTACAGCTTGTTTCATCACCTTTGCGAAGCTGCCGCTCTTTCCGGCTCCCGG
This sequence comes from Melozone crissalis, assembly GCF_028551555.1. NCBI lineage: Eukaryota > Metazoa > Chordata > Aves > Passeriformes > Passerellidae > Melozone > Melozone crissalis. The sequence goes on along the minus strand of NW_026536091.1, from coordinate 60,427 downwards.
AGACGAAGAAGCTGCTTCTTCGCGCAAAGACGATTCTGCCGCTCACAGTGCTCTGCGGTGTGCGCCTTCTGCCGAAAGAGGCCCGGGAGCGGTGCTTAGCTCTGCGGAGCACCGTACCGTCGTCTTTAGCCTCTCTTCTCGTCTACATCTTAGCAAAAAGCTTTTCCACTCTGTCTGGCAAGGAGAAACTTTGCCAGCACAGAAAACATCTCCCATCGTGTTCTAGAGGCTGCACGGAGGTCTGCCGAGTGTTTTGCAAGAAGAGAAAGAAAGTTGTTCAAAACCGCTTGCAATCGAATTTTCATGTGAATAGAAAAGGCAGGAGAGTGGTCAGGTACTGTTTTCTCTCAGTTGGCAAGCTGCGCCACAATCGCAGTGTTGTACAGCTTGTTTCATCACCTTTGCGAAGTTGCCGCTCTCTCCAGCTCCCGGAGACGAAGAAGCTGCTTCTTCGCGCAAAGACGATTCTGCCGCTCACAGTGCTCTGCGGTGTGCGCCTTCTGCCGAAAGAGGCCCGGGAGCGGTGCTTAGCTCTGCACTGCACCGTACCTTCGTCTTTAGCCTCTCTTCTCGTCTACATCTTAGCAAAAAGCTTTTCCACTATGTCTGGCAAGGAGAAACTGTGCCAGCACAGAAAACATCTCCCTTCGTGTTCTAGAGGCTGCACGGAGGTCTGCCGAGTGTTTTGCAAGAAGAGAAAGAAAGTTGTCCAAAACAGCTTGCAATCGAATGTTCATGTGAATAGAAAAGGCAGGAGAGTGGTCAGGTACTGTTTTCTCTCAGTTGGCAAGCTGCGCACACAATCGCAGTGTTGTACAGCTTGTTTCATCACCTTTGCGAAGTTGCCGCTCTCTCCGGCTGCTGGAGGCCAAGAAGCTGCTTCTTCGCGCAAAGACGATTCTGCTGCTCACAGTGCTCTGCGGTGTGTGTCTTCTGCCGAAAGAGACCAGGGAGCGGTGCTTAGATCTACAGAGCACCGTACCTTCGTCTTTAGCCTCTCTTCTCGTCTACATCTTAGCAAAAAGCTTTTCCACTCTGTCTGGCAAGGACAAAATTTGCCAGCACAGAAAACATCTCCCATCGTGTTCTAGAGGCTGCACGGAGGTCTGCCGAGTGTTTTGCAAGAAGAGAAAGAAAGTTGTCCAAAACAGCTTGCAATCGAATGTTCATGTGAATAGAAAAGGCAGGAGAGTGGTCAGGTACTGTTTTCTCTCAGTTGGCAAGCTGCGCACACAATCGCAGTGTTGTACAGCTTGTTTCATCACCTTTGCCAAGTTGCCGCTCTCTCCGGCTCCCGGAGACGAAGAAGCTGCTTCTTCGCGCAAAGACGATTCTGACGCTCACAGTGCTCTGCGGTGTGCGCCTTCTGCCGAAAGAGGTCCGGGAGCAGTGCTTAGCTCTGCACAGCACCGTACCTTCGTCTTTAGCCTCTCTTCTCGTCTACATCTTAGCAAAAAGCCTTTCCACTCTGTCTGGCAAGGAGAAACTGTGCCAGCACAGAAAATATCTCCCATCGTGTTCTAGAGGCTGCACGGAGGTCTGCCGAGTGTTTTGCAAGAAGAGAAAGAAAGTTGTCCAAAACAGCTTGCAATCGAACGTTCATGTGATTTGAAAAGGCAGGAGAGTGGTCGGGTACTGTTTTCTCTCAGTTGGCAAGCTGCGCACACAATCGCAGTGTTGTACAGCTTGTTTCATCACCTTTGCGATGTTGCCGCTCTCTCCGGCTCCCGGAGACGAAGAAGCTGCTTCTTCGCGCAAAGACGATTCTGCCGCTCACAGTGCTCTGCGGTGTGCGCCTTCTGCCGAAAGAGGTCCGGGAGCGGTGCTTAGCTCTGCAGAGCACCGTACCTTCGTCTTTAGCCTCTCTTCTCGTCTACATCTTAGCAAAATGCTTTTCCACTCTGTCTGGCAAGGAGAAACTGTGCCAGCACAGAAAACATCTCCCATCGTGTTCTAGAGGCTGCACGGAGGTCTGCCGAGTGTTTTGCAAGAAGAGAAAGAAAGTTGTCCAAAACAGCTTGCAATCGAATGTTCATGTGAATAGAAAAGGAAGGAGAGTGGTCAGGTTCTGTTTTCTCTCAGGTGGCAAGCTGCGCACACAATCGCAGTGTTGTACAGCTTGTTTCATCACCTTTGCGAAGTTGCCGCTCTCTCCGGCTCCCGGAGACGAAGAAGCTGCTTCTTCGCGCAAAGACGATTCTGCCGCTCACAGTGCTCTGCGGTGTGCGCCTTCTGCCGAAAGAGGCCAGGGAGCGGTGCTTAGCTCTGCAGAGCACCGTACCTTCGTCTTTAGCCTCTCTTCTCGTCTACATCTTAGCAAAAACCTTTTCCACTCTGTCTGGCAAGGAGAAACTTTGCCAGCACAGAAAACATCTCCCATCGTGTTCTAGAGGCTGCACGGAGGTCTGCCGAGTGTTTTGCAAGAAGAGAAAGAAAGTTGTCCAAAACAGCTTGCAATCGAATGTTCATGTGAATAGAAAAGGCAGGAGAGTGGTCAGGTTCTGTTTTCTCTCAGTTGGCAAGCTGCGCTCAAAATCGCAGTGTTGTACAGCTTGTTTCATCACCTTTGTGAAGTTGCCGCTCTCTTCGGCTCCCGGAGACGAAGAAGCTGCTTCTTCGCGCAAAGACGATTCTGCCACACACAGTGCTCTGCGGTGTGCGCCTTCTGCCGAAAGAGATCCGGGAGCGGTGCTTCGCTCTGCAGAGCACCGTACCTTCGTCTTTAGCCTCTCTTCTCGTCTACATCTTAGCAAAAATTTTTTCCACTCTGTCTGGCAAGGAGAAACTGTGCCAGCACAGAAAACATCTCCCATCGTGTTCTAGAGGCTGCACGGAGGTCTGCCGAGTGTTTTGCAAGAAGAGAAAGAAAGTTGTCCAAAACAGCTTGCAATCGAATGTTCATGTGAATAGAAAAGGAAGGAGAGTGGTCAGGTTCTGTTTTCTCTCAGTTGGCAAGCTGCGCACACAATCGCAGTGTTGTACAGCTTGTTTCATCACCTTTGCGAAGCTGCCGCTCTCTCCGGCTCCTGGAGACGAAGAAGCTGCTTCTTCGCGCAAAGACGATTCTGCCGCTCATAGTGCTCTGCACTGTGTGTCTTCTGCCGAAAGACACCAGGGAGCGGTGCATAGCTCTGCAGAGCACCGTACCTTCGTCTTTAGCCTCTCTTCTCGTCTACATCTTAGCAAAAAGCTTTTCCACTCTGTCTGGCAAGGAGAAACTGTGCCAGCACAGAAAACATCTCCCATCGTGTTCTAGAGGCTGCACGGAGGTCTGCCGAGTGTTTTGCAAGAAGAGAAAGAAAGTTGTCCAAAACAGCTTGCAATCGAATGTTCATGTGAATAGAAAAGGCAGGAGAGTGGTCAGGTTCTGTTTTCTCTCAGTTGGGAAACTGCGAACACAATCGCAGTGTTGTACAGCTTGTTTCATCACCTTTGCGAAGCTGCCGCTCTCTCCGGCTCCCGGAGACGAAGAAGCTGCTTCTTCGCGCAAAGACGATTCTGCCGCTCACAGTGCTCTGCGGTGTGCGCCTTCTGCCGAAAGAGGTCCGGGAACGGTGCTTAGCTCTGCAGAGCACCGTACCTTCGTCTTTAGCCTCTCTTCTCGTCTACATCTTAGCAAAAAGCTTTTCCACTCTGTCTGGCAAGGAGAAACTGTGCCAGCACAGAAAACATCTCCCATCGTGTTCTAGAGGCTGCACGGAGGTCTGCCGAGTGTTTTGCAAGAAGAGAAAGAAAGTTGTCCAAAACAGCTTGCAATCGAATGTTCATGTGAATAGAAAAGGCAGGAGAGTGGTCAGGTACTGTTTTCTCTCAGTTGGCAAGCTGCGCACACAATCGCAGTGTTGTACAGCTTGTTTCATCACCTTTGCGAAGTTGCCGCTCTTTCCGGCTCCCGGAGACGAAGAAGCTGCTTCTTCGCGCAAAGACGATTCTGCCGCTCATAGTGCTCTGCACTGTGTGTCTTCTGCCGAAAGAGGTCCGGGAGCGGTGCTTAGCTCTGCAGAGCACCTTACCTTCGTCTTTAGCCTCTCTTCTCGTCTACATCTTAGCAAAAAGCTTTTCCACTCTGTCTGGCAAGGAGAAACTTTGCCAGCACAGAAAACATCTCCCATCGTGTTCTACAGGCTGCACGGAGGTCTGCCGAGTGTTTTGCAAGAAGAGAAAGAAAGTTGTCCAAAACAGCTTGCAATCGAATGTTCATGTGAATAGAAAAGGCAGGAGAGTGGTCAGGTACTGTTTTCTCTCAGTTGGCAAGCTGCGCACACAATGGTAGTGTTGTACAGCTTGTTTCATCACCTTTGCGAAGTTGCCGCTCTCTCCGGCTCCCGGAGACGAAGAAGCTGCTTCTTCGCGCAAAGACGATTCTGCCGCTCACAGTGCTCTGCGGTGTGCGCCTTCTGCCGAAAGAGGTCCGGGAGCGGTGCTTAGCTCTGCAGAGCACCGTACATTCGTCTTTAGCCTGTCTTCTCGTCTACATCTTAGTAAAAAGCTTTTCCACTCTGTCTGGCAAGGAGAAACTGTGCCAGCACAGAAAACATCTCCCTTCGTGTTCTAGAGGCTGCACGGAGGTCTGCCGACTGTTTTGCAAGAAGAGAAAGAAAGTTGTCCAAAACAGCTTGCAATCGAATGTTCATGTGAGTAGAAAAGGCAGGAGAGTGGTCAGGTTCTGTTTTCTCTCAGTTGGGAAGCTGCGCACACTATCGCAGTGTTGTACAGCTTGTTTCATCACCTTTGCGAAGTTGCCGCTCTCCTCGGCTCCCGGAGACGAAGAAGCTGCTTCTTCGCGCAAAGACGATTCTGCCGCTCACAGTGCTCTGCGGTGTGCGCCTTCTGCCGAAAGAGGCCCGGGAGCGGTGCTTAGCTCTGCGGAGCACCGTACCGTCGTCTTTAGCCTCTCTTCTCGTCTACATCTTAGCAAAAAGCTTTTCCACTCTGTCTGGCAAGGAGAATCTTTGCCAGCACAGAAAACATCTCCCATCGTGTTCTAGAGGCTGCACGGAGGTCTGCCGAGTGTTTTGCAAGAAGAGAAATAAAGTTGTTCAAAACCGCTTGCAATCGAATTTTCATGTGAATAGAAAAGGAAGGAGAGTGGTCAGGTACTGTTTTCTCTCAGTTGGCAAGCTGCGCACACAATCGCAGTGTTGTACAGCTTGTTTCATCACCTTTGCGAAGTTGCCGCTCTCTCCGGCTCCCGGAGACGAAGAAGCTGCTTCTTCGCGCAAAGACGATTCTGCCGCTCACAGTGCTCTGCGGTGTGCGCCTTCTGCCGAAAGAGGCCCGGGAGCGGTGCTTAGCTCTGCACTGCACCGTACCTTCGTCTTTAGCCTCTCTTCTCGTCTACATCTTAGCAAAAAGCTTTTCCACTATGTCTGGCAAGGAGAAACTGTGCCAGCACAGAAAACATCTCCCTTCGTGTTCTAGAGGCTGCACGGAGGTCTGCCGAGTGTTTTGCAAGAAGAGAAAGAAAGTTGTCCAAAACAGCTTGCAATCGAATGTTCATGTGAATAGAAAAGGCAGGAGAGTGGTCAGGTACTGTTTTCTCTCAGTTGGCAAGCTGCGCACACAATCGCAGTGTTGTACAGCTTGTTTCATCACCTTTGCGAAGTTGCCGCTCTCTCCGGCTCCTGGAGGCCAAGAAGCTGCTTCTTCGCGCAAAGACGATTCTGCTGCTCACAGTGCTCTGCGGTGTGTGTCTTCTGCCGAAAGAGACCAGGGAGCGGTGCTTAGATCTACAGAGCTCCGTAACTTCGTCTTTAGCCTCTCTTCTCGTCTACATCTTAGCAAAAAGCTTTTCCACTCTGTCTGGCAAGGACAAAATTTGCCAGCACAGAAAACATCTCCCATCGTGTTCTAGAGGCTGCACGGAGGTCTGCCGAGTGTTTTGCAAGAAGAGAAAGAAAGTTGTCCAAAACAGCTTGCAATCGAATGTTCATGTGAATAGAAAAGGCAGGAGAGTGGTCAGGTACTGTTTTCTCTCAGTTGGCAAGCTGCGCACACAATCGCAGTGTTGTACAGCTTGTTTCATCACCTTTGCGAAGTTGCCGCTCTCTCCGGCTCCCGGAGACGAAGAAGCTGCTTCTTCGCGCAAAGACGATTCTGCTGCTCACAGTGCTCTGCGGTGTGTGTCTTCTGCCGAAAGAGACCAGGGAGCGGTGCTTAGCTCTACAGAGCACCGTACCTTCGTCTTTAGCCTCTCTTCTCGTCTACATCTTAGCAAAAAGCTTTTCCACTCTGTCTGGCAAGGAGAAACTTTTCCAGCACAGAAAACATCTCCCATCGTGTTCTAGAGGCTGCACGGAGGTCTGCCGAGTGTTTTGCAAGAAGAGAAAGAAAGTTGTCCAAAACAGCTTGCAATCGAATGTTCATGTGATTAGAAAGGGCAGGAGAGTGGTCGGGTACTTTTTTCTCTCAGTTGGCAAGCTGCGCACACAATCGCAGTGTTGTACAGCTTGTTTCATCACCTTTGCCAAGTTGCCGCTCTCTCCGGCTCCCGGAGACGAAGAAGCTGCTTCTTCGCACAAAGACGATTCTGCAGCTCACAGTGCTCTGCGGTGTGCGCCTTCTGCCGAAAGAGGCCCGGGAGCGGTGCTTAGCTCTGCAGAGCACCGTACCTTCGTCTTTAGCCTCTCTTCTCGTCTACATCTTAGCAAAAACCTTTTCCAATATGTCTGGCAAGGAGAAACTGTGCCAGCACAGAAAACATCTCCCATCGTGTTCTAGAGGCTGCACGGAGGTCTGCCGAGTGTTTTGCAAGAAAACCAAGAAAGTTGTCCAAAACAGCTTCCAATCGAATGTTCATGTGAATAGAAAAGGCAGGAGAGTGGTCAGGTACTGTTTTCTCTCAGTTGGCAAGCTGCGCACACAATCGCAGTCTTGTACAGCTTGTTTCATAATCTTTGCGAAGCTGCCGCTCTCTCTGGCTCCCGGAGACGAAGAAGCTTCTTGTTCGCGCAAAGACGATTCTGCCGCTCACAGTGCTCTGCGGTGTGCGCCTTCTGCCGAAAGAGGCCAGGGAGCGGTGCTTAGCTCTGCACTGCACCGTACCTTCGTCTTTAGCCTCTCTTCTCGTCTACATCTTAGCAAAAAGCTTTTCCACTCTGTCTGGCAAGGAGAAACTTTGCCAGCACAGAAAACATCTCCCATCGTGTTCTAGAGACTGCACGGAGGTCTGCCGAGTGTTTTGCAAGAAGAGAAAAAAGTTGTCCAAAACAGCTTGCAATCGAATGTTCATGTGAATAGAAAAGGCAGGAGAGTGGTCAGGTACTGTTTTCTCTCACTTGGCAAGCTGCGCACACAATCGCAGTGTTGTACAGCTTGTTTCATCACCTTTGCGAAGCTGCCGCTCTCTCCGGCTCCTGGAGACGAAGAAGCTGCTTCTTCGCGCAAAGACGATTCTGCCGCTCACAGTGCTCTGCGGTGTGCGCCTTCTGCCGAAAGAGATCCGGGAGCGGTGCTTAGCTCTGCAGAGCACCGTACCTTCGTCTTTAGCCTCTCTTCTCGTCTACATCTTAGCAAAAAGCTTTTCCACTCTGTCTGGCAAGGAGAAACTGTGCCAGCACAGAAAACATCTCCCATCGTGTTCTAGAGGCTGCACGGAGGTCTGCCGAGTGTTTTGCAAGAAGAGAAAGAAAGTTGTCCAAAACAGCTTGCAATCGAATGTTCATGTGAATAGAAAAGGCAGGAGAGTGGTCAGGTTCTGTTTTCTCTCCGTTGGCAAGCTGCGCACACAATCGCAGTCTTGTACAGCTTGTTTCATCACCTTTGCGAAGTTGCCGCTCTCTCCGGCTCCCGGAGACCAAGAAGCTGCTTCTTCGCGCAAAGACGATTCTGCCGCTCACAGTGCTCTGCAGTGTGCGCCTTCTGCCGAAAGAGACCAGGAAGCGGTGCTTAGCTCTGCAGAGCACCGTACCTTCGTCTTTAGCCTCTCTTCTCGTCTACATCTTAGCAAAAAGCTTTTCCACTCTGTCTGGCAAGGAGAAACTGTGCCAGCTCAGAAAACATCTCCCATCGTGTTCTAGAGGCTGCACGGAGGTCTGCCGAGTGTTTTGCAAGAAGAGAAAGAAAGTTGTCCAAAACAGCTTGCAATCGAATGTTCATGTGATTAGAAAAGGCAGGAGAGTGGTCAGGTACTGTTTTCTCTCAGTTGGCAAGCTGCGCACACAATCGCAGTCTTGTACAGCTTGTTTCATCACCTTTGCGAAGTTGCCGCTCTCTCCGGCTCCCGGAGACGAAGAAGCTGCTTCTTCGCGCAAAGACGATTCTGACGCTCACAGTGCTCTGCGGTGTGCGCCTTCTGCCGAAAGAGGCCCGGGTGCGGTGCTTAGCTCTGCAGAGCACCTTACCTTCGTCTTTAGCCTCTCTTCTCGTCTCCATCTTAGCAAAAAGCTTTTCCACTCTGTCTGGCAAGGAGAAACTGTGCCAGCACAGAAAACATCTCCCATCGTGTTCTAGAGGCTGCACGGAGGTCTGCCGAGTGTTTTGCAAGAAGAGAAAGAAAGTTGTCCAAAACAGCTTGCAATCGAATGTTCATGTGAATAGAAAAGGCAGGAGAGTGGTCAGGTACTGTTTTCTCTCAGTTGGCAAGCTGCGCACACAATCGCAGTGTTGTACAGCTTGTTTCATCACCTTTGCGAAGTTGCCGCTCTCTCCGGCTCCCGGAGACGAAGAAGCTGCTTCTTCGCGCAAAGACGATTCTGCCGCTCACAGTGCTCTGCACTGTGTGTCTTCTGCCGAAAGACACCAGGGAGCGGTGCATAGCTCTGCAGAGCACCGTATCTTCGTCTTTAGCCTCTCTTCTCGTCTACATCTTAGCAAAAAGCTTTTCCACACTGTCTGGCAAGGAGAAACTTTGCCAGCACAGAAAACATCTCCCATCGTGTTCTAGAGGCTGTACGGAGGTCTGCCGAGTGTTTTGCAAGAAGAGAAAGAAAGTTGTCCAAAACAGCTTGCAATCGAATGTTCATGTGAATAGAAAAGGCAGGAGAGTGGTCAGGTTCTGTTTTCTCTCAGTTGGCAAGCTGCGCACACAATCGCAGTGTTGTACAGCTTGTTTCATCACCTTTGCGAAGCTGCCGCTCTCTCTGGCTCCCGGAGACGAAGAAGCTGCTTCTTCGCGAAAAGACGATTCTGCTGCTCACAGTGCTCTGCGTTGTGCGCCTTCTGCCGAAAGAGACCAGGGAGCGGTGCTTAGCTCTGCAGAGCACCGTACCTTCGTCTTTAGCCTCTCTTCTCGTCTACATCTTAGCAAAAAGCTTTTCCACTCTGTCTGGCAAGGAGAAACTGTGCCAGCACAGAAAACATCTCCCTTCGTGTTCTAGAGGCTGCACGGAGGTCTGCCGAGTGTTTTGCAAGAAGAGAAAGAAAGTTGTCCAAAACAGCTTGCAATCGAATGCTCATGTGAATAGAAAAGGCAGGAGAGTGGTCAGGTACTGTTTTCTCTCAGGTGGCAAGCTGCGCACACAATCGCAGTGTTGTACAGCTTGTTTCATCACCTTTGCGAAGCTGCCGCTCTCTACGGCTTCCGGAGACGAAGAAGCTGCTTCTTCGCGCAAAGACGATTCTGCTGCTCACAGTGCTCTGCACTGTGTGTCTTCTGCCGAAAGAGACCAGGGAGCGGTGCTTAGCTCTACAGAGCACCGTACCTTCGTCTTTAGCCTCTCTTCTCGTCTACATCTTAGCAAAAAGCTTTTCCACTCTGTCTGGCAAGGAGAAACTGTGCCAGCACAGAAAACATCTCCCATCGTGTTCTAGAGGCTGCACGGAGGTCTGCCGAGTGTTTTGCAAGAAGAGAAAGAAAGTTGTCCAAAACAGCTTGCAATCGAATGTTCATGTGATTAGAAAAGGCAGGAGAGTGGTCAGGTACTGTTTTCTCTCAGTTGGCAAGCTGCGCACACAATCGCAGTCTTGTACAGCTTGTTTCATCACCTTTGCGAAGTTGCCGCTCTCTCCGGCTCCCGGAGACGAAGAAGCTGCTTCTTCGCGCAAAGACGATTCTGCCGCTCACAGTGCTCTGCGGAGTGCGCCTTCTGCCGAAAGAAGCCCGGGAGCGGTGCTTAGCTCTGCAGAGCACCGTACCTTCGTCTTTAGCCTCTCTTCTCGTCTCCATCTTAGCAAAACGCTTTTCCACTCTGTCTGGCAAGGAGAAACTGTGCCAGCACAGAAAACATCTCCCATCGTGTTCTAGAGGCTGCACGGAGGTCTGCCGACAGTTTTGCAAGAAGAGAAAGAAAGTTGTCCAAAACAGCTTGCAATCGAATGTTCATGTGAATAGAAAAGGCAGGAGAGTGGTCAGGTACTGTTTTCTCTCAGTTGGCAAGCTGCGCACACAATCGCAGTGTTGTACAGCTTGTTTCATCACCTTTGCGAAGTTGCCGCTCTCTCCGGCTCCCGGAGACGAAGAAGCTGCTTCTTCGCGCAAAGACGATTCTGCCGCTCACAGTGCTCTGCACTGTGTGTCTTCTGCCGAAAGACACCAGGGAGCGGTGCATAGCTCTGAAGAGCACCTTACCTTCGTCTTTAGCCTCTCTTCTCGTCTACATCTTAGCAAAAAGCTTTTCCACTCTGTCTGGCAAGGACAAACTTTGCCAGCACAGAAAACATCTCCCATCGTGTTCTAGAGGCTGCACGGAGGTCTGCCGAGTGTTTTGCAAGAAGAGAAAGAAAGTTGTCCAAAACAGCTTGCAATCGAATGTTCATGTGAATAGAAAAGGTAGGAGAGTGGTCAGGTTCTGTTTTCTCTCAGTTGGCAAGCTGCGCACACAATCGCAGTGTTGTACAGCTTGTTTCATCACCTTTGCGAAGTTGCCGCTCTCTCCGGCTCCCGGAGACGAAGAAGCTGCTTCTTCGCGCAAAGACGATTCTGCCGCTCACAGTGCTCTGCGGTGTGCGCCTTATGCCGAAAGAGGTCCGGGAGCGGTGCTTAGCTCTGCAGAGCACCGTACCTTCGTCTTTAGCCTCTCTTCTCGTCTCCATCTTAGCAAAACGCTTTTCCACTCTGTCTGGCAAGGAGAAACTGTGCCAGCACAGAAAACATCTCCCATCGTGTTCTAGAGGCTGCACGGAGGTCTGCCGAGTGTTTTGCAAGAAGAGAAAGAAAGTTGTCCAAAACAGCTTGCAATCGAATGTTCATGTGAATAGAAAAGGCAGGAGAGTGGTCAGGTACTGTTTTCTCTCAGTTGGCAAGCTGCGCACACAATCGCAGTGGTGTACAGCTTGTTTCATCACCTTTGCGAAGTTGCCGCTCACTCCGGCTCCCGGAGACGAAGAAGCTGCTTCTTCCCGCAAAGACGATTCTGCCGCTCATAGTGCTCTGCACTGTGTGTCTTCTGCCGAAAGAGGCCAGGGAGCGGTGCTTAGCTCTGCAGAGCACCTTACCTTCGTCTTTAGCCTCTCTTCTCGTCTACATCTTAGCAAAAAGCTTTTCCACTCTGTCTGGCAAGGAGAAACTGTGCCAGCACAGAAAACATCTCCCATCGTGTTCTAGAGGCTGCACGGAGGTCTGCCGAGTGTTTTGCAAGAAGAGAAAGAAAGTTGTCCAAAACAGCTTGCAATCGAATGTTCATGTGATTAGAAAAGGCAGGAGAGTGGTCAGGTACTGTTTTCTCTCAGTTGGCAAGCTGCGCACACAATCGCAGTGTTGTACAGCTTGTTTCATCACCTTTGCGAAGTTGCCGCTCTCTCCGGCTCCCGGAGACGAAGAAGCTGCTTCTTCGCGCAAAGACGATTCTGCCGCTCACAGTGCTCTGCGGTATGTGTCTTCTGCCGAAAGAGGCCCGGGAGCGGTGCTTAGCTCTGCAGAGCACCGTACCTTCGTCTTTAGCCTCTCTTCTCGTCTACATCTTAGCAAAAAGCTTTTCCACTCTGTCTGGCAAGGAGAAACTTTGCCAGCACAGAAAACATCTCCCATCGTGTTCTAGAGGCTGCACGGAGGTCTGCCGAGTGTTTTGCAAGAAGAGAAAGAAAGTTGTCCAAAACAGCTTGCAATCGAATGTTCATGTGAATAGAAAAGGCAGGAGAGTGGTCAGGTACTGTTTTCTCTCAGGTGGCAAGCTGCGCACACAATCGCAGTGTTATACAGCTTGTTTCATCACCTTTGCGAAGTTGCCGCTCTCTCCGGCTCCAGGAGACGAAGAACCTGCTTCTTCGCGAAAAGACGATTCTGCCGCTCACAGTGATCTGCGGTGTGCGGCTTCTGCCGAAAGAGATCCGGGAGCGGTGCTTAGCTCTGCAGAGCACCGTACCTTCGTCTTTAGCCTCTCTTCTCGTCTACATCTTAGCAAAAAGCTTTTCCACTCTGTCTGGCAAGGAGAAACTGTGCCAGCACAAAAAACATCGCCCATCGTGTTCTAGAGGCTGCACGGAGGTCTGCCGAGTGTTTTGCAAGAAGAGAAAGAAAGTTGTCCAAAACAGCTTGCAATCGAATTTTCATGTGAATAGAAAAGGCAGGAGAGGGGTCAGGTACTGTTTTCTCTCAGTTGGCAAGCTGCGCACACAATCGCAGTGTTGTACAGCTTGTTTCATCACCTTTGCGAAGTTGCCGCTCTCTCCGGCTCCCGGAGACGAAGAAGCTGCTTCTTCGCGCAAAGACGATTCTGCCGCTCACAGTGCTCTGCGGTGTGCGCCTTCTGCCGAAAGACGCCCGGGAGCGGTGCTTAGCTCTGCAGAGCACCGTACCTTCGTCTTTAGCCTCTCTTCTCGTCTACATTTTAGCAAAAAGCTTTTCCACTCTGTCTGGCAAGGAGAAACTGTGCCAGCACAGAAAACATCTCCCATCGTGTTCTAGAGGCTGCACGGAGGTCTGCCGAGTGTTTTGCAAGAAGAGAAAGAAAGTTGTTCAAAACAGCTTGCAATCGAATGTTCATGTGAATAGAAAAGGCAGGAGAGTGGTCAGGTACTGTTTTCTCTCAGTTGGCAAGCTGCGCACACAATCGCAGTGTTGTACAGCTTGTTTCATCACCTTTGCGAAGTTGCCGCTCTCTCCGGCTCCCGGAGACGAAGAAGCTGCTTCTTCGCGCAAAGACGATTCTGCCGCTCACAGTGCTCTGCGGTGTGCGCCTTCTGCCGAAAGAGGTCCGGGAGCGGTGCTTAGCTCTGCAGAGCACCGTACCTTCGTCTTTAGCCTCTCTTCTCGTCTACATCTTAGCAAAACGCTTTTCCACTCTGTCTGGCAAGGACAAACTGTGCCAGCACAGAAAACATCTCCCATCGTGTTCTAGAGGCTGCACGGAGGTCTGCCGAGTGTTTTGCAAGAAGAGAAAGAAAGTTGTCCAAAACAGCTTGCAATCGAATGTTCATGTGAATAGAAAAGGCAGGAGAGTGGTCAGGTACTGTTTTCTCTCAGTTGGCAAGCTGCGCACACAATCGCAGTGTTGTACAGCTTGTTTCATCACCTTTGCGAAGTTGCCGCTCACTCCGGCTCCCGGAGACGAAGAAGCTGCTTTTTCGCGCAAAGACGATTCTGCCGCTCATTGTGCTCTGCACTGTGTGTCTTCTGCCGAAAGAGGCCCGGGAGCGGTGCTTAGCTCTGCAGAGCACCGTACCTTCGTCTTTAGCCTCTCTTCTCGTCTACATCTTAGCAAAAAGCTTTTCCACTCTGTCTGGCTAGGAGAAACTTTGCCAGCACAGAAAACATCTCCCATCGTGTTCTAGAGGCTGCACGGAGGTCTGCCGAGTGTTTTGCAAGAAGAGAAAGAAAGTTGTCCAAAACAGCTTGCAATCGAATGTTCATGTGAATAGAAAAGGCAGGAGAGTGGTCAGGTACTGTTTTCTCTCAGGTGGCAAGCTGCGCACACAATCGCAGTGTTATACAGCTTGTTTCATCACCTTTGCGAAGTTGCCGCTCTCTCCGGCTCCAGGAGACGAAGAAGCTGCTTCTTCGCGCAAAGACGATTCTGCCGCTCACAGTGCTCTGCGGTGTGCGTGTTCTGCCGAAAGAGGTCCGGGAGCGGTGCTTAGCTCTGCAGAGCACCGTACCTTCGTCTTTAGCCTCTCTTCTCGTCTACATCTTAGCAAAACGCTTTTCCACTCTGTCTGGCAAGGAGAAACTGTGCCAGCACAGAAAACATCTCCCATCGTGTTCTAGAGGCTGCACGGAGGTCTGCCGACTGTTTTGCAAGAAGAGAAAGAAAGTTGTTCAAAACAGCTTGCAATCGAATGTTCATGTGAATAGAAAAGGCAGGAGAGTGGTCAGGTACTGTTTTCTCTCAGTTGGCAAGCTGCGCACACAATCACAGTGTTGTACAGCTTGTTTCATCACCTTTGCGAAGTTGCCGCTCTCTCCGGCTCCCGGAGGCGAAGAAGCTGCTTCTTCGCGCAAAGACGATTCTGCCGCTCATAGTTCTCTGCACTGTGTGTCTTCTGCCGAAAGAGGCCCGGGAGCGGTGCTTAGCTCTGCAGAGCACCGTACCTTCGTCTTTAGCCTCTCTTCTCGTCTCCATTTAGCAAAACGCTTTTCCACTCTGTCTGGCAAGGAGAAACTGTGCCAGCACAGAAAACATCTCCCATCGTGTTCTAGAGGCTGCACGGAGGTCTGCCGAGTGTTTTGCAAGAAGAGAAAGAAAGTTGTCCAAAACAGCTTGCAATCGAATGTTCATGTGAATAGAAAAGGCAGGAGAGTGGTCAGGTACTGTTTTCTCTCAGGTGGCAAGCTGCGCACACAATCGCAGTGTTGTACAGCTTGTTTCATCACCTTTGCCAAGTTGCCGCTCTCTCCGGCTCCTGGAGACCAAGAAGCTGCTTGTTCGCGCAAAGACGATTCTGCCGCTCACAGTGCTCTGCGCTGTGTGTCTTCTGCCGAAAGACACCAGGGAGCGGTGCATAGCTCTGCAGAGCACCTTACCTTCATCTTTAGCCTCTCTTCTCGTCTACATCTTAGCAAAAAGCTTTTCCACTCTGTCTGGCAAGGAGAAACTTTGCCAGCACAGAAAACATCTCCCATCGTGTTCTAGAGGCTGCACGGAGGTCTGCCGAGTGTTTTGCAAGAAGAGAAAGAAAGTTGTCCAAAACAGCTTGCAATCGAATGTTCATGTGAATATAAAAGTTAGGAGAGTGGTCAGGTTCTGTTTTCTCTCAGTTGGGAAGCTGCGCACACAATCGCAGTGTTGTACAGCTTGTTTCATCACCTTTGCGAAGTTGCCGCTCTCTCCGGCTCCCGGAGACGAAGAAGCTGCTTCTTCGCGCAAAGACGATTCTGCCGCTCACAGTGCTCTGCGGTGTGCGCCTTCTGCCGAAAGAGGTCCGGGAGCGGTGCTTAGCTCTGCAGAGCACCGTACCTTCGTCTTTAGCCTCTCTTCTCGTCTACATCTTAGCAAAAAGCTTTTCCACTCTGTCTGGCAAGGAGAAACTGTGCCAGCACAGAAAACATCTCCCTTCGTGTTCTAGAGGCTGCACGGAGGTCTGCCGAGTGTTTTGCAAGAAGAGAAAGAAAGTTGTCCAAAACAGCTTGCAATCGAATGTTCATGTGAATAGAAAAGGCAGGAGAGTGGTCAGGTACTGTTTTCTCTCAGTTGGCAAGCTGCGCACACAATCGCAGTGTTGTACAGCTTGTTTCATCACCTTTGCGAAGTTGCCGCTCTCTCCGGCTCCGGGAGACGAAGAAGCTGCTTCTTCGCGCAAAGACGATTCTGCCGCTCACAGTGCTCTGCGGTGTGCGCCTTCTGCCGAAAGAGGTCCGGGAGCGGTGCTTAGCTCTGCAGAGGACCGTACCTTCGTCTTTAGCCGCTCTTCTCGTCTACATCTTAGCAAAAAGCTTTTCCACTCTGTCTGGCAAGGAGAAACTGTGCCAGCACAGAAAACATCTCCCTTCGTGTTCTAGAGGCTGCACGGAGGTCTGCCGAGTGTTTTGCAAGAAGAGAAAGAAAGTTGTCCAAAACAGCTTGCAATCGAATGTTCATGTGAATAGAAAAGGGAGGAGAGTGGTCAGGTACTGTTTTCTCTCAGTTGGCAAGCTGCGCACACAATCGCAGTGTTGTACAGCTTGTTTCATCACCTTTGCGAAGTTGCCGCTCTCTCCGGCTCCCGGAGACAAGGAAGCTGCTTCTTCGCGCAAAGACGATTCTGCCGCTCACAGTTCTCTGCGGTGTGCGCCTTCTGCCGAAAGAGGCTCGGGAGCGGTGCTTAGCTCTGCAGAGCACCATACCTACGTCTTTAGCCTCTCTTCTCGTCTACATCTTAGCAAAAAGCTTTTCCACTCTGTCTGGCAAGGAGAAACTGTGCCAGCACAGAAAACATCTCCCATCGTGTTCTAGAGGCTGCACGCAGGTCTGCCGAGTGTTTTGCAAGAAGAGAAAGAAAGTTGTCCAAAACAGCTTGCAATCGAATGTTCATGTGAATAGAAAAGGCAGGAGAGTGGTCAGGTACTGTTTTCTCTCAGTTGGCAAGCTGCGAACACAATCGCAGTGTTGTACAGCTTGTTTCATCACCTTTGCGAAGTTGCCGCTCTCTCCGGCTCCGGGAGACGAAGAAGCTGCTTCTTCGCGCAAAGACGATTCTGCCGCTCACAGTGCTCTGCGGTGTGCGGCTTCTGCCGAAAGAGGCCCGGGAGCGGTGCTTAGCTCTGCAGAGAACCGTACCTTCGTCTTTAGCCTCTCTTCTCGTCTACATCTTAGCAAAAAGCTTTTCCACTATGTCTGGCAAGGAGAAACTTTGCCAGCACAAAAAACATCTCCCATCGTGTTCTAGAGGCTGCACGGAGGTCTGCCGAGTGTTTTGCAAGAAGAGAAAGAAAGTTGTCCAAAACAGCTTGCAATCGAATGTTCATGTGATTAGAAAAGGCAGGAGAGTGGTCAGGTACTGTTTTCTCTCAGTTGGCAAGCTGCGCACACAATCGCAGTCTTGTAGAGATTGTTTCATCACCTTTGCGAAGTTGCCGCTCTCTCCGGCTCCCGGAGACGAAGAAGCTGCTTCTTCGCGCAAAGACGATTCTGCCCCTCACAGTGCTCTGCGGTGTGCGCCTTCTGCCGAAAGAGGTCCGGGAGCGGTGCTTAGCTCTGCAGAGCACCGTACCTTCGTCTTTAGCCTCTCTTCTCGTCTACATCTTAGCAAAAAGCTTTTCCACTCTGTCTGGAAAGGAGAAACTGTGCCAGCACAGAAAACATCTCCCTTCGTGTTCTAGAGACTGCACGGAGGTCTGCCGAGTGTTTTGCAAGAAGAGAAAGAAAGTTGTCCAAAACAGCTTGCAATCGAATGTTCATGTGAATAGAAAAGGCAGGAGAGTGGTCAGGTACTGTTTTCTCTCAGTTGGCAAGCTGCGCACACAATCGCAGTGTTGTACAGCTTGTTTCATCACCTTTGCGAAGCTGCCGCTCTCTCCGGCTCCCGGAGACGAAGAAGCTGCTTCTTCGCGCAAAGACGATTCTGCTGCTCACAGTGCTCTGCGGTGTGTGTCTTCTGCCGAAAGAGACCAGGGAGCGGTGCTTAGCTCTACAGACCACCGTACCTCCGTCTTTAGCCTCTCTTCTCGTCTACATCTTAGCAAAAAGCTTTTCCACTCTGTCTGGCAAGGACAAACTTTGCCAGCACAGAAAACATCTCCCATCGTGTTCTAGAGGCTGCACGGAGGTCTGCCGAGTGTTTTGCAAGAAGAGAAAGAAAGTTGTCCAAAACAGCTTACAATCGAATGTTCATGTGAATAGAAAAGGCAGGAGAGTGGTCAGGTACTGTTTTCTCTCAGTTGGCAAGCTGCGCACACAATCGCAGTGTTGTACAGATGGTTTCATCACCTTTGCGAAGTTGCCGCTCTCTCCGGCTCCCGGAGACGAAGAAGCTGCTTCTTCGCGCAAAGACGATTCTGCCGCTCACAGTGCTCTGCGGTGTGCGCCTTCTGCCGAAAGAGGTCCGGGAGCGGTGCTTAGCTCTGTAGAGCACCGTACCTTCGTCTTTAGCCTCTCTTCTCATCTACATCTTAGCAAAAAGCTTTTCCACTCTGTCTGGCTAGGAGAAACTGTGCCAGCACAAAAAACATCTCCCATCGTGTTCTAGAGGCTGCACGGAGGTCTGCCGAGTGTTTTGCAAGAAGAGAAAGAAAGTTGTTCAAAACAGCTTGCAATCGAATGTTCATGTGAATAGAAAAGGCAGGAGAGTGGTCAGGTACTGTTTTCTCTCAGTTGGCAAGCTGCGCACACAATCGCAGTGTTGTACAGCTTGTTTCATCACCTTTGCGAAGCTGCCGCTCTCTCCGGCTCCCGGAGACGAAGAAGCTGCTTCTTCGCGCAAAGACGATTCTGCTGCTCACAGTGCTCGGCGGTGTGTGTCTTCTGCCGAAAGAGACCAGGGAGCGGTGCTTAGCTCTGCAGAGCACCGTACCTTCGTCTTTAGCCTCTCTTCTCGTCTACATCTTAGCAAAAAGCTTTTCCACTCTGTCTGGCAAGGAGAAACTGTGCCAGCACAGAAAACATCTCCCATCGTGTTCTAGAGGCTGCACGGAGGTCTGCCGAGTGTTTTGCAAGAAGAGAAAGAAAGTTGTCCAAAACAGCTTGCAATCGAATGTTCATGTGAATAGAAAAGGCAGGAGAGTGGTCAGGTACTGTTTTCTCTTAGTTGGCAAGCTGCGCACACAATCGCAGTGTTGTACAGCTTGTTTCATCACCTTTGCGAAGTGGCCGCTCTCTCCGGCTCCCGGAGACGAAGAAGCTGCTTCTTCGCGCAAAGACGATTCTGCCGCTCACAGTCCTCTGCGGTGTGCGCCTTCTGCCGAAAGAGATCCGGGAGCGGTGCTTAGCTCTGCAGAGCACCGTACCTTCGTCTTTAGCCTCTCTTCTCGTCTACATCTTAGCAAAAAGCTTTTCCACTCTGTCTGGCAAGGAGAAACTGTGCCAGCACAGAAAACATCTCCCATCGTGTTCTAGAGGCTGCACGCAGGTCTGCCGAGTGTTTTGCAAGAAGAGAAAGAAAGTTGTCCAAAACAGCTTGCAATCGAATGTTCATGTGAATAGAAAAGGCAGGAGAGTGGTCAGGTACTGTTTTCTCTCAGTTGGCAAGCTGCGAACACAATCGCAGTGTTGTACAGCTTGTTTCATCACCTTTGCCAAGTTGCCGCTCTCTCCGGCTCCCGGAGACGAAGAAGCTGCTTCTTCGCGCAAAGACGATTCTGCCGCTCACAGTGCTCTGCGGTGTGCGGCTTCTGCCGAAAGAGGCCCGGGAGCGGTGCTTAGCTCTGCAGAGAACCGTACCTTCGTCTTTAGCCTCTCTTCTCGTCTACATCTTAGCAAAAAGCTTTTCCACTATGTCTGGCAAGGAGAAACTGTGCCAGCACAAAAAACATCTCCCATCGTGTTCTAGAGGCTGCACGGAGGTCTGCCGAGTGTTTTGCAAGAAGAGAAAGAAAGTTGTCCAAAACAGCTTGCAATCGAATGTTCATGTGATTAGAAAAGGCAGGAGAGTGGTCAGGTACTGTTTTCTGTCAGTTGGCAAGCTGCGCACACAATCGCAGTGTTGTACAGCTTGTTTCATCACCTTTGCGAAGTTGCCGCTCTCTCCGGCTCCCGGAGACGAAGAAGCTGCTTCTTCGCGCAAAGACGATTCTGCCGCTCACAGTGCTCTGCGGTGTGCGCCTTCTGCCGAAAGAGGTCCGGGAGCGGTGCTTAGCTCTACAGACCACCGTACCTTCGTCTTTAGCCTCTCTTCTCGTCTACATCTTAGCAAAAAGCTTTTCCACTCTGTCTGGCAAGGACAAAATTTGCCAGCACAGAAAACATCTCCCATCGTGTTCTAGAGGCTGCACGGAGGTCTGCCGAGTGTTTTGCAAGAAGAGAAAGAAAGTTGTCCAAAACAGCTTACAATCGAATGTTCATGTGAATAGAAAAGGCAGGAGAGTGGTCAGGTACTGTTTTCTCTCAGTTGGCAAGCTGCGCACACAATCGCAGTGTTGTACAGCTTGTTTCATCACCTTTGCGAAGTTGCCGCTCTCTCCGGCTCCCGGAGACGAAGAAGCTGCTTCTTCGCGCAAAGACGATTCTGCCGCTCACAGTGCTCTGCGGTGTGCGCCTTCTGCCGAAAGAGGTCCGGGAGCGGTGCTTAGCTCTGCAGAGCACCGTACCTTCGTCTTTAGCCTCTCTTCTCGTCTACATCTTAGCAAAAAGCTTTTCCACTCTGTCTGGCTAGGAGAAACTGTGCCAGAACAAAAAACATCTCCCATCGTGTTCTAGAGGCTGCACGGAGGTCTGCCGAGTGTTTTGCAAGAAGAGAAAGAAAGTTGTTCAAAACAGCTTGCAATCGAATGTTCATGTGAATAGAAAAGGCAGGAGAGTGGTCAGGTACTGTTTTCTCTCAGGTGGCAAGCTGCGCACACAATCGCAGTGTTGTACAGCTTGTTTCATCACCTTTGCGAAGCTGCCGATCTCTCCGGCTCCCGGAGACGAAGAAGCTGCTTCTTCGCGAAAAGACGATTCTGCCGCTCACAGTGCTCTGCGGTGTGTGTCTTCTGCCGAAAGACACCAGGGAGCGGTGCTTAGCTCTGCAGAGCACCGTACCTTCGTCTTTAGCCTCTCTTCTCGTCTACATCTTAGCAAAAAGCTTTTCCACTCTGTCTGGCAAGGACAAACTTTGCCAGCACAGAAAACATCTCCCATCGTGTTCTAGAGGCTGCACGGAGGTCTGCCGAGTGTTTTGCAAGAAGAGAAAGAAAGTTGTCCAAAACAGCTTGCAATCGAATGTTCATGTGAATAGAAAAGGCAGGAGAGTGGTCAGGTACTGTTTTCTCTCAGTTGGCAAGCTGCGCACACAATCGCAGTGTTGTACAGCTTGTTTCATCACCTTTGCGAAGTTGCCGCTCTCTCCGGCTCCCGGAGACGAAGAAGCTGCTTCTTCGCGCAAAGACGATTCTGCCGCTCACAGTGCTCTGCGGTGTGCGCCTTCTGCCGAAAGAGATCCGGGAGCGGTGCTTAGCTCTGCAGAGCACCGTACCTTCGTCTTTAGCCTCTCTTCTCGTCTACATCTTAGCAAAAAGCTTTTCCACTCTGTCTGGCAAGGAGAAACTTTGCCAGCACAGAAAACATCTCCCATCGTGTTCTAGAGGCTGCACGGAGGTCTGCCGAGTGTTTTGCAAGAAGAGAAAGAAAGTTGTCCAAAACAGCTTGCAATCGAATGTTCATGTGAATAGAAAAGGAAGGAGAGTGGTCAGGTACTGTTTTCTCTCAGTTGGCAAGCTGCGCACACAATCGCAGTGTTGTACAGCTTGTTTCATCACCTTTGCGAAGTTGCCGCTCTCTCCGGCTCCTGGAGACCAAGAAGCTGCTTCTTCGCGCAAAGACGATTCTGCCGCTCACAGTGCTCTGCACTGTGTGTCTTCTGCCGAAAGACACCAGGGAGCGGTGCATAGCTCTGCAGAGCACCTTACCTTCGTCTTTAGCCTCTCTTCTCGTCTACATCTTAGCAAAAAGCTTTTCCACTCTGTCTGGCAAGGAGAAACTTTGCCAGCACAGAAAACATCTCCCATCGTGTTCTAGAGGCTGCACGGAGGTCTGCCGAGTGTTTTGCAAGAAGAGAAAGAAAGTTGTCCAAAACAGCTTGCAATCGAATGTTCATGTGAATAGAAAGGCAGGAGAGTGGTCAGGTTCTGTTTTCTCTCATTTGGGAAGCTGCGCACACAATCGCAGTGTTGTAGAGCTTGTTTCATCACCTTTGCGAAGCTGCCGCTCTCTCCGGCTCCCGGAGACGAAGAAGCTGCTTCTTCGCGCAAAGACGATTCTGCCGCTCACAGTGCTCTGCGGTGTGCGCCTTCTGCCAAAAGAGGTCCGGGAGCGGTGCTTAGCTCTGCAGAGCACCGTACCTTCGTCTTTAGCCTCTCTTCTCGTCTCCATCTTAGCAAAACCCTTTTCCACTCTGTCTGGCAAGGAGAAACTGTGCCAGCACAGAAAACATCTCCCATCGTGTTCTAGAGGCTGCACGGAGGTCTGCCGAGTGTTTTGCAAGAAGAGAAAGAAAGTTGTCCAAAACAGCTTGCAATCGAATGTTCATGTGAATAGAAAAGGCAGGAGAGTGGTCAGGTACTGTTTTCTCTCAGTTGGCAAGCTGCGCACACAATCGCAGTGTTGTACAGCTTGTTTCATCACCTTTGCGAAGTTGCCGCTCACTCCGGCTCCCGGAGACGAAGAAGCTGCTTCTTCGCGCAAAGACGATTCTGCCGCTCATAGTGCTCTGCACTGTGTGTCTTCTGCCGAAAGAGGCCCGGGAGCGGTGCTTAGCTCTGCAGAGCACCGTACCTTCGTCTTTAGCCTCTCTTCTCGTCTACATCTTAGCAAAAAGCTTTTCCACTCTGTCTGGCAAGGAGAAACTGTGCCAGCACAGAAAACATCTCCCATCGTGTTCTAGAGGCTGCACGGAGGTCTGCCGAGTGTTTTGCAAGAAGAGAAAGAAAGTTGTCCAAAACAGCTTGCAATCGAATGTTCATGTGATTAGAAAAGGCAGGAGAGTGGTCAGGTACTGTTTTCTCTCAGTTGGCAAGCTGCGCACACAATCGCAGTGTTGTACAGCTTGTTTCATCACCTTTGCGAAGTTGCCGCTCTCTCCGGCTCCGGGAGACGAAGAAGCTGCTTCTTCGCGCAAAGACGATTCTGCCGCTCACTGTGCTCTGCGGTGTGCGCCTTCTGCCGAAAGAGGTCCGGGAGCGGTGCTTAGCTCTGCAGAGGACCGTACCTTCGTCTTTAGCCTCTCTTCTCGTCTACATCTTAGCAAAAAGCTTTTCCACTCTGTCTGGCAAGGAGAAACTGTGCCAGCACAGAAAACATCTCCCATCGTCTTCTAGAGGCTGCACGGAGGTCTGCCGAGTGTTTTGCAAGAAGAGAAAGAAAGTTGTCCAAAACAGCTTGCAATCGAATGTTCATGTGAATAGAAAAGGCAGGAGAGTGGTCAGGTACTGTTTTCTCTCACTTGGCAAGCTGCGCACACAATCGCAGTGTTGTACAGCTTGTTTCATCACCTTTGCGAAGTTGCCGCTCTCTCCGGCTCCCGGAGACGAAGAAGCTGCTTCTTCGCGCAAAGACGATTCTGCTGCTCACAGTGCTCTGCGGTGTGTGTCTTCTGCCGAAAGAGACCAGGGAGCGGTGCTTAGCTCTACAGAGCACCGTACCTTCGTCTTTAGCCTCTCTTCTCGTCTACATCTTAGCAAAAAGCTTTTCCACTCTGTCTGGCAAGGACAAATTTTGCCAGCACAGAAAACATCTCCCATCGTATTCTAGAGGCTGCACGGAGGTCTGCAAAGTGTTTTGCAAGAAGAGAAAGAAAGTTGTCCAAAACAGCTTGCAATCGAATGTTCATGTGAATAGAAAAGGCAGGAGAGTGGTCAGGTACTGTTTTCTCTCAGTTGGCAAGCTGCGCACACAATCGCAGTGTTGTACAGCTTGTTTCATCACCTTTGCGAAGTTGCCGCTCTCTCCGGCTCCCGGAGACAAGGAAGCTGCTTCTTCGCGCAAAGACGATTCTGCCGCTCACAGTTCTCTGCGGTGTGCGCCTTCTGCCGAAAGAGGCTCGGGAGCGGTGCTTAGCTCTGCAGAGCACCATACCTTCGTCTTTAGCCTCTCTTCTCGTCTACATCTTAGCAAAAAGCTTTTCCACTCTGTCTGGCAAGGAGAAACTGTGCCAGCACAGAAAACATCTCCCATCGTGTTCTAGAGGCTGCACGGAGGTCTGCCGAGTGTTTTGCAAGAAGAGAAAGAAAGTTGTTCAAAACAGCTTGCAATCGAATGTTCATGTGAATAGAAAAGGCAGGAGAGTGGTCAGGTACTGTTTTCTCTCAGTTGGCAAGCTGCGCACACAATCGCAGTGTTGTACAGCTTGTTTCATCACCTTTGCGAAGTTGCCGCTCTCTCCGGCTCCCGGAGACGAAGAAGCTGCTTCTTCGCGCAAAGACGATTCTGCCGCTCACAGTGCTCTGCGGTGTGCGCCTTCTGCCAAAAGAGATCCGGGAGAGGTGCTTAGCTCTGCAGAGCACCGTACCTTCGTCTTTAGCCTCTCTTCTCGTCTACATCTTAGCAAAAAGCTTTTCCACTCTGTCTGGCAAGGAGAAACTGTGCCAGCACAGAAAACATCTCCCATCGTGTTCTAGAGGCTGCACGGAGGTCTGCCGAGTGTTTTGCAAGAAGAGAAAGAAAGTTGTCCAAAACAGCTTGCAATCGAATGTTCATGTGAATAGAAAAGGCAGGAGAGTGGTCAGGTACTGTTTTCTCTCAGTTGGCAAGCTGCGAACACAATCGCAGTGTTGTACAGCTTGTTTCATCACCTTTGCGAAGCTGCCGCTCTCTCCGGCTCCCGGAGACGAAGAAGCTGCTTCTTCGCGCAAAGACGATTCTGCCGCTCACAGTGCTCTGCGGTGTGCGCCTTCTGCCGAAAGAGGTCCGGGAGCGGTGCTTAGCTCTGCAGAGCACCGTACCTTCGTCTTTAGCCTCTCTTCTCGTCTACATCTTAGCAAAAAGCTTTTCCACTCTGTCTGGCTAGGAGAAACAGTGCCAGCACAAAAAACATCTCCCATCGTGTTCTAGAGGCTGCACGGAGGTCTGCCGAGTGTTTTGCAAGAAGAGAAAGAAAGTTGTTCAAAACAGCTTGCAATCGAATGTTCATGTGAATAGAAAAGGCAGGAGAGTGGTCAGGTACTGTTTTCTCTCAGTTGGCAAGCTGCGCACACAATCGCAGTGTTGTACAGCTTGTTTCATCACCTTTGCGAAGCTGCCGCTCTCTCCGGCTCCCGGAGACGAAGAAGCTGCTTCTTCGCGAAAAGACGATTCTGCTGCTCACAGTGCTCTGCACTGTGTGTCTTCTGCCGAAAGAGGTCCGGGAGCGGTGCTTAGCTCTGCAGAGAACCGTACCTTCGTCTTTAGCCTCTCTTCTCGTCTACATCTTAGCAAAAAGCTTTTCCACTCTGTCTGGCAAGGACAAACTTTGCCAGCACAGAAAACATCTCCCATCGTGTTCTAGAGGCTGCACACAGGTCTGCCGAGTGTTTTGCAAGAAGAGAAAGAAAGTTGTCCAAAACAGCTTGCAATCGAATGTTCATGTGAATAGAAAAGGCAGGAGAGTGGTCAGGTACTGTTTTCTCTCAGTTGGCAAGCTGCGCACACAATCGCAGTGTTGTACAGCTTGTTTCATCACCTTTGCGAAGTTGCCGCTCTCTCCGGCTCCCGGAGACGAAGAAGCTGCTTCTTCGCGCAAAGACGATTCTGCCGCTCACAGTGCTCTGCGGTGTGCGCCTTCTGCCGAAAGAGATCCGGGAGCGGTGCTTAGCTCTGCAGAGCACCGTACCTTCGTCTTTAGCCTCTCTTCTCGTCTACATCTTAGCAAAAAGCTTTTCCACTCTGTCTGGCAAGGAGAAATTGTGCCAGCACAGAAAACATCTCCCATCGTGTTCTAGAGGCTGCACGGAGGTCTGCCGAGTGTTTTGCAAGAAGAGAAAGAAAGTTGTCCAAAACAGCTTGCAATCGAATGTTCATGTGAATAGAAAAGGCAGGAGAGTGGTCAGGTACTGTTTTCTCTCAGTTGGCAAGCTGCGCACACAATCGCAGTGTTGTACAGCTTGTTTCATCACCTTTGCGAAGTTGCCGCTCTCTCCGGCTCCCGGAGACGAAGAAGCTGCTTCTTCGCGCAAAGACGATTCTGCCGCTCACTGTGCTCTGCGGTGTGCGCCTTCTGCCGAAAGAGGTCCGGGAGCGGTGCTTAGCTCTGCAGAGCACCGTACCTTCGTCTTTAGCCTCTCTTCTCGTCTACATCTTAGCAAAAAGCTTTTCCACTCTGTCTGGCAAGGAGAAACTGTGCCAGCACAGAAAACATCTCCCATCGTGTTCTAGAGGCTGCACAGAGGTCTGCCGAGTGTTTTGCAAGAAGAGAAAGAAAGTTGTCCAAAACAGCTTGCAATCGAATGTTCATGTGAATAGAAAAGGCAGGAGAGTGGTCAGGTACTGTTTTCTCTCAGTTGGCAAGCTGCGCACACAATCGCAGTGTTGTACAGCTTGTTTCATCACCTTTGCCAAGTTGCCGCTCTCTCAGGCTCCTGGAGACCAAGAAGCTGCTTCTTCGCGCAAAGACGATTCTGCCGCTCACAGTGCTCTGCACTGTGTATCTTCTGCCGAAAGACACCAGGGAGCGGTGCATAGCTCTGCAGAGCACCTTACCTTCGTCTTTAGCCTCTCTTCTCGTCTACATCTTAGCAAAAAGCTTTTCCACTCTGTCTGGCAAGGACAAATTTTGCCAGCACAGAAAACATCTCCCATCGTATTCTAGAGGCTGCACGGAGGTCTGCAAAGTGTTTTGCAAGAAGAGAAAGAAAGTTGTCCAAAACAGCTTGCAATCGAATGTTCATGTGAATAGAAAAGGCAGGAGAGTGGTCAGGTACTGTTTTCTCTCAGTTGGCAAGCTGCGCACACAATCGCAGTGTTGTACAGCTTGTTTCATCACCTTTGCGAAGTTGCCGCTCTCTCCGGCTCCCGGAGACAAGGAAGCTGCTTCTTCGCGCAAAGACGATTCTGCCGCTCACAGTTCTCTGCGGTGTGCGCCTTCTGCCGAAAGAGGCTCGGGAGCGGTGCTTAGCTCTGCAGAGCACCATACCTTCGTCTTTAGCCTCTCTTCTCGTCTACATCTTAGCAAAAAGCTTTTCCACTCTGTCTGGCAAGGAGAAACTGTGCCAGCACAGAAAACATCTCCCATCGTGTTCTAGAGGCTGCACGGAGGTCTGCCGAGTGTTTTGCAAGAAGAGAAAGAAAGTTGTCCAAAACAGCTTGCAATCGAATGTTCATGTGAATAGAAAAGGCAGGAGAGTGGTCAGGTACTGTTTTCTCTCAGTTGGCAAGCTGCGCACACAATCGCAGTGTTGTACAGCTTGTTTCATCACCTTTGCGAAGTTGCCGCTCTCTCCGGCTCCCGGAGACGAAGAAGCTGCTTCTTCGCGCAAAGACGATTCTGCCGCTCACAGTGCTCTGCGGTGTGCGCCTTCTGCCGAAAGAGATCCGGGAGCGGTGCTTAGCTCTGCAGAGCACCGTACCTTCGTCTTTAGCCTCTCTTCTCGTCTACATCTTAGCAAAAAGCTTTTCCACTCTGTCTGGCAAGGAGAAACTGTGCCAGCACAGAAAACATCTCCCATCGTGTTCTAGAGGCTGCACGGAGGTCTGCCGAGTGTTTTGCAAGAAGAGAAAGAAAGTTGTCCAAAACAGCTTGCAATCGAATGTTCATGTGAATAGAAAAGGCAGGAGAGTGGTCAGGTACTGTTTTCTCTCAGTTGGCAAGCTGCGAACACAATCGCAGTGTTGTACAGCTTGTTTCATCACCTTTGCGAAGTTGCCGCTCTCTCCGTCTCCCGGAGACGAAGAAGCTGCTTCTTCGCGCAAAGACGATTCTGCCGCTCACAGTGCTCTGCGGTGTGCGGCTTCTGCCGAAAGAGGCCCGGGAGCGGTGCTTAGCTCTGCAGAGAACCGTACCTTCGTCTTTAGCCTCTCTTCTCGTCTACATCTTAGCAAAAACCTTTTCCACTCTGTCTGGCAAGGACAAACTTTGCCAGCACAGAAAACATCTCCCATCGTGTTCTAGAGGCTGCACGGAGGTCTGCCGAGTGTTTTGCAAGAAGAGAAAGAAAGTTGTCCAAAACAGCTTACAATCGAATGTTCATGTGAATAGAAAAGGCAGGAGAGTGGTCAGGTACTGTTTTCTCTCAGTTGGCAAGCTGCGCACACAATCACAGTGTTGTACAGCTTGTTTCATCACCTTTGCGAAGTTGCCGCTCTCTCCGGCTCCCGGAGACGAAGAAGCTGCTTCTTCGCGCAAAGACGATTCTGCCGCTCACAGTGCTCTGCGGTGTGCGCCTTCTGCCGAAAGAGGTCCGGGAGCGGTGCTTAGCTCTGCAGAGCACCGTACCTTCGTCTTTAGCCTCTCTTCTCGTCTACATCTTAGCAAAAAGCTTTTCCACTCTGTCTGGCTAGGAGAAACTGTGCCAGCACAAAAAACATCTCCCATCGTGTTCTAGAGGCTGCACGGAGGTCTGCCGAGTGTTTTGCAAGAAGAGAAAGAAAGTTGTTCAAAACAGCTTGCAATCGAATGTTCATGTGAATAGAAAAGGCAGGAGAGTGGTCAGGTACTGTTTTCTCTCAGTTGGCAAGCTGCGCACACAATCGCAGTGTTGTACAGCTTGTTTCATCACCTTTGCGAAGCTGCCGCTCTCTCCGGCTCCCGGAGACGAAGAAGCTGCTTCTTCGCGAAAAGACGATTCTGCTGCTCACAGTGCTCTGCGGTGTGTGTCTTCTGCCGAAAGAGGTCCGGGAGCGGTGCTTAGCTCTGCAGAGAACCGTACCTTCGTCTTTAGCCTCTCTTCTCGTCTACATCTTAGCAAAAAGCTTTTCCATTCTGTCTGGCAAGGACAAACTTTGCCAGCACAGAAAACATCTCCCATCGTGTTCTAGAGTCTGCACACAGGTCTGCCGAGTGTTTTGCAAGAAGAGAAAGAAAGTTGTCCAAAACAGCTTGCAATCGAATGTTCATGTGAATAGAAAAGGCAGGAGAGTGGTCAGGTACTGTTTTCTCTCAGTTGGCAAGCTGCGCACACAATCGCAGTGTTGTACAGCTTGTTTCATCACCTTTGCGAAGTTGCCGCTCTCTCCGGCTCCCGGAGACGAAGAAGCTGCTTCTTCGCGCAAAGACGATTCTGCCGCTCACAGTGCTCTGCGGTGTGCGCCTTCTGCCGAAAGAGATCCGGGAGCGGTGCTTAGCTCTGCAGAGCACCGTACCTTCGTCTTTAGCCTCTCTTCTCGTCTACATCTTAGCAAAAAGCTTTTCCACTCTGTCTGGCAAGGAGAAACTTTGCCAGCACAGAAAACATCTCCCATCGTGTTCTAGAGGCTGCACGGAGGTCTGCCGAGTGTTTTGCAAGAAGAGAAAGAAAGTTGTCCAAAACAGCTTGCAATCGAATGTTCATGTGAATAGAAAAGGCAGGAGAGTGGTCAGGTACTGTTTTCTCTCAGTTGGCAAGCTGCGCACACAATCGCAGTGTTGTACAGCTTGTTTCATCACCTTTGCGAAGTTGCCGCTCTCTCCGGCTCCCGGAGACGAAGAAGCTGCTTCTTCGCGCAAAGACGATTCTGCCGCTCACTGTGCTCTGCGGTGTGCGCCTTCTGCCGAAAGAGGCCCGGGAGCGGTGCTTAGCTCTGCAGAGCACCGTACCTTCGTCTTTAGCCTCTCTTCTCGTCTACATCTTAGCAAAAAGCTTTTCCACTCTGTCTGGCAAGGAGAAATTGTGCCAGCACAGAAAACATCTCCCATCGTGTTCTAGAGGCTGCACGGAGGTCTGCCGAGTGTTTTGCAAGAAGAGAAAGAAAGTTGTCCAAAACAGCTTGCAATCGAATGTTCATGTGAATAGAAAAGGCAGGAGAGTGGTCAGGTACTGTTTTCTCTCAGTTGGCAAGCTGCGCACACAATCGCAGTGTTGTACAGCTTGTTTCATCACCTTTGCCAAGTTGCCGCTCTCTCAGGCTCCTGGAGACCAAGAAGCTGCTTCTTCGCGCAAAGACGATTCTGCCGCTCATAGTGCTCTGCACTGTGTGTCTTCTGCCGAAAGACACCAGGGAGCTGTGCATAGCTCTGCAGAGCACCTTACCTTCGTCTTTAGCCTCTCTTCTCGTCTACATCTTAGCAAAAAGCTTTTCCACTCTGTCTGGCAAGGAGAAACTTTGCCAGCACAGAAAACATCTCCCATCGTGTTCTAGAGGCTGCACGGAGGTCTGCCGAGTGTTTTGCAAGAAGAGAAAGAAAGTTGTCCAAAACAGCTTGCAATCGAATGTTCATGTGAATAGAAAAGGTAGGAGAGTGGTCAGGTTCTGTTTTCTCTCAGTTGGGAAGCTGCGCACACAATCGCAGTGTTGTACAGCTTGTTTCATCACCTTTGCGAAGTTGCCGCTCTCTCCGGCTCCCGGAGACGAAGAAGCTGCTTCTTCGCGCAAAGACGATTCTGCCGCTCACAGTGCTCTGCGGTGTGCGCCTTCTGCCGAAAGAGGTCCGGGAGCGGTGCTTAGCTCTCCAGAGCACCGTACCTTCGTCTTTAGCCTCTCTTCTCGTCTCCATCTTAGCAAAAAGCTTTTCCACTCTGTCTGGCAAGGAGAAACTTTGCCAGCACAGAAAACATCTCCCATCGTGTTCTAGAGGCTGCACGGAGGTCTGCCGAGTGTTAGCAAGAAGAGAAAGAAAGTTGTCCAAAACAGCTTGCAATCGAATGTTCATGTGAATAGAAAAGGCAGGAGAGTGGTCAGGTACTGTTTTCTCTCAGTTGGCAAGCTGCGCACACAATCGCAGTGTTGTACAGCTTGTTTCATCACCTTTGCGAAGTTGCCGCTCTCTCCGGCTCCCGGAGACGAAGAAGCTGCCTGTTCGCGCAAAGACGATTCTGCCGCTCACAGTGCTCTGCGGTGTGCGCCTTCTGCCGAAAGACATCCGGGAGCGGTGCTTAGCTCTGCAGAGCACCGTACCTTCGTCTTTAGCCTCTCTTCTCGTCTACATCTTAGCAAAAAGCTTTTCCACTCTGTCTGGCAAGGAGAAACTGTGCCAGCACAAAAAACATCTCCCATCGTGTTCTAGAGGCTGCACGGAGGTCTGCCGAGTGTTTTGCAAGAAGAGAAAGAAAGTTGTCCAAAACAGCTTGCAATCGAATGTTCATGTGAATAGAAAAGGCAGGAGAGTGGTCAGGTACTGTTTTCTCTCAGTTGGCAAGCTGCGAACACAATCGCAGTGTTGTACAGCTTGTTTCATCACCTTTGCGAAGTTGCCGCTCTCTCCGGCTCCCGGAGACGAAGAAGCTGCTTCTTCGCGCAAAGACGATTCTGCCGGTCACAGTGCTCTGCGGTGTGCGC
This sequence comes from Melozone crissalis, assembly GCF_028551555.1. NCBI lineage: Eukaryota > Metazoa > Chordata > Aves > Passeriformes > Passerellidae > Melozone > Melozone crissalis. Next base: position 29,624 of record NW_026536091.1, on the reverse strand, counting down.
CTTCTGCCGAAAGAGGCCCGGGAGCGGTGCTTAGCTCTGCAGAGCACCGTACCTTCGTCTTTAGCCTCTCTTCTCGTCTACATCTTAGCAAAAAGCTTTTCCACTATGTCTGGCAAGGAGAAACTGTGCCAGCACAAAAAACATCTCCCATCGTGTTCTAGAGGCTGCACGGAGGTCTGCCGAGTGTTTTGCAAGAAGAGAAAGAAAGTTGTCCAAAACAGCTTGCAATCGAATGTTCATGTGATTAGAAAAGGCAGGAGAGTGGTCAGGTACTGTTTTCTCTCAGTTGGCAAGCTGCGCACACAATCGCAGTGTTGTACAGCTTGTTTCATCACCTTTGCGAAGTTGCCGCTCTCTCCGGCTCCCGGAGACGAAGAAGCTGCTTCTTCGCGCAAAGACGATTCTGCCGCTCACAGTGCTCTGCGGTGTGCGCCTTCTGCCGAAAGAGGTCCGGGAGCGGTGCTTAGCTCTGCAGAGCACCGTACCTTCGTCTTTAGCCTCTCTTCTCGTCTACATCTTTGCAAAAAGCTTTTCCACTCTGTCTGGCAAGGAGAAACTGTGCCAGCACAGAAAACATCTCCCTTCGTGTTCTAGAGGCTGCACGGAGGTCTGCCGAGTGTTTTGCAAGAAGAGAAAGAAAGTTGTCCAAAACAGCTTGCAATCGAATGTTCATGTGAATAGAAAAGGCAGGAGAGTGGTCAGGTACTGTTTTCTCTCACTTGGCAAGCTGCGCACACAATCGCAGTGTTGTACAGCTTGTTTCATCACCTTTGCGAAGTTGCCGCTCTCTCCGGCTCCCGGAGACGAAGAAGCTGCTTCTTCGCGCAAAGACCATTCTGCTGCTCTCAGTGCTGTGCGGTGTGTGTCTTCTGCCGAAAGAGACCAGGGAGCGGTGCTTAGCTCTACAGAGCACCGTACCTTCGTCTTTAGCCTCTCTTCTCGTCTACATCTTAGCAAAAAGCTTTTCCACTCTGTCTGGCAAGGACAAACTTTGCCAGCACAGAAAACATCTCCCATCGTGTTCTAGAGGCTGCACGGAGGTCTGCCGAGTGTTTTGCAAGAAGAGAAAGAAAGTTGTCCAAAACAGCTTACAATCGAATGTTCATGTGAATAGAAAAGGCAGGAGAGTGGTCAGGTACTGTTTTCTCTCAGTTGGCAAGCTGCGCACACAATCGCAGTGTTGTACAGCTTGTTTCATCACCTTTGCGAAGTTGCCGCTCTCTCCGGCTCCCGGAGACGAAGAAGCTGCTTCTTCGCGCAAAGACGATTCTGCCGCTCACAGTGCTCTGCGGTGTGCGCCTTCTGCCGAAAGAGGTCCGGGAACGGTGCTTAGCTCTGCAGAGCACCGTACCTTCGTCTTTAGCCTCTCTTCTCGTCTACATCTTAGCAAAAAGCTTTTCCACTCTGTCTGGCTAGGAGAAACTGTGCCAGCACAAAAAACATCTCCCATCGTGTCCTAGAGGCTGCACGGAGGTCTGCCGAGTGTTTTGCAAGAAGAGAAAGAAAGTTGTCCAAAACAGCTTGCAATCGAATGTTCATGTGAATAGAAAAGGCAGGAGAGTGGTCAGGTACTGTTTTCTCTCACTTGGCAAGCTGCGCACACAATCGCAGTGTTGTACAGCTTGTTTCATCACCTTTGCGAAGTTGCCGCTCTCTCCGGCTCCCGGAGACGAAGAAGCTGCTTCTTCGCGCAAAGACGATTCTGCCCTTCACAGTGCTCTGCGGTGTGCGCCTTCTGCCGAAAGAGGTCCGGGAGCGGTGCTTAGCTCTGCAGAGCACCGTACCTTCGTCTTTAGCCTCTCTTCTCGTCTCCATCTTAGCAAAACGCTTTTCCACTCTGTCTGGCAAGGAGAAACTGTGCCAGCACAGAAAACATCTCCCATCGTGTTCTAGAGGCTGCACGGAGGTCTGCCGAGTGTTTTGCAAGAAGAGAAAGAAAGTTGTCCAAAACAGCTTGCAATCGAATGTTCATGTGAATAGAAAAGGCAGGAGAGTGGTCAGGTACTGTTTTCTCTCAGTTGGCAAGCTGCGCACACAATCGCAGTGTTGTACAGCTTGTTTCATCACCTTTGCGAAGTTGCCGCTCTCTCCGGCTCCCGGAGACGAAGAAGCTGCTTCTTCGCGCAAAGACGATTCTGCCGCTCATAGTGCTCTGCACTGTGTGTCTTCTGCCGAAAGAGGCCCGGGAGCGGTGCTTAGCTCTGCAGAGCACCGTACCTTCGTCTTTAGCCTCTCTTCTCGTCTACATCTTAGCAAAAAGCTTTTCCACTCTGTCTGGCAAGGAGAAATTGTGCCAGCACAGAAAACATCTCCCATCGTGTTCTAGAGGCTGCACGGAGGTCTGCCGAGTGTTTTGCAAGAAGAGAAAGAAAGTTGTCCAAAACAGCTTGCAATCGAATGTTCATGTGAATAGAAAAGGCAGGAGAGTGGTCAGGTACTGTTTTCTCTCACTTGGCAAGCTGCGCACACAATCGCAGTCTTGTACAGATTGTTTCATCACCTTTGCGAAGTTGCCGCTCTCTCCGGCTCCCGGAGACGAAGAAGCTGCTTCTTCGCGCAAAGACGATTCTGCCGCTCACAGTGCTCTGCGGTATGTGTCTTCTGCCGAAAGAGGCCCGGGAGCGGTGCTTAGCTCTGCAGAGCACCGTACCTTCGTCTTTAGCCTCTCTTCTCGTCTACATCTTAGCAAAAACCTTATCCACTCTGTCTGGCAATGAGAAACTGTGCCAGCACAGAAAACATCTCCCATCGTGTTCTAGAGGCTGCACGGAGGTCTGCCGAGTGTTTTGCAAGAAGAGAAAGAAAGTTGTCCAAAACAGCTTGCAATCGAATGTTCATGTGAATAGAAAAGGCAGGAGAGTGGTCAGGTACTGTTTTCTCTCAGTTGGCAAGCTGCGCACACAATCGCAGTGTTATACAGCTTGTTTCATCACCTTTGCGAAGTTGCCGCTCTCTCCGGCTCCAGGAGACGAAGAAGCTGCTTCTTCGCGCAAAGACGATTCTGCCGCTCACAGTGCTCTGCGGTGTGCGGCTTCTGCCGAAAGAGATCCGGGAGCGGTGCTTAGCTCTGCAGAGCACCGTACCTTCGTCTTTAGCCTCTCTTCTCGTCTACATCTTAGCAAAAAGCTTTTCCACTCTGTCTGGCAAGGAGAAACTGTGCCAGCAAAAAAAACATCTCCCATCGTGTTCTAGAGGCTGCACGGAGGTCTGCCGAGTGTTTTGCAAGAAGAGAAAGAAAGTTGTCCAAAACAGCTTGCAATCGAATGTTCATGTGATTAGAAAAGGCAGGAGAGTGGTCAGGTACTGTTTTCTCTCAGTTGGCAAGCTGCGCACACAATCGCAGTGTTGTACAGCTTGTTTCATCACCTTTGCGAAGTTGCCGCTCATTCCGGCTCCCGGAGACGAAGAAGCTGCTTCTTCGCGCAAAGACGATTCTGCCGCTCATAGTGCTCTGCACTGTGTGTCTTCTGCCGAAAGAGGCCCGGGAGCGGTGCTTAGCTCTGCAGAGCACCGTACCTTCGTCTTTAGCCTCTCTTCTCGTCTCCATCTTAGCAAAACGCTTTTCCACTCTGTCTGGCAAGGAGAAACTGTGCCAGCACAGAAAACATCTCCCATCGTGTTCTAGAGGCTGCACGGAGGTCTGCCGAGTGTTTTGCAAGAAGAGAAAGAAAGTTGTCCATAACAGCTTGCAATCGAATGTTCATGTGAATAGAAAAGGCAGGAGAGTGGTCAGGTACTGTTTTCTCTCAGTTGGCAAGCTGCGCACACAATCGCAGTGTTGTACAGCTTGTTTCATCACCTTTGCGAAGTTGCCGCTCTCTCCGGCTCCCGGAGACGAAGAAGCTGCTTCTTCGCGCAAAGACGATTCTGCCGCTCACAGTGCTCTGCGGAGTGCGCCTTCTGCCGAAAGAGGTCCGGGAGCGGTGCTTAGCTCTGCAGAGGACCGTACCTTCGTCTTTAGCCTCTCTTCTCGTCTACATCTTTGCAAAAAGCTTTTCCACTCTGTCATGCAAGGAGAAACTGTGCCAGCACAAAAAACATCTCCCATCGTGTTCTAGAGGCTGCACGGAGGTCTGCCGAGTGTTTTGCAAGAAGAGAAAGAAAGTTGTCCAAAACAGCTTGCAATCGAATGTTCATGTGAATAGAAAAGGCAGGAGAGTGGTCAGGTACTGTTTTCTCTCATTTGGCAAGCTGCGCACAAAATCGCAGTGTTGTACAGCTTGTTTCATCACCTTTGCGAAGTTGCCGCTCTCTTCGACTCCCGGAGACGAAGAAGCTGCTTCTTCGCGCAAAGACGATTCTGCCGCTCACAGTGCTCTGCGGTGTGCGCCTTCTGCCGAAAGAGGCCAGGGAGCGGTGCTTAGCTCTGCACTGCACCGTACCTTCGTCTTTAGCCTCTCTTCTCGTCTACATCTTAGCAAAAAGCTTTTCCACTCTGTCTGGAAAGGACAAATTGTGCCAGAACAGAAAACATCTCCCATCGTGTTCTAGAGGCTGCACGGAGGTCTGCCGAGTGTTTTGCAAGAAGAGAAAGAAAGTTGTCCACAACAGCTTGCAATCGAATGTTCATGTGATTAGAAAAGGCAGGAGAGTGGTCAGGTACTGTTTTCTCTCAGTTGGCAAGCTGCGCACACAATCGCAGTGTTGTACAGCTTGTTTCATCACCTTTGCGAAGTTGCCGCTCTCTCCGGCTCCCGGAGACGAAGAAGCTGCTTCTTCGCGCAAAGACGATTCTGCCGCTCACAGTGCTCTGCGGTGTGCGCCTTCTGCCGAAAGAGGCCAGGGAGCGGTGCTTAGCTCTGCAGAGCACCGTACCTTCGTCTTTAGCCTCTCTTCTCGTCTACATCGTAGCAAAAAGCTTATCCACTCTGTCTGGCAAGGAGAAACTGTGCCAGCACAGAAAACATCTCCCATCGTGTTCTAGAGGCTGCACGGAGGTCTGCCGAGTGTTTTGCAAGAAGAGAAAGAAAGTTGTCCAAAACAGCTTGCAATCGAATGTTCATGTGAATAGAAAAGGCAGGAGAGTGGTCAGGTACTGTTTTCTCTCAGTTGGCAAGCTGCGCACACAATCGCAGTGTTGTACAGCTTGTTTCATCACCTTTGCGAAGCTGCCGCTCTCTCCGGCTCCCGGAGACGAAGAAGCTGCTTCTTCGCGCAAAGACGATTCTGCCGCTCATAGTGCTCTTCACTGTGTGTCTTCTGCCGAAAGAGGCCCGGGAGCGGTGCTTAGCTCTGCAGAGCACCGTACCTTCGTCTTTAGCCTCTCTTCTCGTCTCCATCTTAGCAAAACGCTTTTCCACTCTGTCTGGCAAGGAGAAACTGTGCCAGCACAGAAAACATCTCCCATCGTGTTCTAGAGGCTGCACGGAGGTCTGCCGAGTGTTTTGCAAGAAGAGAAAGAAAGTTGTCCAAAACAGCTTGCAATCGAATGTTCATGTGAATAGAAAAGGCAGGAGAGTGGTCAGGTACTGTTTTCTCTCACTTGGCAAGCTGCGCACACAATCGCAGTGTTGTACAGCTTGTTTCATCACCTTTGCGAAGTTGCCGCTCTCTCCGGCTCCCGGAGACCAAGAAGCTGCTTCTTCGCGCAAAGACGATTCTGCCGCTCACAGTGCTCTGCGGAGTGCGCCTTCTGCCGAAAGAGGTCCGGGAGCGGTGCTTAGCTCTGCAGAGCACCGTACCTTCGTCTTTAGCCTCTCTTCTCGTCTACATCTTTGCAAAAAGCTTTTCCACTCTGTCTGGCAAGGAGAAACTGTGCCAGCACAAAAAACATCTCCCATCGTGTTCTAGAGGCTGCACGGAGGTCTGCCGAGTGTTTTGCAAGAAGAGAAAGAAAGTTGTCCAAAACAGCTTGCAATCGAATGTTCATGTGAATAGAAAAGGCAGGAGAGTGGTCAGGTACTGTTTTCTCTCATTTGGCAAGCTGCGCACAAAATCGCAGTGTTGTACAGCTTGTTTCATCACCTTTGCCAAGTTGCCGCTCTCTCCGGCTCCCGGAGACGAAGAAGCTGTTTCTTCGCGCAAAGACGATTCTGCCGCTCACAGTGCTCTGCGGTGTGCGCCTTCTGCCGAAAGAGGCCAGGGAGCGGTGCTTAGCTCTGCACTGCACCGTACCTTCGTCTTTAGCCTCTCTTCTCGTCTACATCTTAGCAAAAAGCTTTTCCACTCTGTCTGGCAAGGACAAATTGTGCCAGCACAGAAAACATCTCCCTTCGTGTTCTAGAGGCTGCACGGAGGTCTGCCGAGTGTTTTGCAAGAAGAGAAAGAAAGTTGTCCAAAACAGCTTGCAATCGAATGTTCATGTGATTAGAAAAGGCAGGAGAGTGGTCAGGTACTGTTTTCTCTCAGTTGGCAAGCTGCGCACACAATCGCAGTGTTGTACAGCTTGTTTCATCACCTTTGCGACGTTGCCGCTCTCTCCGGCTCCGGGAGACGAAGAAGCTGCTTCTTCGCGCAAAGACGATTCTGCCGCTCACAGTGCTCTGCGGTGTGCGCCTTCTGCCGAAAGAGGTCCGGGAGCGGTGCTTAGCTCTGCAGAGCACCGTACCTTCGTCTTTAGCCTCTCTTCTCGTCTACATCTTAGCAAAAAGCTTTTCCACTCTGTCTGGCAAGGAGAAACTGTGCCAGCACAGAAAACATCTCCCATCGTGTTCTAGAGGCTGCACGGAGATCTGCCGAGTGTTTTGCAAGAAGAGAAAGAAAGTTGTCCAAAACAGCTTGCAATCGAATGTTCATGTGAATAGAAAAGGCAGGAGAGTGGTCAGGTACTGTTTTCTCTCAGTTGGCAAGCTGCGCACACAATCGCAGTGTTGTACAGCTTGTTTCATCACCTTTGCGAAGTTGCCGCTCTCTCCGGCTCCGGGAGACGAAGAAGCTGCTTCTTCGCGCAAAGACGATTCTGCCGCTCACAGTGCTCTGCGGTGTGCGCCCTCTGCCGAAAGAGGCAAGGGAGCGGTGCTTAGCTCTGCAGAGCACTGTACGTTCGTCTTTAGCCTCTCTTCTCGTCTACATCTTAGCAAAAAGCTTTTCCACTCTGTCTGGCAAGGAGAAACTGTGCCAGCACAGAAAACATCTCCCATCGTGTTCTAGAGGCTGCACGGAGGTCTGCCGAGTGTTTTGCAAGAAGAGAAAAAAAGTTGTCCAAAACAGCTTGCAATCGAATGTTCATGTGAATAGAAAAGGCAGGAGAGTGGTCAGGTACTGTTTTCTCTCCGTTGGCAAACTGCGCACACAATCGCAGTGTTGTACAGCTTGTTTCATCACCTTTGCGAAGTTGCCGTTCTCTCCGGCTCCCGGAGACGAAGAAGCTGCTTCTTCGCGCAAAGACGATTCTGCCGCTCACAGTGCTCTGCGGTGTGCGCCTTCTGCCGAAAGAGGTCCGGGAGCGGTGCTTAGCTCTGCAGAGCACCGTACCTTCGTCTTTAGCCTCTCTTCTCGTCTACATCTTAGCAAAAAGCTTTTCCACTCTGTCTGGCAAGGAGAAACTGTGCCAGCACAGAAAACATCTCCCATCGTGTTCTAGAGGCTGCACGGAGGTCTGCCGAGTGTTTTGCAAGAAGAGAAAGAAAGTTGTCCAAAACAGCTTGCAATCGAATGTTCATGTGAATAGAAAAGGCAGGAGAGTGGTCAGGTACTGTTTTCTCTCAGTTGGCAAGCTGCGCACACAATCGCAGTGTTGTACAGCTTGTTTCATCACCTTTGCGAAGCTGCCGCTCTCTCCGGCTCCCGGAGACGAAGAAGCTGCTTCTTCGCGCAAAGACGATTCTGCCGCTCATAGTGCTCTGCACTGTGTGTCTTCTGCCGAAAGAGGCCCGGGAGCGGTGCTTAGCTCCGCAGAGCACCTTACCTTCGTCTTTAGCCTCTCTTCTCGTCTACATCTTAGCAAAAAGCTTTTCCACTCTGTCCGGCAAGGAGAAACTGTGCCAGCACCGAAAACATCTCCCATCGTGTTCTAGAGGCTGCACGGAGGTCTGCCGAGTGTTTTGCAAGAAGAGAAAGAAAGTTGTCCAAAACAGCTTGCAATCGAATGTTCATGTGAATAGAAAAGGCAGGAGAGTGGTCAGGTACTGTTTTCTCTCAGTTGGCAAGCTGCGCACACAATCGCAGTGTTGTACAGCTTGTTTCATCACCTTTGCCAAGTTGCCGCTCTCTCCGGTTCCCGGAGACGAAGAAGCTGCTTCTTCGCGCAAAGACGATTCTGCCGCTCACAGTGATCTGCGGTGTGCGCCTTCTGCCGAAAGAGGCCAGGGAGCGGTGCTTAGCTCTGCACTGCACCGTACCTTCGTCTTTAGCCTCTCTTCTCGTCTACATCTTAGCAAAAAGCTTTTCCACTCTGTCTGGCAAGGAGAAACTGTGCCAGCACAGAAAACATCTCCCTTCGTGTTCTAGATGCTGCACGGAGGTCTGCCGAGTGTTTTGCAAGAAGAGAAAGAAAGTTGTCCAAAACAGCTTGCAATCGAATGCTCATGTGAATAGAAAAGGCAGGAGACTGGTCAGGTACTGTTTTCTCTCAGTTGGCAAGCTGCGCACACAATCGCAGTGTTGTACAGCTTGTTTCATCACCTTTGCGAAGCTGCCGCTCTCTACGGCTTCCGGAGACGAAGAAGCTGCTTCTTCGCGCAAAGACGATTCTGCTGCTCACAGTGCTCTGCAGTGTGTGTCTTCTGCCGAAAGAGACCAGGGAGCGGTGCTTAGCTCTACAGAGCACCGTACCTTCGTCTTTAGCCTCTCTTCTCGTCTACATCTTAGCAAAAAGCTTTTCCACTCTGTCTGGCAAGGACAAACTTTGCCAGCACAGAAAACATCTCCCATCGTGTTCTAGAGGCTGCACGGAGGTCTGCCGAGTGTTTTGCAAGAAGAGAAAGAAAGTTGTCCAAAACAGCTTGCAATCGAATGTTCATGTGAATAGAAAAGGCAGGAGAGTGGTCAGGTTTTGTTTTCTCTCAGTTGGCAAGCTGCGCACACAATCGCAGTGTTGTACAGCTTGTTTCATCACCTTTGCGAAGTTGCCGCTCTCTTCGGCTCCCGGAGACGAAGAAGCTGCTTCTTCGCGCAAAGACGATTCTGCCGCACACAGTGCTCTGCGGTGTGCGCCTTCTGCTGAAAGAGATCCGGGAGCGGTGCTTAGCTCTGCAGAGCACCGTACCTTCGTCTTTAGCCTCTCTTCTCGTCTACATCTTAGCAAAAAGCTTTTCCACTCTGTCTGGCAAGGAGAAACTTTGCCAGCACAGAAAACATCTCCCATCGTGTTCTAGAGGCTGCACGGAGGTCTGCCGAGTGTTTTGCAAGAAGAGAAAGAAAGTTGTCCAAAACAGCTTGCAATCGAATGTTCATGTGAATAGAAAAGGCAGGAGAGTGGTCAGGTTCTGTTTTCTCTCAGTTGGCAAGCTGCGCACACAATCGCAGTGTTGTACAGCTTGTTTCATCACCTTTCCCAAGTTGCCGCTCTCTCCGGCTCCTGGAGACCAAGAAGCTGCTTCTTCGCGCAAAGACGATTCTGCCGCTCACAGTGCTCTGCGGTGTGCGCCTTCTGCCGAAAGAGGTCCGGGAGCGGTGCTTAGCTCTGCAGAGCACCGTACCTTCGTCTTTAGCCTCTCTTCTCGTCTACATCTTAGCAAAAAGCTTTTCCACTCTGTCTGGCAAGGAGAAACTGTGCCAGCACAGAAAACATCTCCCATCGTGTTCTAGAGGCTGCACGGAGGTCTGCCGAGTGTTTTGCAAGAAGAGAAAGAAAGTTGTCCAAAACAGCTTGCAATCGAATGTTCACGTGAATAGAAAAGGCAGGAGAGTGGTCAGGTAGTGTTTTCTCTCAGTTGGCAAGCTGCGCACACAATCGCAGTCTTGTACAGCTTGTTTCATCACCTTTGCGAAGTTGCCGCTCTCTCCGGCTCCCGGAGACGAAGAAGCTGCTTCTTCGCGCAAAGACGATTCTGCCGCTCACAGTGCTCTGCGGTGTGCGGCTTCTGCCGAAAGAGGCCCGGGAGCGGTGCTTAGCTCTGCAGAGCACCGTACCTTCGTCTTTAGCCTCTCTTCTCGTCTACATCTTAGCAAAAAGGTTTTCCACTCTGTCTGGCAAGGAAAAACTTTGCCAGCACAGAAAACATCTCCCATCGTGTGCTAGAGGCTGCACGGAGGTCTGCCGAGTGTTTTGCAAGAAGAGAAAGAAAGTTGTCCAAAACAGCTTGCAATCGAATGTTCATGTGAATAGAAAAGGCAGGAGAGTGGTCAGGTACTGTTTTCTCTCAGTTGACAAACTGCGCACACAATCGCAGTGTTATACAGCTTGTTTCATCACCTTTGCGAAGTTGCCGCTCTCTCCGGCTCCCGGAGACGAAGAAGCTACTTCTTCGCGCAAAGACGATTCTGCCGCTCACAGTGCTCTGCGGTGTGCGGCTTCTGCCGAAAGAGATCCGGGAGCGGTGCTTCGCCCTGTAGAGCACCGTACCTTCGTCTTTAGCCTCTCTTCTCGTCTACATCTTAGCAAAAAGCTTTTCCACTATGTCTGGCAAGGAGAAACTGTGCCAGCACAAAAAACATCTCCCATCGTGTTCTAGAGGCTGCACGGAGGTCTGCCGAGTGTTTTGCAAGAAGAGAAAGAAAGTTGTCCAAAACAGCTTGCAATCGAATGTTCATGTGAATAGAAAAGGCAGGAGAGTGGTCAGGTACTGTTTTCTCTCAGTTGCCAAGCTGCGCACACAATCGCAGTCTTGTACAGCTTGTTTCATCACCTTTGCGAAGTTGCCGCTCTCTCCGGCTCCCGGAGACGAAGAAGCTGCTTCTTCGCGCAAAGACGATTCTGCCGCTCACAGTGCTCTGCGGTGTGCGCCTTCTGCCGAAAGAGATCCGGGAGCGGTGCTTAGCTCTGCAGAGCACCGTACCTTCGTCTTTAGCCTCTCTTCTCGTCTACATCTTAGCAAAAAGCTTTTCCACTCTGTCTGGCAAGGAGAAACTGTTCCAGCACAGAAAACATCTCCCATCGTGTTCTAGAGACTGCACGGAGGTCTGGCGAGTGTTTTGCAAGAAGAGAAAGAAAGTTGTCCAAAACAGCTTGCAATCGAATGTTCATGTGAATAGAAAAGGCAGGAGAGTGGTCAGGTACTGTTTTCTCTCAGGTGGCAAGCTGCGCACACAATCGCAGTGTTATACAGCTTGTTTCATCACCTTTGCGAAGTTGCCGCTCTCTCCGGCTCCCGGAGACGAAGAAGCTGCTTCTTCGCGCAAAGACGATTCTGCCGCTCACAGTGCTCTGCGGTGTGCGCCTTCTGCCGAAAGAGGCCAGGGAGCGGTGCTTAGCTCTGCACTGCACCGTATCTTCGTCTTTAGCCTCTCTTCTCGTCTACATCTTAGCAAAAAGCTTTTCCACTCTGTCTGGCAAGGAGAAACTGTGCCAGCACAGAAAACATCTCCCTTCGTGTTCTAGAGGCTGCACGGAGGTCTGCCGAGTGTTTTGCAAGAAGAGAAAGAAAGTTGTCCAAAACAGCTTGCAATCGAATGCTCATGTGAATAGAAAAGGCAGGAGAGTGGTCAGGTACTGTTTTCTCTCAGTTGGCAAGCTGCGCACACAATCGCAGTGTTGTACAGCTTGTTTCATCACCTTTGCGAAGCTGCCGCTCTCTACGGCTTCCGGAGACGAAGAAGCTGCTTCTTCGCGCAAAGACGATTCTGCTGCTCACAGTGCTCTGCAGTGTGTGTCTTCTGCCGAAAGAGGCCCGGGAGCGGTGCTTAGCTCTACAGAGCACCGTACCTTCGTCTTTAGCCTCTCTTCTCGTCTACATCTTAGCAAAAAGCTTTTCCACTCTGTCTGGCAAGGAGAAACTTTGCCAGCACAGAAAACATCTCCCATCGTGTTCTAGAGGCTGCACGGAGGTCTGCCGAGTGTTTTGCAAGAAGAGAAAGAAAGTTGTCCAAAACAGCTTGCAATCGAATGTTCATGTGAATAGAAAAGGCAGGAGAGTGGTCAGGTACTGTTTTCTCTCAGTTGGCAAGCTGCGCACACAATCGCAGTGTTGTACAGCTTGTTTCATCACCTTTGCCAAGTTGCCGCTCTCTCCGGCTCCGGGAGACGAAGAAGCTGCTTCTTCGCGCAAAGACGATTCTGCCGCTCACAGTGCTCTGCGGTGTGCGCCTTCTGCCGAAAGAGGCCAGGGAGCGGTGCTTAGCTCTGCAGAGCACCGTACCTTCGTCTTTAGCCTCTCTTCTCGTCTACATCTTAGCAAAAAGCTTTTCCACTCTGTCTGGCAAGGAGAAACTGTGCCAGCACAGAAAACATCTCCCATCGTGTTCTAGAGGCTGCACGGAGGTCTGCCGAGTGTTTTGCAAGAAGAGAAAGAAAGTTGTCCAAAACAGCTTGCAATCGAATGTTCATGTGAATAGAAAAGGAAGGAGAGTGGTCAGGTAGTGTTTTCTCTCAGTTGGCAAGCTGCGCACACAATCGCAGTCTTGTACAGCTTGTTTCATCACCTTTCCCAAGTTGCCGCTCTCTCCGGCTCCCGGAGACAAGGAAGCTGCTTCTTCGCGCAAAGACGATTCTGCCGCTCACAGTGCTCTGCGGTGTGCGCCTTCTGCCGAAAGAGGTCCGGGAGCGGTGCTTAGCTCTGCAGAGCACCGTACCTTCGTCTTTAGCCTCTCTTCTCGTCTACATCTTAGTAAAAAGCTTTTCCACTCTGTCTGGCAAGGAAAAACTTTGCCAGCACAGAAAACATCTCCCATCGTGTGCTAGAGGCTGCACGGAGGTCTGCCGAGTGTTTTGCAAGAAGAGAAAGAAAGTTGTCCAAAACAGCTTGCAATCGAATTTTCATGTGAATAGAAAAGGCAGGAGAGTGGTCAGGTACTGTTTTCTCTCACTTGGCAAGCTGCGCACACAATCGCAGTGTTGTAGAGCTTGTTTCATCACCTTTGCGAAGCTGCCGCTCTCTCCGGCTCCCGGAGACGAAGAAGCTGCTTTTTCGCGCAAAGACGATTCTGCCGCTCACAGTGCTCTGCGGTGTGCGCCTTCTGCCGAAAGAGGTCCGGGAGCGGTGCTTAGCTCTGCAGAGCACCGTACCTTCGTCTTTAGCCTCTCTTCTCGTCTACATCTTAGCAAAAAGCTTTTCCACTCTGTCTGGCTAGGAGAAACTGTGCCAGCACAGAAAACATCTCCCATCGTGTTCTAGAGGCTGCACGGAGGTCTGCCGAGTGTTTTGCAAGAAGAGAAAGAAAGTTGTCCAAAACAGCTTGCAATCGACTGTTCATGTGATTAGAAAGGGCAGGAGAGTGGTCGGGTACTGTTTTCTCTCAGCTGGCAAGCTGCGCACACAATCGCAGTGTTGTACAGCTTGTTTCATCACCTTTGCCAAGTTGCCGCTCTCTCCGGCTCCGGGAGACGAAGAAGCTGCTTCTTCGCGCAAAGACGATTCTGCCGCTCACAGTGCTCTGCGGTGTGCGCCTTCTGCCGAAAGAGGCCCGGGAGCGGTGCTTAGCTCTGCAGAGCACCGTACCTTCGTCTTTAGCCTCTCTTCTCGTCTACATCTTAGCAAAAAGCTTTTCCACTATGTCTGGCAAGGAGAAACTGTGCCAGCACAGAAAATATCTCCCATCGTGTTCTAGAGGCTGCACGGAGGTCTGCCGAGTGTTTTGCAAGAAGAGAAAGAAAGTTGTCCAAAACAGCTTCCAATCGAATGTTCATGTGATTACAAAAGGCAGGAGAGTGGTCAGGTACTGTTTTCTCTCAGGTGGCAAGCTGCGCACACAATCGCAGTGTTGTACAGCTTGTTTCATCACCTTTGCGAAGTTGCCGCTCTCTCCGGCTCCCGGAGACGAAGAAGCTGCTTCTTCGCGCAAAGACGATTCTGCCGCTCACAGTGCTCTGCGGTGTGCGCCTTCTGTCGAAAGAGATCCGGGAGCGGTGCTTAGCTCTGCAGAGCACCGTACCTTCGTCTTTAGCCTCTCTTCTCGTCTACATCTTAGCAAAAAGCTTTTCCACTCTGTCTGGCAAGGAGAAACTGTGCCAGCACAGAAAACATCTCCCATCGTGTTCTAGAGACTGCACGGAGGTCTGCCGAGTGTTTTGCAAGAAGAGAAAGAAAGTTGTCCAAAACAGCTTGCAATCGAATGTTCATGTGAATAGAAAAGGCAGGAGAGTGGTCAGGTACTGTTTTCTCTCAGTTGGGAAGCTGCGCACACAATCGCAGTGTTGTACAGCTTGTTTCATCACCTTTGCGAAGTTGCCGCTCTCTCCGGCTCCCGGAGACGAAGAAGCTGCTTCTTCGCGCAAAGACGATTCTGCCGCTCACAGTGCTCTGCGGTGTGCGCCTTCTGCCGAAAGAGGCCCGGGAGCGGTGCTTAGCTCTGCAGAGCACCGTACCTTCGTCTTTAGCCTCTCTTCTCGTCTACATCTTAGCAAAAAGCTTTTCCACTCTGTCTGGCAAGGAGAAACTGTGCCAGCACAGAAAACATCTCCCATCGTGTTCTAGAGGCTGCACGGAGGTCTGCCGAGTGTTTTGCAAGAAGAGAAAGAAAGTTGTCCAAAACAGCTTGCAATCGAATGTTCATGTGAATAGAAAAGGCAGGAGAGTGGTCAGGTACTGTTTTCTCTCACTTGGCAAGCTGCGCACACAATCGCAGTCTTGTACAGCTTGTTTCATCACCTTTGCGAAGTTGCCGCTCTCTCCGGCTCCCGGAGACAAGGAAGCTGCTTCTTCGCGCAAAGACGATTCTGCCGCTCACAGTTCTCTGCGGTGTGCGCCTTCTGCCGAAAGAGGCTCGGGAGCGGTGCTTAGCTCTACAGAGCACCATACCTTCGTCTTTAGCCTCTCTTCTCGTCTACATCTTAGCAAAAAGCTTTTCCACTCTGTCTGGCAAGGAGAAACTTTGCCAGCACAGAAAACATCTCCCATCGTGTTCTAGAGGCTGCACGGAGGTCTGCCGAGTGTTAGCAAGAAGAGAAAGAAAGTTGTCCAAAACAGCTTGCAATCGAATGTTCATGTGAATAGAAAAGGCAGGAGAGTGGTCAGGTACTGTTTTCTCTCAGTTGGCAAGCTGCGCACACAATCGCAGTGTTGTACAGCTTGTTTCATCACCTTTGCGAAGTTGCCGCTCTCTCCGGCTCCGGGAGACGAAGAAGCTGCTTCTTCGCGCAAAGACGATTCTGCCGCTCACAGTGCTCTGCGGTGTGCGCCTTCTGCCGAAAGAGGTCCGGGAGCGGTGCTTAGCTCTGCAGAGGACCGTACCTTCGTCTTTAGCCTCTCTTCTCGTCTACATCTTAGCAAAAAGCTTTTCCACTCTGTCTGGCAAGGAGAAACTGTGCCAGCACAGAAAACATCTCCCATCGTGTTCTAGAGGTTGCACGGAGGTCTGCCGAGTGTTTTGCAAGAAGAGAAAGAAAGTTGTCCAAAACAGCTTGCAATCGAATGTTCATGTGAATAGAAAAGGCAGGAGAGTGGTCAGGTACTGTTTTCTCTCACTTGGCAAGCTGCGCACACAATCGCAGTGTTGTACAGCTTGTTTCATCACCTTTGCGAAGCTGCCGCTCTCTCCGGCTCCCGGAGACGAAGAAGCTGCTTCTTCGCGCAAAGACGATTCTGCTGCTCACAGTGCTCTGCGGTGTGTGTCTTCTGCCGAAAGAGACCAGGGAGCGGTGCTTAGCTCTACAGAGCACCGTACCTTCGTCTTTAGCCTCTCTTCTCGTCTACATCTTAGCAAAAAGCTTTTCCACTCTGTCTGGTAAGGACAAAATTTGCCAGCACAGAAAACATCTCCCATCGTATTCTAGAGGCTGCACGGAGGTCTGCAAAGTGTTTTGCAAGAAGAGAAAGAAAGTTGTCCAAAACAGCTTGCAATCGAATGTTCATGTGAATAGAAAAGTTAGGAGAGTGGTCAGGTTCTGTTTTCTCTCAGTTGGGAAGCTGCGCACACAATCGCAGTGTTGTACAGCTTGTTTCATCACCTTTGCCAAGTTGCCGCTCTCTCCGGCTCCCGGAGACGAAGAAGCTGCTTCTTCGCGCAAAGACGATTCTGCCGCTCACAGTGCTCTGCGGTGTGCGCCTTCTGCCGAAAAAGGTCCGGGAGCGGTGCTTAGCTCTGCAGAGCACCGTACCTTCGTCTTTAGCCTCTCTTCTCGTCTACATCTTAGCAAAAAGCTTTTCCACTCTGTCTGGCTAGGAGAAACTGTGCCAGCACAAAAAACATCTCCCATCGCGTTCTAGAGGCTGCACGGAGGTCTGCCGAGTGTTTTGCAAGAAGAGAAAGAAAGTTGTTCAAAACAGCTTGCAATCGAATGTTCATGTGAATAGAAAAGGCAGGAGAGTGGTCAGGTACTGTTTTCTCTCAGTTGGCAAGCTGCGCACACAATCGCAGTGTTGTACAGCTTGTTTTATCACCTTTGCGAAGCTGCCGCTCTCTCCGGCTCCCGGAGACGAAGAAGCTGCTTCTTTGCGCAAAGACGATTCTGCTGCTCACAGTGCTCTGCGGTGTGTGGCTTCTGCCGAAAGAGACCAGGGAGCGGTGCTTAGCTCTGCAGAGCACCGTACCTTCGTCTTTAGCCTCTCTTCTCGTCTACATCTTAGCAAAAAGCTTTTCCACTCTGTCTGGCAAGGACAAACTTTGCCAGCACAGAAAACATATCCCATCGTGTTCTAGAGGCTGCACACAGGTCTGCCGAGTGTTTTGCAAGAAGAGAAAGAAAGTTGTCCAAAACAGCTTGCAATCGAATGTTCATGTGAATAGAAAAGGAAGGAGAGTGGTCAGGTACTGTTTTCTCTCAGTTGGCAAGCTGCGCACACAATCGCAGTGTTGTACAGCTTGTTTCATCACCTTTGCGAAGTTGCCGCTCTCTCCGGCTCCCGGAGACGAAGAAGCTTCTTCTTCGCGCAAAGACGATTCTGCCGCTCACAGTGCTCTGCGGTGTGCGCCTTCTGCCGAAAGAGGCCCGGGAGCGGTGCTTAGCTCTGCAGAGCACCGTACCTTCGTCTTTAGCCTCTCTTCTCGTCTACATCTTAGCAAAAAGCTTTTCCACTCTGTCTAGCAAGGAGAAACTGTGCCAGCACAAAAAACATTTCCCATCGTGTTCTAGAGGCTGCACGGAGGTCTGCCGAGTGTTTTGCAAGAAGAGAAAGAAAGTTGTCCAAAACAGCTTGCAATCGAATTTTCATGTGAATAGAAAAGTCAGGAGAGGGGTCAGGTACCGTTTTCTCTCAGTTGGCAAGCTGCGCACACAATCGCAGTGTTGTACAGCTTGTTTCATCACCTTTGCGAAGTTGCCGCTCTCTCCGGCTCCCGGAGACGAAGAAGCTGCTTCTTCGCGCAAAGACGATTCTGCCGCTCACAGTGCTCTGCGGTGTGCGCCTTCTGCCGAAAGAGGCCAGGGAGCGGTGCTTAGCTCTGCACTGCACCGTACCTTCGTCTTTAGCCTCTCTTCTCGTCTACATCTTAGCAAAAAGCTTTTCCACTCTGTCTGGCAAGGAGAAACTGTGCCAGCACAGAAAACATCTCCCTTCGTGTTCTAGAGGCTGCACGGAGGTCTGCCGAGTGTTTTGCAAGAAGAGAAAAAAAGTTGTCCAAAACAGCTTGCAATCGAATGCTCATGTGAATAGAAAAGGCAGGAGAGTGGTCAGGTACTGTTTTCTCTCAGTTGGCAAGCTGCGCACACAATCGCAGTGTTGTACAGCTTGTTTCATCACCTTTGCGAAGCTGCCGCTCTCTACGGCTTCCGGAGACGAAGAAGCTGCTTCTTCGCGCAAAGACGATTCTGCTGCTCACAGTGCTCTGCAGTGTGTGTCTTCTGCCGAAAGAGACCAGGGAGCGGTGCTTAGCTCTACAGAGCACCGTACCTTCGTCTTTAGCCTCTCTTCTCGTCTACATCTTAGCAAAAAGCTTTTCCACTCTGTCTGGCAAGGAGAAACTTTGCCAGCACAGAAAACATCTCCCATCGTGTTCTAGAGGCTGCACGGAGGTCTGCCGAGTGTTTTGCAAGAAGAGAAAGAAAGTTGTCCAAAACAGCTTGCAATCGAATGTTCATGTGAATAGAAAAGGCAGGAGAGTGGTCAGGTTCTGTTTTCTCTCAGTTGGCAAGCTGCGCTCACAATCGCAGTGTTGTACAGCTTGTTTCATCACCTTTGCGAAGTTGCCGCTCTCTTCGGCTCCCGGAGACGAAGAAGCTGCTTCTTCGCGCAAAGACGATTCTGCCGCACACAGTGCTCTGCGGTGTGCGCCTTCTACCGAAAGAGATCCGGGAGCGGTGCTTCGCTCTGCAGAGCACCGTACCTTCGTCTTTAGCCTCTCTTCTCGTCTACATCTTAGCAAAAAGCTTTTCCACTCTGTCTGGCAAGGAGAAACTTTGCCAGCACAGAAAACATCTCCCATCGTGTTCTAGAGGCTGCACGGAGGTCTGCCGAGTGTTTTGCAAGAAGAGAAAGAAAGTTGTCCAAACAGCTTGCAATCGAATGTTCATGTTAATAGAATAGGCAGGAGAGTGGTCAGGTTCTGTTTTCTCTCAGTTGGCAAGCTGCGCACACAATCGCAGTGTTGTACAGCTTGTTTCATCACCTTTGCCAAGTTGCCGCTCTCTCCGGCTCCGGGAGACGAAGAAGCTTCTTCTTCGCGCAAAGACGATTCTGCCGCTCACAGTGCTCTGCGGTGTGCGCCTTCTGCCGAAAGAGGCCAGGGAGCGGTGCTTAGCTCTGCAGAGCACCGTACCTTCGTCTTTAGCCTCTCTTCTCGTCTACATCTTAGCAAAAAGCTTTTCCACTCTGTCTGGCAAGGAGAAACTGTGCCAGCACAGAAAACATCTCCCTTCGTGTTCTAGAGGCTGCACGGAGGTCTGCCGAGTGTTTTGCAAGAAGAGAAAGAAAGTTGTCCAAAACAGCTTGCAATCGAATGCTCATGTGAATAGAAAAGGCAGGAGAGTGGTCAGGTACTGTTTTCTCTCAGTTGGCAAGCTGCGCACACAATCGCAGTGTTGTACAGCTTGTTTCATCACCTTTGCGACGTTGCCGCTCTCTCCGGCTCCGGGAGACGAAGAAGCTGCTTCTTCGCGCAAAGACGATTCTGCTGCTCACAGTGCTCTGCAGTGTGTGTCTTCTGCCGAAAGAGACCAGGGAGCGGTGCTTAGCTCTACAGAGCACCGTACCTTCGTCTTTAGCCTCTCTTCTCGTCTACATCTTAGCAAAAAGCTTTTCCACTCTGTCTGGCAAGGAGAAACTTTGCCAGCACAGAAAACATCTCCCATCGTGTTCTAGAGGCTGCACGGAGGTCTGCCGAGTGTTTTGCAAGAAGAGAAAGAAAGTTGTCCAAAACAGCTTGCAATCGAATGTTCATGTGAATAGAAAAGGCAGGAGAGTGGTCAGGTTCTGTTTTCTCTCAGTTGGCAAGCTGCGCTCACAATCGCAGTGTTGTACAGCTTGTTTCATCACCTTTGCGAAGTTGCCGCTCTCTTCGGCTCCCGGAGACGAAGAAGCTGCTTCTTCGCGCAAAGACGATTCTGCCGCACACAGTGCTCTGCGGTGTGCGCCTTCTACCGAAAGAGATCCGGGAGCGGTGCTTCGCTCTGCAGAGCACCGTACCTTCGTCTTTAGCCTCTCTTCTCGTCTACATCTTAGCAAAAAGCTTTTCCACTCTGTCTGGCAAGGAGAAACTTTGCCAGCACAGAAAACATCTCCCATCGTGTTCTAGAGGCTGCACGGAGGTCTGCCGAGTGTTTTGCAAGAAGAGAAAGAAAGTTGTCCAAACAGCTTGCAATCGAATGTTCATGTTAATAGAATAGGCAGGAGAGTGGTCAGGTTCTGTTTTCTCTCAGTTGGCAAGCTGCGCACACAATCGCAGTGTTGTACAGCTTGTTTCATCACCTTTGCCAAGTTGCCGCTCTCTCCGGCTCCGGGAGACGAAGAAGCTTCTTCTTCGCGCAAAGACGATTCTGCCGCTCACAGTGCTCTGCGGTGTGCGCCTTCTGCCGAAAGAGGCCAGGGAGCGGTGCTTAGCTCTGCAGAGCACCGTACCTTCGTCTTTAGCCTCTCTTCTCGTCTACATCTTAGCAAAAAGCTTTTCCACTCTGTCTGGCAAGGACAAACTTTGCCAGCACAGAAAACATCTCCCATCGTGTTCTAGAGGCTGCACGGAGGTCTGCCGAGTGTTTTGCAAGAAGAGAAAGAAAGTTGTCCAAAACAGCTTGCAATCGATTGTTCATGTGAATAGAAAAGGCAGGAGAGTGGTCAGGTTCTGTTTTCTCTCAGTTGGCAAGCTGCGCACACAATCGCAGTGTTGTACAGCTTGTTTCATCACCTTTGCCAAGTTGCCGCTCTCTCCGGCTCCGGGAGACGAAGAAGCTGCTTCTTCGCGCAAAGACGATTCTGCCGCTCACAGTGCTCTGCGGTGTGCGCCTTCGGCCGAAAGAGGCCAGGGAGCGGTGCTTAGCTCTGCAGAGCACCGTACCTTCGTCTTTAGCCTCTCTTCTCGTCTACATCTTAGCAAAAACCTTTTCCACTCTGTCTGGCAAGGAGAAACTGTGCCAGCACAGAAAACATCTCCCATCGTGTTCTAGAGGCTGCACGGAGGTCTGCCGAGTGTTTTGCAAGAAGAGAAAGAAAGTTGTCCAAAACAGCTTGCAATCGAATGTTCATGTGAATAGAAAAGGAAGGAGAGTGGTCAGGTAGTGTTTTCTCTCAGTTGGCAAGCTGCGCACACAATCGCAGTCTTGTACAGCTTGTTTCATCACCTTTCCCAAGTTGCCGCTCTCTCCGGCTCCCGGAGACGAAGAAGCTGCTTCTTCGCGCAAAGACGATTCTGCCGCTCACAGTGCTCTGCTGTGTGCGCCTTCTGCCGAAAGAGGTCCGGGAGCGGTGCTTAGCTCTGCAGAGCACCGTACCTTCGTCTTTAGCCTCTCTTCTCGTCTACATCTTAGTAAAAAGCTTTTCCACTCTGTCTGGCAAGGAAAAACTTTGCCAGCACAGAAAACATCTCCCATCGTGTGCTAGAGGCTGCACGGAGGTCTGCCGAGTGTTTTGCAAGAAGAGAAAGAAAGTTGTCCAAAACAGCTTGCAATCGAATTTTCATGTGAATAGAAAAGGCAGGAGAGTGGTCAGGTACTGTTTTCTCTCACTTGGCAAGCTGCGCACACAATCGCAGTGTTGTAGAGCTTGTTTCATCACCTTTGCGAAGCTGCCGCTCTCTCCGGCTCCCGGAGACGAAGAAGCTGCTTTTTCGCGCAAAGACGATTCTGCCGCTCACAGTGCTCTGCGGTGTGCGCCTTCTGCCGAAAGAGGTCCGGGAGCGGTGCTTAGCTCTGCAGAGCACCGTACCTTCGTCTTTAGCCTCTCTTCTCGTCTACATCTTAGCAAAAAGCTTTTCCACTCTGTCTGGCTAGGAGAAACTGTGCCAGCACAGAAAACATCTCCCATCGTGTTCTAGAGGCTGCACGGAGGTCTGCCGAGTGTTTTGCAAGAAGAGAAAGAAAGTTGTCCAAAACAGCTTGCAATCGACTGTTCATGTGATTAGAAAGGGCAGGAGAGTGGTCGGGTACTGTTTTCTCTCAGTTGGCAAGCTGCGCACACAATCGCAGTGTTGTACAGCTTGTTTCATCACCTTTGCCAAGTTGCCGCTCTCTCCGGCTCCGGGAGACGAAGAAGCTGCTTCTTCGCGCAAAGACGATTCTGCCGCTCACAGTGCTCTGCGGTGTGCGCCTTCTGCCGAAAGAGGTCCGGGAGCGGTGCTTAGCTCTGCAGAGCACCGTACCTTCGTCTTTAGCCTCTCTTCTCGTCTACATCTTAGCAAAAAGCTTTTCCACTATGTCTGGCAAGGAGAAACTGTGCCAGCACAGAAAATATCTCCCATCGTGTTCTAGAGGCTGCACGGAGGTCTGCCGAGTGTTTTGCAAGAAAACCAAGAAAGTTGTCCAAAACAGCTTCCAATCGAATGTTCATGTGAATATAAAAGGCAGGAGAGTGGTCAGGTACTGTTTTCTCTCAGGTGGCAAGCTGCGCACACAATCGCAGTGTTGTACAGCTTGTTTCATCACCTTTGCGAAGTTGCCGCTCTCTCCGGCTCCCGGAGACGAAGAAGCTGCTTCTTCGCGCAAAGACGATTCTGCCGCTCACAATGCTCTGCGGTGTGCGCCTTCTGCCGAAAGAGATCCGGGAGCGGTGCTTAGCTCTGCAGAGCACCGTACCTTCGTCTTTAGCCTCTCTTCTCGTCTACATCTTACCAAAAAGCTTTTCCACTCTGTCTGGCAAGGACAAACTGTGCCAGCACAGAAAACATCTCCCATCGTGTTCTAGAGACTGCACGGAGGTCTGCCGAGTGTTTTGCAAGAAGAGAAAGAAAGTTGTCCAAAACAGCTTGCAATCGAATGTTCATGTGAATAGAAAAGGCAGGAGAGTGGTCAGGTACTGTTTTCTCTCAGTTGGCAAGCTGCGCACACAATCGCAGTGTTGTACAGCTTGTTTCATCACCTTTGCGAAGTTGCCGCTCTCTCCGGCTCCCGGAGACGAAGAAGCTGCTTCTTCGCGCAAAGACGATTCTGCCGCTCACAGTGCTCTGCGGTGTGCGCCTTCTGCCGAAAGAGGCCCGGGAGCGGTGCTTAGCTCTGCAGAGCACCGTACCTTCATCTTTAGCCTCTCTTCTCGTCTACATCTTAGCAAAAAGCTTTTCCACTCTGTCTGGCTAGGAGAAACTGTGCCAGCACAAAAAACATCTCCCATCGTGTTCTAGAGGCTGCACGGAGGTCTGCCGAGTGTTTTGCAAGAAGAGAAAGAAAGTTGTCCAAAACAGCTTGCAATCGAATGTTCATGTGAATAGAAAAGGCAGGAGAGTGGTCAGGTACTGTTTTCTCTCAGTTGGCAAGCTGCGCACACAATCGCAGTCTTGTACAGCTTGTTTCATCACCTTTGCGAAGTTGCCGCTCTCTCCGGCTCCCGGAGACAAGGAAGCTGCTTCTTCGCGCAAAGACGATTCTGCCGCTCACAGTTCTCTGCGGTGTGCGCCTTCTGCCGAAAGAGGCTCGGGAGCGGTGCTTAGCTCTACAGAGCACCATACCTTCGTCTTTAGCCTCTGTTCTCGTCTACATCTTAGCAAAAAGCTTTTCCACTCTGTCTGGCAAGGAGAAACTTTGCCAGCACAGAAAACATCTCCCATCGTGTTCTAGAGGCTGCACGGAGGTCTGCTGAGTGTTAGCAAGAAGAGAAAGAAAGTTGTCCAAAACAGCTTGCAACCGAATGTTCATGTGAATAGAAAAGGCAGGAGAGTGGTCAGGTACTGTTTTCTCTCAGTTGGCAAGCTGCGCACACAATCGCAGTCTTGTACAGCTTGTTTCATCACCTTTGCGAAGTTGCCGCTCTCTCCGGCTCCCGGAGACGAAGAAGCTGCTTCTTCGCGCAAAGACGATTCTGCCGCTCACAGTGCTCTGCGGTGTGCGCCTTCTGCCGAAAGAGATCCGGGAGCGGTGCTTAGCTCTGCAGAGCACCGTACCTTCGTCTTTAGCCTCTCTTCTCGTCTACATCTTAGCAAAAAGCTTTTCCACTCTGTCTGGCAAGGAGAAACTGTGCCAGCACAGAAAATATCTCCCTTCGTGTTCTAGAGGCTGCACGGAGGTCTGCCGAGTGTTTTGCAAGAAGAGAAAGAAAGTTGTCCAAAACAGCTTGCAATCGAATGTTCATGTGAATAGAAAAGGCAGGAGAGTGGTCAGGTACTGTTTTCTCTCAGTTGGCAAGCTGCGCACACACTCGCAGTCTTGTACAGCTTGTTTCATCACCTTTGCGAAGTTGCCGCTCTCTCCGGCTCCGGGAGACGAAGAAGCTGCTTCTTCGCGCAAAGACGATTCTGCCGCTCACAGTGCTCTGCGGTGTGCGCCTTCTGCCGAAAGAGGTCCGGGAGCGGTGCTTAGCTCTGCAGAGGACCGTACCTTCGTCTTTAGCCTCTCTTCTCGTCTACATCTTAGCAAAAAGCTTTTCCACTCTGTCTGGCAAGGAGAAACTGTGCCAGCACAGAAAACATCTCCCTTCGTGTTCTAGAGGTTGCACGGAGGTCTGCCGAGTGTTTTGCAAGAAGAGAAAGAAAGTTGTCCAAAACAGCTTGCAATCGAATGTTCATGTGAATAGAAAAGGCAGGAGAGTGGTCAGGTACTGTTTTCTCTCACTTGGCAAGCTGCGCACACAATCGCAGTGTTGTACAGCTTGTTTCATCACCTTTGCGAAGTTGCCGCTCTCTCCGGCTCGTGGAGACGAAGAAGCTGCTTCTTCGCGCAAAGACGATTCTGCTGCTCACAGTGCTCTGCGGTGTGTGTCTTCTGCCGAAAGAGACCAGGGAGCGGTGCTTAGCTCTACAGAGCACCGTACCTTCGTCTTTAGCCTCTCTTCTCGTCTACATCTTAGCAAAAAGCTTTTCCACTCTGTCTGGTAAGGACAAACTTTGCCAGCACAGAAAACATCTCCCATCGTATTCTAGAGGCTGCACGGAGGTCTGCAAAGTGTTTTGCAAGAAGAGAAACAAAGTTGTCCAAAACAGCTTGCAATCGAATGTTCATGTGAATAGAAAAGGTAGGAGAGTGGTCAGGTTCTGTTTTCTCTCAGTTGGGAAGCTGCGCACACAATCGCAGTGTTGTACAGCTTGTTTCATCACCTTTGCAACGTTGCCGCTCTCTCCGGCTCCGGGAGACGAAGAAGCTGCTTCTTCGCGCAAAGACGATTCTGCCGCTCACAGTGCTCTGCGGTGTGCGCCTTCTGCCGAAAGAGGTCCGGGAGCGGTGCTTAGCTCTGCAGAGCACCGTACCTTCGTCTTTAGCCTCTCTTCTCGTCTACATCTTAGCAAAAATCTTTTCCACTCTGTCTGGCTAGGAGAAACTGTGCCAGCACAGAAAACATCTCCCATCGTGTTCTAGAGGCTGCACGGAGGTCTGCCGAGTGTTTTGCAAGAAGAGAAAGAAAGTTGTCCAAAACAGCTTGCAATCGAATGTTCATGTGAATGGAAAAGGCAGGAGAGTGGTCAGGTACTGTTTTCTCTCAGTTGGCAAGCTGCGCACACAATCGCAGTGTTGTACAGCTTGTTTTATCACCTTTGCGAAGCTGCCGCTCTCTCCGGCTCCCGGAGACGAAGAAGCTGCTTCTTTGCGAAAAGACGATTCTGCTGCTCACAGTGCTCTGCGGTGTGTGGCTTCTGCCGAAAGAGACCAGGGATCGGTGCTCAGCTCTGCAGAGCACCGTACCTTCGTCTTTAGCCTCTCTTCTCGTCTACATCTTAGCAAAAAGCTTTTCCACTCTGTCTGGCAAGGACAAACTTTGCCAGCACAGAAAACATCTCCCATCGTGTTCTAGAGGCTGCACACAGGTCTGCCGAGTGTTTTGCAAGAAGAGAAAGAAAGTTGTCCAAAACAGCTTGCAATCGAATGTTCATGTGAATAGAAAAGGAAGGAGAGTGGTCAGGTACTGTTTTCTCTCAGTTGGCAAGCTGCGCACACAATCGCAGTGTTGTACAGCTTGTTTCATCACCTTTGCGAAGTTGCCGCTCTCTCCGGCTCCCGGAGACGAAGAAGCTGCTTCTTCGCGCAAAGACGATTCTGCCGCTCACTGTGCTCTGCGGTGTGCGCCTTCTGCCGAAAGAGGCCCGGGAGCGGTGCTTAGCTCTGCACTGCACCGTACCTTCGTCTTTAGCCTCTCTTCTCGTCTACATCTTAGCAAAAAGCTTTTCCACTCTGTCTGGCAAGGAGAAACTGTGCCAGCACAGAAAAAATCTCCCATCGTGTTCTAGAGGCTGCACGGAGGTCTGCCGAGTGTTTTGCAAGAAGAGAAAGAAAGTTGTCCAAAACAGCTTGCAATCGAATGTTCATGTGAATAGAAAAGGCAGGAGAGTGGTCAGGTACTGTTTTCTCTCAGGTGGCAAGCTGCGTACACAATCGCAGTGTTGTACAGCTTGTTTCATCACCTTTGCCAAGTTGCCGCTCTCTCCGGCTCCTGGAGACCAAGAAGCTGCTTCTTCGCGCAAAGACGATTCTGCCGCTCACAGTGCTCTGCACTGTGTGTCTTCTGCCGAAAGACACCAGGGAGCGGTGCATAGCTCTGCAGGGCACCTTACCTTCGTCTTTAGCCTCTCTTCTCGTCTACATCTTAGCAAAAAGCTTTTCCACTCTGTCTGGCAAGGAGAAACTTTGCCAGCACAGAAAACATCTCCCATCGTGTTCTAGAGGCTGCACGGAGGTCTGCCGAGTGTTTTGCAAGAAGAGAAAGAAAGTTGTCCAAAACAGCTTGCAATCGAATGTTCATGTGAATAGAAAAGGTAGGAGAGTGGTCAGGTTCTGTTTTCTCTCAGTTGGGAAGCTGCGCACACAATCGCAGTGTTGTACAGCTTGTTTCATCACCTTTGCGAAGTTGCCGCTCTCTCCGGCTCCCGGAGACGAAGAAGCTGCTTCTTCGCGCAAAGACGATTCTGACGCTCACAGTGCTCTGCGGTATGTGTCTTCTGCCGAAAGAGGCCCGGGAGCGGTGCTTAGCTCTGCAGAGCACCGTACCTTCGTCTTTAGCCTCTCTTCTCGTCTACATCTTAGCAAAAAGCTTTTCCACTGTGTCTGGCAAGGAGAAACTGTGCCAGCACAGAAAACATCTCCCATCGTGTTCTAGAGGCTGCACGGAGGTCTCCCGAGTGTTTTGCAAGAAGAGAAAGAAAGTTGTCCAAAACAGCTTGCAATCGAATGTTCATGTGATTAGAAAAGGAAGGAGAGTGGTCAGGTACTGTTTTCTCTCAGTTGGCAAGCTGCGCACACAATCGCAGTGTTGTACAGCTTGTTTCATCACCTTTGCGACGTTGCCGCTCTCTCCGGCTCCGGGAGACGAAGAAGCTGCTTCTTCGCGCAAAGACGATTCTGCCGCTCACAGTGCTCTGCGGTGTGCGCCTTCTGCCGAAAGAGGTCCGGGAGCGGTGCTTAGCTCTGCAGAGCACCGTACCTTCGTCTTTAGCCTCTCTTCTCGTCTACATCTTAGCAAAAAGCTTTTCCACTCCGTCTGGCAAGGAGAAACTGTGCCAGCACAGAAAACATCTCCCTGCGTGTTCTAGAGGCTGCACGGAGGTCTGCCGAGTGTTTTGCAAGAAGAGAAAGAAAGTTGTCCAAAACAGCTTGCAATCGAATGTTCATGTGAATAGAAAAGGCAGGAGAGTGGTCAGGTACTGTTTTCTCTCAGTTGGCAACCTGCGCACACAATCGCAGTGTTGTACAGCTTGTTTCATCACCTTTGCGAAGTTGCCGCTCTCTCCGGCTCCGGGAGACGAAGAAGCTGCTTCTTCGCGCAAAGACGATTCTGCCGCTCACAGTGCTCTGCGGTGTGCGCCTTCTGCAGAAAGAGGTCCGGGAGCGGTGCTTAGCTCTGCAGAGGACCGTACCTTCGTCTTTAGCCTCTCTTCTCGTCTACATCTTAGCAAAAAGCTTTTCCACTCTGTCTGGCAAGGAGAAACTGTGCCAGCACAGAAAACATCTCCCATCGTGTTCTAGAGGCTGCACGGAGGTCTGCCGAGTGTTTTGCAAGAAGAGAAAAAAAGTTGTCCAAAACAGCTTGCAATCGAATGTTCATGTGATTAGAAAAGGCAGGAGAGTGGTCAGGTACTGTTTTCTCTCAGTTGGCAAGCTGCGCACACAATCGCAGTGTTGTACAGCTTGTTTCATCACCTTTGCGAAGTTGCCGCTCTCTCCGGCTCCCGGAGACGAAGAAGCTGCTTCTTCGCGCAAAGACGATTCTGCCGCTCATAGTGCTCTGCACTGTGTGTCTTCTGCCGAAAGAGGCCCGGGAGCGGTGCTTAGGTCTGCAGAGAACCGTACCTTCGTCTTTAGCCTCTCTTCTCGTCTACATCTTAGCAAAATGCTTTTCCACTCTGTCTGGCAAGGAGAAACTGTGCCAGCACAGAAAACATCTCCCATCGTGTTCTAGAGGCTGCACGGAGGTCTGCCGAGTGTTTTGCAAGAAGAGAAAGAAAGTTGTCCAAAACAGCTTGCAATCGAATGTTCATGTGATTAGAAAAGGCAGGAGAGTGGTCAGGTACTGTTTTCTCTCAGTTGGCAAGCTGCGCACACAATCGCAGTGTTGTACAGCTTGTTTCATCACCTTTGCGAAGTTGCCGCTCTCTCCGGCTCCCGGAGACGAAGAAGCTGCTTCTTCGCGCAAAGACGATTCTGCCGCTCACAGTGCTCTGCGGTATGTGTCTTCTGCCGAAAGAGGCCCGGGAGCGGTGCTTAGCTCTGCAGAGCACCGTACCTTCGTCTTTAGCCTCTCTTCTCGTCTACATCTTAGCAAAAAGCTTTTCCACTCTGTCTGGCAAGGAGAAACTGTGCCAGCACAGAAAACATCTCCCATCGTGTTCTAGAGGCTGCACGGAGGTCTGCCGAGTGTTTTGCAAGAAGAGAAAGAAAGTTGTCCAAAACAGCTTGCAATCGAATGTTCATGTGAATAGAAAAGGCAGGAGAGTGGTCAGGTACTGTTTTCTCTCACTTGGCAAGCTGCGCACACAATCGCAGTGTTGTACAGCTTGTTTCATCACCTTTGCGAAGCTGCCGCTCTCTCCGGCTCCCGGAGACGAAGAAGCTGCTTCTTTGCGCAAAGACGATTCTGCTGCTCACAGTGCTCTGCGGTGTCTGTCTTCTGCCGAAAGAGGCCCGGGAGCGGTGCTTAGCTCTGCAGAGCACCGTACCTTCGTCTTTAGCCTCTCTTCTCGTCTACATCTTAGCAAAAACCTTTTCCACTCTGTCTGGCAAGGAGAAACTTTGCCAGCACAGAAAACATCTCCCATCGTGTTCTAGAGGCTGCACGGAGGTCTGCCGAGTGTTTTGCAAGAAGAGAAAGAAAGTTGTCCAAAACAGCTTGCAATCGAATGTTCATGTGAATAGAAAAGGCAGGAGAGTGGTCAGGTACTGTTTTCTCTCAGTTGGCAAGCTGCGCACACAATCGCAGTGTTGTACAGCTTGTTTCATCACCTTTGCGAAGTTGCCGCTCTCTCCGGCTCCCGGAGACGAAGAAGCTGCTTCTTCGCGCAAAGACGATTCTGCCGCTCACAGTGCTCTGCGGTGTGCGCCTTCTGCCGAAAGAGGCCCGGGAGCGGTGCTTAGCTCTGCAGAGCACCGTACCTTCGTCTTTAGCCTCTCTTCTCGTCTACATCTTAGCAAAAAGCTTTTCCACTCTGTCTGGCAAGGACAATCTTTGCCAGCACAGAAAACATCTCCCATCGTGTTCTAGAGGCTGCACGGAGGTCTGCCGAGTGTTTTGCAAGAAGAGAAAGAAAGTTGTCCAAAACAGCTTGCAATCGAATGTTCATGTGAATAGAAAAGGCAGGAGAGTGGTCAGGTACTGTTTTCTCTCAGTTGGCAAGCTGCGCACACAATCGCAGTGTTGTACAGCTTGTTTCATCACCTTTGCGAAGTTGCCGCTCTCTCCGGCTCCGGGAGACGAAGAAGCTGCTTCTTCGCGCAAAGACGATTCTGCCGCTCACAGTGCTCTGCAGTGTGCGCCTTCTGCCGAAAGAGGTCCGGGAGCGGTGCTTAGCTCTGCAGAGGACCGTACCTTCGTCTTTAGCCTCTCTTCTCGTCTACATCTTAGCAAAAAGCTTTTCCACTCTGTCTGGCAAGGAGAAACTGTGCCAGCACAGAAAACATCTCCCATCGTGTTCTAGAGGCTGCACGGAGGTCTGCCGAG